>NC_052150.1:151369457-151687440 GCF_902713615.1 Scyliorhinus canicula | reverse complement strand
CAGTCAGGAGGGAGTCACCCTGGAAGTCCTCAACATCGACTTTGGACCCTATGAAGTCTCATGGCTTCAGGTTAAACATGGGCAAGGAAACCTCCTGTTGATTACCACATATCGCCCACCATCAGCTGATGAATCAGTACTCCTCCATGTTGAACACCACTTGGAGGAAGCACTGAGGGTGGCAAGGGCACAGAATATGCTCTGGGTGGGGGACTTCAATGTCCGTCACCAAGAGTGGCTCAGTAACACCACTGCAGACCAAGCTGGTTGGGCCCTAAAGGACACAGCTGCTAGACTGGGACTGCAGCAGGTGGTGAGGGAACCAACAAGAGGGAAAAACATACTTGACCTCATCCTCACCAATCTGCCTGCTGCAGATGCATCTGTCTATGACAGTATCGGTAGAAGTGACCACAGCACAGTCCTTATGGAGACAAAGTTCCATCTTCACATAGAGGATACCCTCCATCATGTTGTGTGGCACTAACACCCTGCTCAATGTGACAGACTTTGAACAGATCTAGAAACTCCAGAGTGGGCAATCCTTGTGGCGCTGTGGGTCATCAGCAGCAGCAGAATTGTACTCAGCCACAATCTGCAACCTCATAGTCTGGCATATTCCCCACTCTACCATTACTACCAAGCAGAGGATCAATCCTGGTCCAATAAAGAGTGCAGGAGGGCATGCCAGGAGCAACACCAGGCATACCGAAAAATGAGGAGTCAACCTGGTAAAGCTACAACACAGGACTACTTTTTTGCCAAACAACATAAGCAGCAAGTAATAGAGCTAAGCAATTCCACAACCAAAGGATTAAATCTAAACTCTGCAGTCCTGCCACATCCAAGAGGAGGAGGCTCCACAAATATCCTTGATGTGCAAAAGACAAGGCTGAGGCATTCACAATGATCTTCAGCCAGAAGTGCCAAGTGGATGATCCATCTTGGTCTCCTCTGGTGGTCCCCAGCTTCACAGGTGTCAGTTTTCAACCAATACAATTCATACCACGTGATATCAAGAAACGGCTGAAGGCACTGGACACTGCAAAGGCTACGGGTCTTGACAATATCCTAGCAATAGTACTGAAGACTTGTGCTCCAGAACTTGCTGCACGACTAGTCAAGCTGTTCCAGTACAGCTACAGCACTGGCATCTACGCAGTAATGTGGAAAATTGCCCAGGTGTGTCTTGTGCACGAGAAATAAGACAGATCCAACCCAACCAATTACTGCCCTATCAGTCTGCTCTTCATCATCAGCAAAGTGATGGGAGGAGTCAGCAACAGTGCTATCAAGCCGCACTTATTCAGCAATAACCTGCTCATGAACACTCAGTTTGGATTCCACCAGGGTCATTCAGCTCCTGACCTCATTACAACCTTGGCTCAAATATGGACAAAAGAGCTCAATGCCAGAGGTGAGGTGAGAGTGACTGCCCTTGACATCAAGGCAGCATTTGACCAAGTATGGCATCAAGGAGCCCGAGCTAAACTGGAGTAAATGGGAATCGGGGAAAACTCTCCGCTGGTTGGAATCGTAGCTGGCACAAAGGAAGATGATTGTGATGGTTGGAGGTCAATAATCTCAGCTCCAGGACATCACTGCAGGAGTTCCTCAGAGTAGTGTCCTAGGCCCAACCATCTTCAGCTGTTTTATCAATGACCTCCTTTCCTTTTTAAGGGCAGGAGTGGTGATGTCCGCAGATGACTGCACAATGCTCAGAACCATTCCCGACTCCTCGGATAATGAAGCAGCCCATGCCCAAATGCAGCAAGACCTGGACAATATGCAGACTTCGGCTGACAAGTGGAAAGTTACATTCATGCCACACCAATGCCAGGCAATGACCATAAGAACATAAGAACTAGGAGCAGGAGTAGGCCATCTGGCCCCTCGAACCTGCTCTGCCATTCAATGAGATCATGGCTGATCTTTTGTGGACTCAGCTCCACTTTCCGGCCCGAACACCATAACCCTTAATCCCTTTATTCTTCAAAAAACTATCTATCTTTACCTTAAAAACATTTAATAAAGGAGCCTCAACTGCTTCACTGGGCAAGGAATTCCATAGATTCACAACCCTTTGGGTGAAGAAGTTCCTCCTAAACTCAGTCCTAAATCTACTTCCCCTTATTTTGAGGCTATGTCCCCTAGTTCTGCTGTCACCCGCCAGTGGAAACAACCTGCCCGCATCTATCCTATCTATTCCCTTCATAATTTTAAATGTTTCTATAAGATCCCCCTCATCCTTCTAAATTCCAACGAGTACAGTCCCAATCTATTCAACCTCTCCTCGTAATCCAACCCCTTCAGCTCTGGGATTAACCTAGTGAATCTCCTCTGCACACCCTCCAGTGCCAGTACGTCCTTTCTCAAGTAAGGAGACCAAAACTGAACACAATACTCCAGGACGGCCTCACTAACACCTTATACAATTGCAACATAACCTCCCTAGTCTTATACTCCATCCCTCTAGCAATGAAGGACAAAACTCCATTTGCTTTCTTAATCACCTGTTGCACCTGTAAACCAACTTTCTGTGACTCATGCACTAGCACACCCAGGTCTCTCTGCACAGCAGCATGCTTTAATATTTTATCGTTTAAATAATAATCCCGTTTGCTATTATTCCTACCAAAATGGATAACCTCACATTTGTCAACATTGCATTCCATCTGCCAGATCCTAGCCCATTCACTTAACCTATTCAAATCCCTCTGCAGACTTCCAGTATCCTCTGCACTTTTCTCTTTACCACTCATCTTAGTGTCATCTGCAAACTTGGACACATTGCCCTTGGTCCCCAACTCCAAATCATCTATGTAAATTGTGAACAATTGTGGGCCCAACACGAATCCCTGAGGGACACCACTAGCTACTGATTGCCAACCAGAGAAACACCCATTAATCCCCAAACTTTGCTTTCTATTAATTAACCAATCCTCTATCCATGCTACTACTTTACCCTTAATGCCATGCATCTTTATCTTATGCAGCAACCTTTTGTGTGGCACCTTGTCAAAGGCTTTCTGGAAATCCAGATATACCACATCCATTGGCTCCCCGTTATCTACTGCACTGGTAATGTCCTCAAAAAATTCCACTAAATTAGTTAGGCACGACTTGCCCTTTATGAACCCATGCTGCGTCTGCCCAATGGGACAATTTCTATCCAGATGCCTCGCTATTTCTTCCTTGATGATAGATTCCAGTATCTTCCCTACTACCCAAGTTAAGCTCACTGGCCTATAATTTCCTGCTCTCTGCCTACCTCCTTTTTTAAACAGTGGTGTCACGTTTGCTAATTTCCAATCCACTGGGACCACCCCAGAGTCTAGTGAATTTTGGTAAATTATCACTAGTGCATCTGCAATTTCCCTAGCCATCTCTTTTAGCACTCTGGGGTACATTCCATCAGGGCCAGGAGACTTGTCTACCTTTAGCCCCATTAGCTTGCCCATCACTACCTCCTTAGTGATAACAATCCTCTCAAGGTCCTCACCTGTCATAGCCTCATTTCTATCAGTCACTGGCATGTTATTTGTGTCTTCCACTGTGAAGACCGACCCAAAAAACCTGTTCAGTTCCTCAGCCATTTCCTCATCTCCCTTTATTAAAACTCCCTTCTCATCCTCTAAAGGACCAATATTTACCTTAGCCACTCTTTTTTGTTTTATATATTTGTAAAAACTTTTACTGTCTGTTTTTATATTCTGAGCAAGTTTACTCTCATACTCTATCTTACTCTTCTTTATAGCTTTTTTAGTAGCTTTCTGTTGCCCCCTAAAGATTTCCCAGTCCTCTAGTCTCCCACCAATCTTTGCCACTTTGTATACCTTTTCCTTCAATTTGATACTCTCCCTTATTTCCTGAGATATCCACGGTCGATTTTCCCTCTTTCTACCGTCTTTCCTTTTTGTTGGTATAAACCTTTGCTGAGCACTGTGAAAAATCGCTTGGAAGGTTCTCCACTGTTCCTCAACTGTTCCACCATAAAGTCTTTGCTCCCAGTCTACCTTAGCTAGTTCTTCTCTCATCCCATTGTAATCTCCTTTGTTTAAACACAAAACACTAGTATTTGATTTTACCTTCTCACCCTCCATCTGTATTTTAAATTCCACCATATTGTGATCGCTCCTTCCGAGAGGATCCCTAACTATGAGATCATGAATCAATCCTGCCTCATTACACAAGACAAGATCTAGGACCGCTTGTTCCCTCATAGGTTCCATTACATACTGTTCTAGGAAACTATCGCGGATACATTCTATAAACTCCTCCTCAAGGTTGCCTACCGACCTGGTTAAACCAATCGACATGTAGATTAAACCCCTCCATGATAACTGCTGTACCATTTCTACATGCATCAGTTATTTCTTTGTTTATTGCCTGCCCCACCATAACGTTACTATTTGGTGGCCAATAGACTACTCCTATCAGTGACTTTTTCACCTTACTATTCCTGATTTCCACCCAAATGGATTCAACCTTATCCTCCATAGCACCGATGTCATCCCTTACTATTGCCCGGATGTCATCCTTAAATAACAGAGCTACACCACCTTCCTTACCATCCACTCTGTCCTTCCGAATAGTTTGATACCCTTGGATATTTAACTCCCAGTCGTGACCATCCTTTAACCATGTTTCAGTAATGGCCACTAAATCATAGTCATTCACGATGATTTGCGCCATCAACTCATTTACTTTATTCCGAATACTACGAGCATTCAGGTAAAGTACACTTATGTTGGTTTTTTACCTCTGTTTTCAATCTTAACATCTCCAGTTTTATTCCTTTTAGTATTACTGGGCCTATTCACTGAGCTCCCCTCAGTCACTGTACCTTGCACTGTCGCCCTTTTTGATTTTCGACTATGTCTTCTCTGCCTTGCACTTTCCCCCTTACTTCCTTTTGCTTCTGTCCCTGTTTTACTACCTTCCAACTTCCTGCATCGGTTCCCATCCCCCTGCCACATTAGTTTAAACCCTCCCCAACAGCTCTAGCAAACACCCCCCCCCTAGGATATTGGTTCCAGTCCTGCCCAGGTGCAGACCATCCGGTTTGTACTGGTCCCACCTCCCCCAGAGCCGGTCCCAATGCCCCAGGAATTTGAATCCCTCCCTCTTGCACCATCTCTCGAGCATTCATCCTATCTATCCTGAAATTCCTACTCTGACTAGCTCGTGGCACTGGTAGCAATCCTGAGATTACTACCTTTGAGGTCCTACTTTTTAGTTTAACTCCTAACTCCCTGAATTCAGTTTGTAGGACCTCATCCCGTTTTGTACCTATATCGTTGGTGCCTATGTGCATCACGACAGCTGGCTGTTCACCCTCCCCCCCAGAATGTTCTGCAGCCGCTCCGAGACATCCTTGACCCTTGCACCAGGGAGGCAACATACCATCCTGGAGTCTCGATTGCGTCCACAGAACCGCCTGTCTATTCCCCTTACGATCGAGTCTCCTATCACTATAGCCCTGCCATTTTTCTTCCTGCCCTGCTGCGCAGCAGAGCCAGCCACGGTGCCATGAACCTGGCTGCTGCTGCCTTCCCCTGGTGAGCCATCTCCCCCAACAGTATCCAAAGCGGTATATCTGTTTTGCAGGGAGATGACTGCAGGGGACACCTGCACTGCCTTCCTACTCTTGCTCTGTCTTTTGGTCACCCATTTGCTATCTCCCTCAGTAACTTTCACCTGCGGTGTGACCAACTCGCTAAACGTGCTATCCACGTCCTCCTCAGCATCGCGGATGCTCCAAAGTGAGTCCATCCTCAGCTCCAGAGCCGTCAAGCGGTCTAACAGGAGCTGCAACTGAACCATCTCCTACAAGAGATGATGTAACCATCTCCCCTTGATATTCAATGGCATTACAATCGCTGAATCCCCCACAGTCAACATCTTGGGGGTTACCGTTGATCAGAAACGGAACTGGACTATTCATATTAATGCTGTGGCTACCAGGACAGGTTGAAGACTCCGAATCCTATGGCGAGTTACTCACCTCCTGACCCTCCCAAAGCCTGTCCATCATCTACAAGGCCCAAATCAGGAGTGTGATGCAGTACTCCCACTTGCCTGGATGAGTAATAATAATCTTTATTAGTGTCACAAATGAAGTTACTGTGAAAATCCTCTAGTTGCCACATTCCAGTGCCTGTTCGGGTGCACAGAGGGAGAATTCAGAATGTCCAAATTACCTAACAGCACGTCTTTCGGGACTTGTGGGAAGAACCCGGAGCACCCAGGGGAAACCCACGCAGACACAGGAGAACATGCAGACTCCACACAGACAGTGACCGAAGCCAGGAATCGAACCTGGAACCCTGGAGCTGTGACGCAATTGTGTTAACCACTGTGCTACCGTGTAGCTTCACTAGCACTAACAAAGCAGCCCACTTGATTGCTCCACCTTTCCACAAACATTCAGCACCCACGAATAGTGGCCGCCTTGTGTACCATCTACAAGATGCACTGCAGTAACTCACCAAGGTTCCTTAGACAGCACCTTCCGAACCCACAACCACTGACAAGAGCAGATACCTGGGAACCCCACCACCTGGAAGTTTTCCTCCAAGTCACTCACCACCCTGACTTGGAAATATATCACCGTTCTTTCACTGTCGCTGGTGCAACATCCTGGAACTCTCTGTACCTACACCTCAGGGACTGCAGCGGTTCAAGAAGGCAACTCACCACCACCTTCTGAAGGGCAACTATGGATGGGTAATAAATGCTGGCATAACCAGCGATGCAAACATTCCGTAGATTAATTTTTTTAAAAGTAAAGTTTTATCAAACATTTCAAAAATGTCATTCATGAGACGTGAGCATCGCTGGCTGGGCCAGCATTTATTGCCCATCCCTAATTGCCCTTCATTTCAGAGGGCATATAAGAGTCAACCACATGGCTGAGTGTCTGGAATCACATGTAGGCCAGACTAGGTAAGAACTACAGATTTAGATGCCCTCATGTACCAGGTGGGTTTTGCAACAATCAATGGTTTCATGGTCACTATTCCATATTTTTATTGAATTCACATTTCACCATCTGACATAGTGGGATTTGAACCGGCATTATCCTGATCTCTGGATTACTAGTCCAGTGACCGCCTCAGGACAATGGTCGTACTTTTTTACAAATATTGTTTATTTTGGTTAATTGCTGTGCATTTGAATATCTAGCTTTATAGGGAGTCAGACTCACCTGGTGAAGGACCTACGCTCCAAAAGCAATGATTCCAAATAAGATGTTGAACTTTAAGCTAGTGTTATAAGACTTCGTACTGTGCCCACCCCAGTCCAACGCCGGCATCTCCACATCATACATATGAATGCTTGAATAATTTTAGGAAAGAGGGTCAAAATATGGAAGATGAAAGAGAAAATATAGATAATGCTGATGTTATGTCTAATTTGATCAATTAGTGGCTACAAAAGGTAATCTGCCTGAAAACTCTATTTGTCTCTCCACAGATGTTGTCTGATCTGGTGATTATTTTCAACATTTAATATCTTTATTTTAGAAACTATACTCTTTGGGGGACAGTAAGAAACATCTATTTGGGGTTAAACTTGGTATCAGGATGATATGCCTGGTGACGAAAAACTGAGCTACCTCAATAATCTGGGGCTGGATTCTCGCAAAATGGGACTATGTCCCCACACCAGCGCACAAACGCTGGAATTTTACTCTAGCGATTTCTGTTAAAAAGTGCAGCTAATTCAAAGCCCTGCAAGGGGCTAGCCGGGACCCGGAGTAAATCTCGCAGCGGCAATTCCACGGTTTTCAGTCCGCACATGTGCACCACGGCGACCTTACTCGAACGGTCGGGAGCGGAGGGTCACTGGGCTGGCCTCTGTCAATGGGCCCCAGCCGCGCGGAGTACTCCACGATCACGCCGATTCTCGGGTCCCGGAGAATCGCCGGACCGGCACGGGGCCCGATTTCAGCGTGAAATAGGTTTCTCTGCCCCTGTGCCGATCGCGATTTTGGCCGGGGCTGCGGAGAATCCAGCCCTTGATATTTAAACCAGGCAGATCTGTAGTTCCCCAGTTACTGTTAAGGATTAACCAGCCAGGTGAACTAATTAATGAGATTTAAAGAGGCAGACTTGTACCAGGGAAGTGGGACCTGGGTTCGATTCTGACCTTGGGTGGCTGTCTGTATGGACTTTGCACTTTCTCCCCATGTCTGTGTGGGATTCCTCCGGGTGCTCCGGTTTCCCCCCACAATCCAAAGATGTGCAGGTTAGGTGGTTTGGCCATGATAAATTACCCCCAGTTGGGGTTACGGGGATAGGGTGGGGGATTGGGTCCAGGTAGGATGCTCTTTCAGAAGATCATTGCAGACTTGATGGGCTGAATGGCCTCCTTCTGCACTGTTGGGATTCTATGATAATGGGCTGGATTCCCTGCGCCGGTAGCAGAGGTCCTGATGCGGTGGAGGATCATGTGTCAGGTATAAAAGTGTGCCGATCCCGTTCCAATGCTCCAGTCCCCGCTCTAGCAGGAGGATGCAAATCGCACACTTGACCTCATTTGCATCTGACTAACGGACTAGAAGCCCAATTATCCACATCTCCGTGATGTCCCGGCCCTCGCGCAAGGATTCGTGTGTCTGTGGATTGGGGCAAGTATTTTCTAGTGTAACCCTGCCCCAGTGGACCTCCCGGTGGGCCAAGGAGGTATGTAATGTTGGTGCCCCCAAAGTTCATCGGAGAGCCCCCTCCACCGAGAAGCAAATCCTGGACACCCCACACCCAGCCCTCCTCCATCAGACTCTCCCAATCAGACAACCCCCATCAGAGACCCAATCAGAGACCCACATCAAAGTTCCACTTCAAAGTCCGCCCTCAGACCCCCCCCCAATCAGAGACCACCATATCTGACACCTTTATATCAGTGACCCTCAAATCAGTGACCTCCCAGTATCAGAGACTTCCATCTCACATTCTCATTCTGACACCCTCAAAACATAGGCATCCATATCTGACACCTTCATATAAGTGAAGCCCATGTCAGTGATCTCCCGATATCGGAGACCTCCCATTCAGAGACCTCCCATTTCAGAGACCCCCCATCTCAGAGACATCCCATATCAGAGGCCACCTCTTATCAAAGATCCCCATAGAGACTCCCCATCAAGGACCCCCATATTTGAAACACCCCATCTCAGAGACTACCATATTATTGACACCACTATATAAGTGACCAAGTGACCCTCCAAATCAGAGCCCTCTCATCAGAGACCTCCTACATCAGAGGCCCCCACCTCAGAAACACTTCTCATATCAGAGAACCCCCAATTCAGTGACCCCCACCCCCCAGAGCAGTCCAGGCAGAAACAGTAAAACAGCTTTTTCACTTACCTGTACCTTACACCTAGAACATAGAACATAGAACATTACAGCGCAGTACAGGCCCTTCGGCCCACGATGTTGCACCGTCCTGTGAAACCCTTCTAAAGTCCCTCTACGCTATTCCCTTATCGTCCATATGCCTATCCAATGACCATTTGAATACATTTAGTGTTGGCAAGTCCACTACTGTTGCAGGCAGGGCATTCCACGCCCTTACTACTCTCTGAGTAAAGAGCCTACCTCTGACATCTGTCCTATATCTATCTCCCCTCAATTTAAAGCTATGTCCCCTCGTGCTGGACATCACCACCTGAGGAAAAAGGCTCTCGATGTCCACCCTATCTAATCCTCTGATCATCTTGTATGCCTCAATTAAGTCCCCTCTTAATCTTCTTCTCTCTAACGAAAACAGCTTCAAGTCCTTCAGCCTTTCCTCATATGATCTTCCCTCCATACCAGGCAACATTCTTGTAAATCTCCTCTGTACCCTTTCCAATGCTTCCACATCCTTCCTATAATGTGGCGACCAGAACTGCGCACAATACTCCAAATGCGGCCGCACCAGAGTTTTGTACAACTGCAACATGACCTCATGGCTCCGAAACTCAATTCCTCTACCAATAAAAGCTAACACACCGTACGCCTTCTTAACAACCCTCTCAACCTGGGTGGCAACTTTCAGGGATCTATGGACATGGACACCGAGATCTCTCTGCTCGTTCACACTACCAAGAATCTTACCATTAGCCCAGTACTCTGCCTTCCTGTTATTCCTTCCAAAATGAATCACCTCACACTTTTCTGCATTAAACTCCATTTGCCACCTGTCAGCCCAGCTCTGCAGCTTATCTATGTCCCTCTGTAACTTGTAACATCCTTCTGCACTGTCCGCAACTCCACCGACTTTAGTGTCATCTGCAAATTTACTCACCCATCCTTCTACGCCCTCCTCCAGGTCATTTATAAAAATGACAAACAGCAACGGCCCCAAAACAGATCCTTGTGGCACACCACTAGTAACTGGACACCAGTCAGAGCATTTCCCATCAACCACCACTCTTTGGCTTCTATCAGCTAGCTAATTTCTGATCCAAACTGCCAAATCACCCTGAATCCCATGCCTCTGTATTTTCTGCAATAGCCTATCATGGGGAACCTTATCAAACGCTTTACTGAAATCCATATACACCACATCAACTGCTTTACCCTCATCCACCTGTTTGGTCACCTTCTCGAAGAACTCAATGAGGTTTGTGAGGCACGACCTACCCTTCACAAAACCATGTTGACTATCTCTAATCAAATTATTCCTTTCCAGATGATTATACATCCTATCTCTTATAAACCTTTCCAAGACTTTTCCCACAACAGAAGTAAGGCTCACTGGTCTATAGTTACCGGGGTTATCTCTACTCCCCTTCTTGTACAAGGGGACAACATTTGCTATCCTCCAGTCCTCTGGCACTATTCCTGTAGACAAAGATGACTTAAAGATCAAAGCCAAAGGCTCAGCAATCTCCTCCCTAGCTTTCCAGAGAATCCTAGGATAAATCCCATCCGGCCCAGGGGACTTATCTATTTTCACACTTTCCAGAATCGCTAACACCTCCTCCTTATGAACCTCAAGCCCTTCTAGTCTAGTAGCCTGTATCTCAGTATTCTCCTCAACAACTTTGTCTTTTTCCTGTGTGAATACTGACGAAAAATACTCATTTAGCACCTCTCCTATCTCCTCGGACTCTACGCACAACTTCCCACTACTGTCCTTGACTGGCCCCACTCTTACCTTAGTCATTCTTTTATTCCTGACATACCTATAGAAAGCTTTAGGGTTATCCTTGATCCTACCTGCCAAAGACTTCTCATGTCCTCGCTTGGCTCTTCTTAGCTCTCTCTTTAGAGCCTTCCTAGCTAACTTGTAACTCTCAAGCGACCCAACTGAACCATCACGTCTCATCTTCACATAAGCCTCCTTCTTCCTCTTGACAAGTGATTCAACTGCTTTAGTAACCCATGGTTCCCTCACTCGACCACTTCCTCCCTGCCTAACAGGAACATACTTATCAAGGACACGCAGTAGCTGTTCCTTGAACATGCTCCACATTTCCATTGTGCCCATCCCCTGCAGTTTACCTCTCCAGCCGATGCATCCTAAGTCTTGCCTCATCGCATCATAATTGCCTTTCCCCCAGCAATAACTCTTGCCCTGCGGTTTATACCTATCCCTTTCCATCGCTAAAGTAAACGTAATCGAATTGTGGTCACTATCACCAAAATGCTCACCTACCTCCAAATCTAACACCTGTCCTGGTTCATTACCCAGTACCAAATCCAATACGGCCTCGCCTCTTGTTGGCCTATCTACATACTGCATCAGGAAACCCTCCTGCGCACATTGGACAAAAATGGACCCATCTAAAGTACTCGAACTATAGTGTTTCCAGTCAATATTTGGAAAGTTAAAGTCCCCCATAACAATTACCCTGTTATTTTTGCTCCTATCCAGAATCATCTTTGCAATTCTTTCCTCTACATCTCTGGAACTTTTCGGAGGCCTATAGAAATCTCTCCTTTCCTGTTTCTTAACTCAGCCCATACTACCTCAGTATTCGAGTCCTCATCAAATGTCCTCTCAGCCACCGTAATACTGTCCTTGACTAACAATGCCACCCCTCCCCCTCTCTTACCGCCTTCCCTGAACTTACTGAAATATCTAAATCCCGGCACCTGCAACAACCATTCCTCGCCCTGCTCTATCCATGTCTCCGAAATGGCCACAACATCGAAGTCCCAGGTACTAACCCATGCCGCAAGCTCACCCACCTTATTCCGGATGCTCCTGTCATTGAAGTAGACGCACTTTAGACCACTTTCCTTCCTGCCGGTACACTCCTGCAACTTTGAAACCTTACTCATGACCTCAGTACTCTTAGCTTCTTGTGTACTGGAGCTACAATTCAGGTTCCCAATCCCCTGCTGAACTAGTTTAAACCCTCCCGAAGAGCATTAGCAAACCTCCCCCCAAGGATATTAGTACCCCTCTGGTCCAGGTGTAGACCATCCCGTTTGTAGAGGTCCCACCTACCCCAGAATGAGACCCAATTGTCCAGGAATCTGAACCCCTCCCTCCTGCACCATCCCTGCAGCTACGTGTTCAACTGCTCTCTCTCCCTATTTCTCGACTCGCCAGCATGTGGCATGGGTAACAGCCCAGAGATAATAACTCTGTTTTAGCTCTAAGTTTCCACCCGAGCTCCCTGAATTCCTGCCTTACATCCCTATCCCTTTTCCTACCTATGTCGTTGGTACCTATGTGGACCACAACTTGGGGCTGCTCCCCCTCCCCCTTAAGGATCCCGAAAACACGATCAGAGACATCGCGGACCCTGGCACCTGGGAGGCAACACACCAACCGCGAGTCTCTCTCGTTTCCACAGAATCTCCTATCCATCCCCCTAACTATGGAGTCTCCAATGACTAATGTTCTACTTCTTTCCCCCCTTCCCTTCTGACCAACAGGGACAGACTCTGTGCCAGAGACCTGTACCCCATGGCTGACCCCTGGTAAGTCCCCCCCCCCCCAACAGTATCCAAAGCGGTATACCTGTTACTAAGGGGAACAACCACAGGGGATCCCTGTACTGACTGCTTACCTCCAGCCCCTCTCACCGTCACCCATCTGTCTTTATTCTTTGGCGTAACTACCTCCCTGAAGCTTCTATCTATGACCCCCTCTGCCTCCCGAATGATCCGAAGTTCATTCCAGCTCCAGTTCCCTAACACGGTTTTTGAGGAGCTGGAGTTGGGTGCACTTCCCACAGATGAAATCAGCAGGGACACTGACGGCGTCTCTCACCTCAAACATTCTGCAGGAGGAGCATTGTACTGCCTTCCCTGACATCACCTCTAGATTAAAAAAAACAAGAAAAAGAAAGGAAGAGTTTACCTGATATTCCCTCAAACCCTTAGGTTAGTGGAGGTGGAAGGGTGGGGGACACTGCAAGTGTAGTGTCTCGGGTTTAGTAACCACCCGACTTGTTACAGGCACTCACCTTCCCAAAAGGCCCCTGCTCCCGCCGAAAATCCGGAGGCCGCTCCCGCTGGAAGGTAAGCAGATTTAAAGGCACTCACTCACCTTCCTGACAGGCCCCTGCTCCCACCGAGAATCTGGAGGCTGCTCCCGCTGAAAGGTAAGCAAATTTAAAGGCACTCACTCACCTTCACGAGAGGCCCCTGCTCCCGCTTCCCAACGACCGTGGTTTTTTTTGGTTAGAGGAGGAGGTAGGGGGGGGGAAACACTGAGGAAGTGTTTCAGGTTTAACTGTCACTTGACAACAGCCCCTCCACAAACCACCTTCAAATTAGGCTGACCGCACTGCACGTATGCAAATTTCCCCGGAACAGCCAATCAGTAGCTCTGCTCTGCTGCCCTCTGCTGGATGCTTGCCTTCACTCGAACTCCTCGGGTATCTTTCGCAGGTACACCTTCAAATTAGGCTGACTGCACTGCACGTATGCAAATTTCCCCAGAACAGCCAATCAGTAGCTCTGCTCTGCTGCCCTCTGCTGGATGACCTGCCGTCTCATACAAAAATGTAGAGAGCCACAAATATTACTCCATAGAAAGCCATGTTTGCACTGTTGCTTCACAGCGCCAGTGTCCCAGGTTCAATTCCCCGCTGGGTCACTGTCTGTGTGGCGTCTGCACATTCTCCCCATGTGTGCGTTGGTTTCCTCCGCGTGCTCCGGTTTCCTCCCACAAGTCCAGAAAGACGTGCTGCTAGGTAAATGGGACATTCTGAATTTTCCCTCTGTGTACCCGAGCAGGCGCCGGAATGTGGCGACTAGGGGCTTTTCACAGTAATTTCATTGCAGTGTGCCTACGTGTGACAATAAAGATTATTATTATAAAAATACAACACATAGCTTTAAACCCCCTCAGAGGGTCGGGTGCTTTTTGGCGCCGCCTTTTTGGCCCCGAACTTTTGGCGCCGTTTTTTTGGCGCTCAGTTGTTATGGCGCTCATTTACCTGGCCCACCACGGTTTGGCACCAAAATTAAAGCATGTAATAAATGGATTAAATGAAACTAGGATAAAAATACGAAACCTTTATTCTGGCCTAAAATATTTATGTAAAAGAAAAAGAAAATAATAATAAAAACTCAGTAATTTAATGTATTTCGTAATTGTGGGCTATACCACGAAAAAATATTCTAATGGTTCTCTCTCATCAAACTGGCGCACAATATTCAAAATGCGCTCGTCAGCTCTCACATACTTAAGAAGTTTTTGTTTTGGAGCATGGCCAGCAACCAATTGTTCATAATATGCATCTCGGTTGTTTTGAATATTTCTCAGTCCATCAATAAATTTCCATATAATGGAGTGGTGAACTCATAATTCCGCATATACCTTTCTATGTGCTGCTTCTGCGTGATTGTTAGTTCGGTCCTCTCCGTTGATTGTTCGATTGTACTGGTTCCACATCTCTGAAGGAAAAAGAGGGGGCCGCCTGCCATTGCCTCTTCTCATTGGTCGTCCTACGTAATTATCTTCAAACCAGTTAAGCAGTGATTGAAGTTCTACCGGCAAGTCTTCGGACAGGGTATCGATGTAGTTATCCAAGTAAGGAACAGGCACAAAGCATAAGGCTATGATCATTTTAGCTCTTAAAGCAAATTCAGAATCATTGTTATATACAACCTGGAGCCCAATCTGTTTAAGATGTTTGTACACGTTATGCGCTAAATGGAAGAAACATCCTTGTATCGTTACTCCTGGAAAACATTCTTCCATTGCAGAAATAGCTGCCTGTTCAAAGTCACAAGAAATTCTTCTCGGATTTAATCCTGGGATTGCGTCATGAAACATCTGAAACATGCGTACATATGTTGCACGCCTTTTATTTGGTAATAAGGCATATAAAACTGGATGAACTCCTCCATGCCTTCTTCCCATAATTACATAAACCTGTGTAAAGGGCAGCACGGTAGCATGGTGGTTAGCATAAATGCTTCACAGCTCCAGGGTCCCAGGTTTGATTCCCGGCTGGGTCACTGTCTGTGTGGAGTCTGCACGTCCTCCCCGTGTGTGCGTGGGTTTCCTCTGGGTGCTCCGGTTTCCTCCCACAGTCCAAAGATGTGCGGGTTAGGTGGATTGGCCATGCTAAATTGCCCGTAGTGTCCTAAAAAGTAAGGTTAAAGGGGGGGTTGTTGGGTTACGGGTATAGAGTGGATACGTGGGTTTGAGTAGGGTGATCATTGCTCGGCACAACATTGTGGGCCGAAGGGCCTGTTCTGTGCTGTACTGTTCTATGTTCTATGTTCTAAATAACGGAGGAGATAATTTAAAGGTCCCATCAACATACCACACTTCAGAATCTAATAAAAACACAGTCCAGCTCTGTCTCCCAAAAATTAAAATTCTATCATCTTCATGACCACTGTCTGCTATTAAAAAGTTCTCACGTTCACCATTGTTCTTCATATAATGTTTGTAATCATCGGGGATCACTAATTCACGAACATGAACAGGGTTTGGAGGAACGAGGTTCATTTGATTTCTTCTTCTCCTTACAATTTGCTTCATTGCGTCTGCAGTTGGAAGTGCTCCTTGAGCGGCTTGAGGAGTTTGTAGTGGGCAAGTCAGCACTGAATATTGGCGGCGCCAAATCGTTGAATGCCAAAAGCATGGGCGCCAAAACATATGGCGCCAAAACGACGGCGCCACAAAATCGGCGCCAAAATTGGCGGGGCCAAATGGTACCATTCCCCCCTCAGATCCTTTGTCCTGTGAGGCTTCTATTCACTTTCAAAGCAAAGTAGCTTTTAGTAGGCTGTAATTGACAAAGTAATAGCTTCCAGACAACTAGGTGTCTGGATTGTTTATTTTCATCTCCCCTCATGCTTGAAGAGACCTCAAATACCCGACGGTGATCCTAACCACAATGTTTATAAACAGCTATGATTTATAAATCCTGACCACATCAAAAGCAGTTAAGTATTTTCTGCTGAGAAAAAGAGAAAATTAATGCACTTATCTCCTTGGATATTAACATTGTGGTTCAAAGATGTAGTCATAGCATGGATATGTTGTAGGCTGAGTGACAGGGAGTAGTAGTGAATGTTTTTGAATGGAGGAATGTGAGGTTTTCTTAATATGTGTTAATGACTTAGAGTTAGGTGTAGAATCATAAAATTTACAGTGCAGAAGGAAGCCACTCAGCCCAATGAGTCTCCACCTGCCCTTGGAAAGAGCACCCACTGAAGCCCACTCCTCCACTCTATCCCCGTATCCCCATAACCCAGTAACCCCACCTAACCTTTTGGACACTAAGGGGCAACTGATCATGGCCAATCCACCTAACCTGCCCGTCTTTGGACTGTGGGAGGAAACCGGAGCACCCGGAGGAAACCCACGCAGACACGGGGAGAACGTACAAACTCCACACAGTCACCCGCGGCCGGTTTTGAACCCGGGTCCCTGGTGCTGTAAGGCAGCGGTGCTAACCACTGTGCCGCCATGCCGTCCATAACGGGCACAATTTTAAAATTTGCAAATTACACAAACTTTAGAAATGTGAACTGTGAGGAGAATAGTAATGGGCTTCGGGAGGACACAGGGTGGGCTGCTGAAATGTTGTGAACTGTGAGGAGAATAGTAATGGGCTTCGGGAGGACACAGGGTGGGCTGCTGAAATGTTGTGAACTGTGAGGAGAATAGTAATGGGCTTCGGGAGGACACAGGGTGGGCTGCTGAAATGTTGTGAACTGTGAGGAGAATAGTAATGGGCTTCGGGAGGACACAGGGTGGGCTGCTGAAATGTTGTGAACTGTGAGGAGAATAGTAATGGGCTTCGGGAGGACACAGGGTGGGCTGCTGAAATGTTGTGAACTGTGAGGAGAATAGTAATGGGCTTCGGGAGGACACAGGGTGGGCTGCTGAAATGGACAGACACATGTCAGATGGAATTTAATGCAGAGAAGTGCAAAGTGATACATTTTGGTAGAAAGAATAAGGAAAAACAATGGGCACAACTTAACCAGGAAAAAGCTATGCCCTGTTTTGGGTGGGTTTTGAGGGGTGATTCCTGGTGGCTGCAGGTACTGAGAAACACCCCGATATTCAACAGCATTTTGCCCTTTATTTTGGCCTGGGGGAATTTCTCAGCCGAGGCCGCACTCAGAGTAATTTCCGGCTGGTGCCGGGACTATCCTGTGAACGCATATCTAAATGGCTCATTTAAATATGCTGAACTGGATCTCGCCCAGAGACGGCTAGTTGCAGATTGCGACATCTCGCCACACTCCGTTAAATCTGCGCGTTGCAAATATCGCGAGGTTCAACGGCCTCGTCCTGACACCAAGTTAAATCGCCCCCAATATAAAATAAAGGATGCATATGTAATAGGATGTAGGAACACAGGAATCTGGGCGTATATGCGTATAAACTGGACATAAACAGGTGCAACCACTAGGTGAATTAGATGATCACCTGGGTGGCAAGATTAGGGAGGAGGGAGGGGCGACAGAAAAAATTGTTCCTAAAAGTCACCCAGAAACTCACAAAGATGTCCAAATGTCAGAAGCAGCAGTTCGTGCCCTGTCAGTTTCTGACAGTTACTGAGAGCAGGAAATGACTGTCGAGTTGTGATTGGAGGAGCTGCTGCTTTTGCTGGTCCTCCGCTAACCACAGATCATGGCTGGAATTTTCCCGGCTATCTCACCGGCGGGATCTTCCGGTCCGGACAATTGCGAACCCCCGTCGTGGCTTTGCTGCTAGCGGGGTGGGTGGTGCGGAGAACGGGAAATCCCATCCTCTGTCTCTCGAGGTTTAGTGTATTGTGGTTGTGTTTGAAAGCGTTGCCTGCTCTGTCACAGCTTCTCATGAACACAATTTGTTTAAGAAGTTGAATGAATGCAGGGAGGCAGCAGGTTTATAGTTACACATTAACAGCTTGAAGAAGATTGGAACTGAGCCAGAGGGTAAAACAAGCTCTCGAAGAGATAGAACTCTATCCTGGGATCAATACTTAACCAATGCCTATTTTCTTAGGCAGCAATTTCAATTAAGCTGCAAATCCTGGCTGTTTATCCCGGTTATAAGTATTACAGTATTGTATTTTCAAATTGGTATAAGTTGAAACTTGATGTCTCCTTTTTAACTTTTATAATTAATTCAGCTTTATCTTGTACTAAAACTTGTGCTTAGTGTTCCTGATTTTGTAGGTGGATACAAAAGCAGCAATACTAATTTTGTACATGCAAACGTCACAGTACATATATGAGCACATTTGAAAATAAACCAGTATAAACTCTACAATAAATTTAGAGTGCCCAATTAATTTTTTCCAATTATGTTACAATTTTAGCGTGGCCAATCCATCTACCCTGCACATCTTTTGGGTTATGGGGGTGAAACCCATGCAAACACGGGGAGAATGTGCAAACTCCACACGGACAGTGACCCAGAGCCAGGGTCGAACCTGGGACCTCGGCGCCGTGAGGTAGCAATGCTAACCACTGCACCACCGTGCTGTCCGTCACTGCCAACATAGCACCATGTTTAACATCTGACAGCTGTGTAGCTCCAGAAGATCCCTCATATCTCTAAACTTCTTCTGACCACTGATTCAGTCAGCAAAACAAGGTGGCAGCTGCCAGGCTCCATTGAGTCCAACCAGGTACTTCGCGGATTCAGCGTCACCTCAGATGTACCTGCACAATCCGTGACTCGTAGATTAAAATGCGGTAACTATTTCTATAACTGTTCGAGAAATGAAACGTATTGGTGACCCCCCAAATGCACGTTGTACGTTTAACCCTGCAAATACTGTTTTCAATTCACTGAGGCCACAAGTTAGAGGTTAACCAATCAATGTTTCATCAGTTTGAACAGCAATGTGTCAGCCAAAACATAGACATACTCTCTGAAACTATAAAGGTGCCATCTTGTTTCTGACTAACTTTAACATTGTTAATATTGTTTTAAATTCATTTTTCATAAAATTAGGGGGCCATTATTGAACTTGAGGCATCTGAAAAGACGTTTAGTTACCTTTTGCAATAACAATCATTATTTCCAGGAGAAAATGTATTCCCATTTTGACAAGCCAGATTATTGTTGTTACAATGACTAAAATTGGATTGAATTTGGCACAATAGATCTGTGCTATGGTTTATATATGTGTGCAGTCAGCACCAAGGGGAGGGTTACTCTATTAATGTGGTACCGCTGTTTAAGAAAGGTAGCAGGGATAATCCTGGAAACTATAGGCCAGTGAACATCACGCCGGAAGTAGGTAAATTATTGGAGAGAATTCTCAGGGACAGGATTTATACTCATTTGGAAACAAATGGACTCATAACCGATAGACAGCATTGTTTAGTGAAGTGGAGGTCATGCCTCACTAACTTGATCGAGTTTTTTGAGGTGGCAAAGATGATTGATGAGGGGAGGGCGGTGGATATTGTTTACATGGACTTCACTAAAGCCTTTGACAAGGTGCCTCATGGCAGACTGGTACTAAAGGTGAAGTCACACGGGATTAGAGGTGAGGTGGCAAGCTGGATACAGAACTGGCTCGGTCACAGAAGGCAAAGGGTAGCAGTAGAAGGGTGTTTTCTGAATGGAAGATTGTGACTAGTGGTGTTCCACAGGGATCTGTGCTGGGGCCTCTGTTGTTTGTGGTGTACATAAATGATTTGGAGGAAAATGTAGCCGGTCTGATTAGTAAGTTCGCGGATGACACCAAGATTGGTGGAGTGGCAGTGGCAGATAGTGTTGAGGATTGTCAGAGGATACAGCAGGACATAAGTAGATTGGAGACTTGGGCAGAGAAATGGCAAATGGAGTTTAATCCAGACAAATGTGAGGTAATGCATTTTGGTAGGTCTAACATAGAGGGGAAATATACTGCAAATTGTAAAACTCTTAGGAATATAGAAAGTCAGAGAGATCTGGGCCTACAGGTCCACAGATCTTTGAAGGTGGCGGCACAAATAGACAAGGTAGTCAAGTAGGCATACAGGATGTTTGCCTTCATTGGACGGGGCATTGAGTATAAAAACTGGTGGGTCATGCTACAGTTGTATAGAACCTTGGTAAGGCCGCACTTGGCGTATTGCACACAATTCTGGTTGCCACACTACTTTGTGGAGGCTTTGGAGAGGCTGAATAGACTCGGACACTTTTCATTGGAAAGACGGAGGTTGAGGGGTGACCTGATAGAGGTCTACAAGATTATGAGGAGCATAGAAGGAGCATAGATAGAGTGGATGGGCAGGCACTCTTTCCCACGGTGGAGGGGTCAGTCACCAGGGGGCATAGGTTTAAGGTCCTTGGGGCAAAGTTTAGAGGAGATGTGCAAGGCAGGTTTTTTACGCAGAGGGTGCTAAGTGCCTGGAACGCATTGCCAGGAGAGGTTGTGGAAGCAGAAACATTAACAGCATTCAAAAGGCATCTCGACAAATACATGGATAGGATGGGTATAGAGGGATAGGGCACAAGGGAGTGCTGAGGATTTTGGCAAAGGTTGGTATCATGACTGGTACAGGCTTGGAGGGCCGAAGTTCCTGTGTTGTATTGTTCTTTGTTGTATTAATAAGAGGACTCTTACACTGCAGTCTGTGCCTACATACACAGTGATGGAGACAGAGGCTAGAATTATCCATTCCCATTCACATCAGGCGGGTTCAGCGACAGGAATGGAAAGTATCACGAGAAGTGTAAGTTGCTTTTTACGTTGGCATCAGTGACGGGCTGTGGTTCCTGATGTTCAACATCAAGGCAAGCATTATAATAAATTTACATCTCATTGTCAGGCCCATATACTTGAATAATCCTCTCTCCCGCCATCAAAAGACCCAACCACGGCGGCGAGATAGCAGAATGGTGTGAAATATGACTGGTTTCCAAAGCCATGTACCTGGCAAACAGACCCCAAAGGGGAGCGTGGGGTGCAATGCACAGCACGGAGAGGGTTATGCCTGGATACTGCCTGGGCTACAAACACCCCCTGGCATTGCCCCCTTGATGCCCAGGTAATGCCAGGGGTGTGCCAAGGAGTGCTGGAGAACCTGCCGGGGGAGTTTCTGGGGGAACTGGTTTTACCTCTGTGTTCTGGGGCAACCTGTAAGCCCCTGGATAATTCAAAAATCCTGCCAATGCCAGTGTGATGCTGGGTACATTGGCTATATATTGGGGTGATTGGCTGATCAATCAAAACAGCATGTCCCTTCAGTTCCTAATAGGTGGAGTACAACCAGCCCATGCTTGACAAAGCAAAAACAAAATGTCTATTGTTAGATGTGATTCTGCAATTGGGCAGCACTTGTTGAATAATCCTGAGTGCGTAAAAAAGCTACACTAACAACAAAAACCTACTTAAAATACTGAGTTGAGCTCATAATCGGCTCATATTGGCATGTTAGAGTGATCCACATTCAGAAACCTATTCTCTGCAAACAACAGGAATATGCTCAAGCCTTGCACCATTTTGAATTAAGTAGGCACTTTGGGAGCTGATGGTTTCTCATTGCTTTCTCCATGGCTACACCATGGCCAGTCAGAGTTCACTTGCCAACAAATCCACACCCTTTTCTCCTGCAGTATAAATTGTTGCAATTTGGTATTCTTGCATTTGTTCTGATGACTGTAAGATATAAAGCTTCACTGGGCCGCACGGGTGAGTTGGCATGGACTCCCTGACATCAGTCCCTCCTACCCCAACAAAACACTGCGCCTGGCACTGCACCCCCAACAGAATGCAATGATATGCCCCAGCATACCCTGCCACCCACCAGCACACCCCACCCATGCCCAGCAGTGGTGGCCACGCATGTCCCCCACCATAACACCCCCCCCAACTCCATGAGCGTGCAGCTCATGGGCAGCACGGTGGCACAGTGGTTAAAACTGCAGCCTGACAGCTCCAAGGTCCCAGGTTCAATTCCCGACTTGGAACACTGTCTGTGTGGAGTTTGCACTTCCTCCCCGTGTCTGGTGGGTTTCCTCCGGGTGCTCTGGTTTCCTCCCACAGTTCAAAGATGTGCTTGTTAGGTTTAACATTGGCCATGCTAAATTGTCCCTTCGTGTCCGAAAGGTTTGTTGGGTTTACTGGATTACAAGGATAGGGTGGAGGCATGGGATTAAATGAGGTACTCTTTCCAAGGGGAGTGCAGACTCGATGGACTGAATGGCCTCCTTCTGCATTGTAAATTCTATGATGCCCCCTCCGTGTCCCCACAATAGACGGGAAAGGGCACCAAGGTGCCGGACCTCTGGGTTCTGACCCCCTATGAGGAACGAGGCCTGGAGGTCACAGGGGGGCTGCGGAGAGATCGGTTACCAGCGTTGAGCTAGGTCTTCACCGCAGAGGTGAGCATCCATCGGCCCCCACCCAGATGACCTGTCATATGTGAGTTGTTGATGCCAGAACAATGACCGTTCCCTATCACTGACCACATGTCCATTCCTCCACAGGATCTCCATTCGATGGTGCTGGCCCATCCAGGTGGCCCCGCCCCCACCATCCAAGGGAACACCTTGAAGGAAATCTTCAAGAATGCCACCATCGATGCATCATGGCTCTCATTCCCACCCTCCACCAGCGCAGAGACACACACCTCGGTGGGTGAAGGTAGCGGACAGGCTTCTGGGGCACAACCTGGTGAGCACCACATAATCGCAGAGGAACATCAGGTGGAGGCAGGAATATCCAGGGGGGGGCAGCAGTCGGAGGTCTGCTGGATCCCAGGTCTGAGTCCTAGTCTGATGCTGAGCCTCTTGTCCAGGCTATCCTGGAGCTGATGCAGTCGATACGGTGGAGCCATGAGATTAAGAAGGGGATGTCAGCGACGCTTCAGCTGGACCATTGCCGATTGGATGAGTCCCAAACACTACAGGTGCAGGAAATTGCGCAGGCAATGCGTGGCATCAAGGCCAACACAGCAGGGTGGTGACTGCAATGTAGAGCCTGGAGCACGACGTCAGCACCATGAGTGGTGACCAAGGCGTTGCTCACTCAGTGATGGCCATGGCTGAGGGCTTCGACAGTATGTCCGAGTCTGTGATGCAAATGGACCTTTCCGCGGCGCTATGGAGCATGTCCCAGTCTCTTGTGGGCATTGCCAAGCCGCTGCATAGCATGTCCCAATTGCTGGGAGACATGTCCCAGTCTCATGTGGGCATTGCCAAGCCACTGCATGGCATGTCCCAATTGCTGGGAGACATGTCCCAGTCTCATGTGGGCATTGCCAAGCCACTGCATAGCATGTCCCAATTGCTGGGAGACATGTCCCAGTCTCAGGTGGGTATTGCTGTAGAGCTCCAGAGCATGGCCCGCTCACAGAGGGACATCGCTGAGGGAATCAACACCATGGTGCAGACATTGGGGTGTCACCTGGCCTGGCAGAACCAGAAGACGCAGGATCATCCGGAGCTCAATCCAGCTGCCCCTCCGTCCCAAGGTGACCCCCAGGGCCCTACGGGCTCTGATTGGGAGGCGGGTGTGCTGGAGGCCGACCTGGAGCCTCCCTGTGGGATGGGAACATTGGTCACCAGCTCTCCTGAGTCCAGTCCTCCTGACAACGACATGTCCCAGAGCCAGTGTGCAGAACAGGGTGGCACAGCGAAGCATGTACTACTGTCAAGTCGGACACCCCCCACCCCCCCCCCCACCCCCTTCCCCCGGGGTCCCCCTTGCAGTGGCCCCGGTGCCTCTGGGCTGACTGTCTGATTTCCAAGATGGCTGCTCACCTCAGATCCCGGCAGCAGCCAATTCGCTAGCTTCACATTTAAAAAAAGTTTCTACTGAATGGTGCCCCAGGTCATTGCTCACTGGGGCGGCGGTAAGATTACTGGAGGCTATTCGATAGGGGCTCCTTCCCTTTAATGGGATGGAGATTGGTCATAATTGGTGATTATTGGTTTCTCGCCACACCACAGCGGGATCCTAGTCTCACCAACAGGATCCGGCCAGTTAGATCGCACATCAATTGGCGCCCGCCATGGTTCCTGATTTTGGCCTCTCCCGTTATCTAACCGGCCTCTGGTTTTCGCGCCGGTGCGATGCGGCCACTAGATTGCGCCCCCAAAAGGAGGGAGCAGTAGAACATAGAACATAGAACATAGAACAGTACAGCACAGAACAGGCCCTTCGGCCCTCGATGTTGTGCCGAGCCATGATCACCCTACTCAAACCCACGTATGCACCCTATACCCGTAACCCAACAACTCCCCCCCTTAACCTTACTTTTTAGGACACTATGGGCAATTTAGCATGGCCAATCCACCTAACCCGCACATCTTTGGACTGTGGGAGGAAACCGGAGCACCCGGAGGAAACCCACGCACACACGGGGAGGACGTGAAGACTCCGCACAGACAGTGACCCAGCCGGGAATCGAACCTGGGACCCTGGAGCTGTGTAGCATTTATGCTAACCACCATGCTACCGTGCTGTCCCGAATGGGGCATGTCAAGGTGCCAACCAACATGCTGAGGCAAATTCTTAAAGGGCATTCTAATTGAAGCCTGATCTGGTCTTAAAGCAAGGACTGTCTGCCTTACTGTAGTCACCTTATATTGTATAGATCAAAAATTCCAAACAGAGAACAGTCTGTACACTAATGTAACAAAATATGTTACATTATTTACTGAACCAACTGTCAGCCAACAGGTGTAAACCTCACTGCATCAACAAGCTCCACGGACACTGAAGCATTCCATAGAGCAAGGTTCACAATGACAGCAGTGAGTGATTATCCCTCTCACATTTCCTTCCAGAATGTCTGTTCACTCACACACTTTGCCATTCATATTGCTGTTCATTTCTTCCTTGTGCCTTTGTGAAATATTCATATAAAGCTGACTAAACGAGAGTCCATCTTTATTACACTCCTTATAATGACGATGACCTCTATAATTCCAACATTCTTTAAAGCTCCTTGGGAATAAGGAGTCTTTCAGCAACAACCCATATTAAATTTGTTGTATCACAAACTATTTTTTCTAAACTTAACCTTATATTTAGCCTTTCTAATTCTGCTGCTTTGCAAACGATTGAAAGTTGGTTTCACTGCTCGTTCTCGGCATACTGTTGAAAAACTAGTTTGGTTCTTGTTTGTTTTTCAGTGTCTCCCCATCTTTATCCCGCCGTCCTTCTTTAAGAGGCTGAATAAAATTATTCTGGGATTTGTATGGGCAGGGAAGTCCCCGCGGGTGAAGAGGGTGATGCTTGAAAGGAGCAGAGGCGAAGGGGGGCTGGCATTGCCGAACTTCAGCAACTATTACTGGGCGGCCAACATAGCGATGATAAGGAAATGGATGGTAGGTGCAGGGTCGGTTTTGGAGCGGATGGAGGCTGCTTTGTGCAGGGGCATTAGCTTAGCAGCCCTGGTCACGGCGCCTTTGCCGCTTCTGCCGGCACGGTACTCCACCGGCCCGATAGTGGTGGCGGCTCTTCGGATCTGGGGCCAGTGGAGGAGGCATGTAGGGGAGGTAAGAGTATCGGTGTGGACCCCAATCTGCGACAACCACCGATTTGCCCCGGGGAACATGAACAGTGGAGGAGGGCGGCGATTGTGAGGATGGGGGATCTGTTCCTGGAAGGGAGCTTTCCGAGCTTGAGGGCGCTGGAGAAGACGTTTGGGCTGGCGGGAGGGAATGACTTTAGATACTTGCAGGTGAGGGATTTTGTACGCAGACTGGTGCCGTCCTTCCCACGTCTCCCGCCGAAGGGGAGGCAGAATAGGGTAGTTTCTAGGGGAGAAATGGGAGAGGGTAGATTTTCAGACGTCTACAAAAAGCTAATGAGAGCTGAGGATACGCAGACAGAGGACCTGAAGCTGAAGTGGGAGGAGGAGCTCAGGGGGGAGCTGGAGGATGGTATTTGGCAGAAGCTCTGGGCAGAGTAAACACGACTGCAACATGCGCCAGGCTCAGCCTGATCCGGTTTAAGGTCGTGCACCGGGCCCACGTGACGGTGGCCCGGATGAGCAGATTCTTCGGGCTTGAGGACAAGTGTGCTAGATGCGCCGGAGGGCCAGCTAACCATGTGCACATGTTCTGGTCGCGCCCTCAACTCAGAGGGTATTGGCAGGGATTGACAGATGTCATGTCCTGGGTATTGAAAACTGGGGTGATAATGAGCCCGAAGGTGGCAATCTTTGGGGTTTCGGAGGACCCGGGAGTCCAGGAAGAGAGAGAGGCCGACGTTCTGGCCTTTGCTTCCCTGGTAGCCCGGCGACGAATACTGTTAGCATGGAGGGACTCAAATCCCCCGAGGGCTGCGGTATGGCTATCGGACATGGCGAGCTTTCTTGGCCTGGAACGGTTTGCTACTAGGGTTTGCCCGAAGGTGACAGACAGACTTCTTCGCAGAGGAGTAAGCGACAGCAGGGCGGGCCGGGGGTGGGGGGTGGGGGGGGTGGGAGGGGGGGGGGGGGGGGGGAGAGCAAGGGTACAGTACAGTAGAGTAGGGGGATATTGAGGCTGGTCCGTGCGTAAACAGAGCCGTGTTTTCCACTATGTTTAATTTGTGTCTTGACTTCTTTTTTTTTGTACTGTACAATGTCACTTTTTCTGTATGCCTAAAATACCTCAATAAAATTGTTTGTTAAAAAAAAAAGAAAAACTAGTTTGTCAAATGATAGATGTTCAGGGAAATGGGAGTGGCAAACTTACCTTTGGTGCGTTTGTACAAATACATATATTTCTCTATATAATTGTTTTTAGATTTCATGAACGGTTGTATAATTTTTTGGTTTGCCCTGGTCACCATTTTGGTCAGGTCCGCCCATCTTTTTCAACAGGAAAGGTAAAAGAAGGGTGTGGGCAGCATGGTGGCACTGGTTAGCACTGCTGCCTCACAGCGCCAGGGACCCGGGTTCGATTCCAGCGACTGTCTGTGTGGAGTTTGCACTTTCTCCCTGTGTCTGCGTAGGTTTCCTCCAGGTGCTCCGGTTTCCTCCCACAGTCCAAAGATGTGCAGGTTAGGTGGATTGGCAATGCCAAATTGCCCTTTCGTGTCCAAAAGGTTAGGTGGAATTATGGGGATAGGGTGGGGAGTGGGCCAAGGTAGGATGCACTTTCAGTAGGTTGGTGAAGACTCGATGGACTGAATGGCCTCCTTCTGCACTGTGGTGATTCTATTATTCTATGGCTTTCTAAATGAACGACTTACATTTAAGATATATATTTATATTAACATTTTTCCTTTTATATAATTCAAGACAACAAAACAGAATGAAATACCAGTACAAACGTAAAATATAGCCTAACTACTCTCAACATAACCCCTCCAACCTCCCCTTCTTCCCCCTCCCCAACTTAGCAACTAACGGTGAACAACTCCTTGAAATAAACAATAAACGGCTGCCATCTTCGATAAAACCCATCAATTGGTCCCCTGAATTAGGAACTCCATCAGATCTCCCAGTCACACTGAGGCATTGGATGGGGATGCAGACATCCACCCCAGCAGTACTCCCCATCGGGCATCAGTGAAGCGAAGGCCAAGACATCGGCCCCCACACTCGGGCAGCTCGGGCAAATCTGGCACCCAAATATGGCCATCAATTAACACAAGACGAGTAGTGAACAAAACTGTGGCTTTAATAAGCTAAACAGGAAGCCTCCTGGCCACTGATCCCGAACTTGGGCAGGGCCGGAGGTCAGCAACCTTAATACCGAGCCCGAGGGGAGGAGCCACAGGTGGAGCCATCAGGCAGTGGTTTACCACAATACATGTAGTACAGTACAGTTTACCACAATACATATAATACACTAACAGTGGTTTATCACAATCTTATATGAAAGATGGCACCTCTGTTCAGCTCCCTTTCCACACTGCACTGGAATGTAAGCCGAGAGTTTTGTGTTCAAGTCTCAAGGGTGGTGCTTAAACTCAGAACCTTCTGAGTCAGAGAAATAGTACTACCAAAAGTCAACAGTGGAACCATGACTGAATCTGTCAGGAATCTCCAAAGCCAATTAATCAAGCTCCAATTTATTCGAAGAAACAATGAAAAAAAATCCTATAAAGTAAACCCTTGAGGCCAAAGCGGCTTTTCTGATGTTTTGGAACTCAGGAAAAGATGGTCCTGACAATGTGCCACAGGATAGGTTTGCAAAATAATGTATTACAATACAGCTCTCAATCGAGATGTTTACAGGGGATTCAATTAGAAAAACAAGATGAAAAGGAGGAACAGAAACGACATCAATCAGCAACCCAACAGTTAGAGCTGCAGAGAAAATTGATGTGTCAGGCATTCATTTATGACCTTCTCAACAGAGAACAGCTCATGGGCCAGCAGTAAAATGAAAGATTCTACTCTTTATTGTAGAAGAGATATTTGCTGGGGTCACACCTGTAAAAGCAGTAAATAAAATAGATGTTTCAAGAATCTGGCTGTTGATTGCTTTGTAGCAATCTTTAGGCATAAATTAGTTATTTATATACTGCCAAAACATGGCTTCATAGAATTATTTTCATTAGTGGCTTTTAATATATAACAGGCATAACATTTCTCACTATGTACACAATTTATGACAAATTGTGAATCATGCAATATGAAAACCATCTCAAATCCACAACAAGAGCAACAATGGTAGAACTTCAGGCACAAAATTAGACTCAAAACAGTGTAAAACCAGTTTTCTCAAAGTGCACTACATAACAGGCCCCCAGGAGTGATTTCAAGGCAGTAATTTATGTTTCAAGACAATGGTTACAAACTGAATTTTTGCTATCTATATTTATGATACTGTCTAACCCTCTCGTTTAGATTAATCCTTGTAAATACAGAAAAATATCTGTCATCCCTGTAGATTTGTATCTTCCATAAATAACACTTGCTTCAGCCCTTTAGACACAGTTCCTGAGCAGTTCCAAATTCCACATTGTGCTGTCAATATTGTCTTCACTCATCCTAATGAACTGTGGCATAGTTTTCATTTTTATGATTTCCAAATTGATTTTGTCCAACTCATCCTTCCAGCAATGTTTGACAGCAAATATAAGTATAAAAGTATGAAAAATTAAGTGTTCTAATTATATTCATCAAACTGAATTATTTACTGTAAGTTTTAGGTAATTTAAGATAGGTCAACAGTGTAAAACTGTTGCTTTCAAAGTATGGGCTATTATATACTTATATTTGGGGCAGCACGGTAGCATGGTGGTTAGCATAAATGTTTCACAGCTCCAGGGTCCCAGGTTCGATTCCCGGCTGGGTCACTGTCTGTGCGAAGTCTGCACGTCCTCCCTGTGTGTGCGTGGGTTTCCTCCGGGTGCTCCGGTTTCCTCCCACAGTCCAAAGATGTGCGGGTTAGGTGGATTGGCCATGATAAATTGCCTGTAGTGTCCTAAAAAATGTAATGTTAAGGGGGGGTTGTTGGGTTACGGGTATAGGGTGGATACGTGGGTTTGAGTAGGGTGATCATTGCTCGGCACAACATCGAGGGCCGAAGGGCCTGTTCTGTGTTGTACTGTTCTATGTTCTATACGCATCTGGTCCCCTTTCCACTAAATTCAGCAGCCTCATCGCACCTGACTTGGTGTCGGGATAAGGCTGTTGAATCTCACAAGAGAAATGTTTAGTCTTATCACATGGCTTCAGTGATGTCATTGTGTGGGTGGAGCTGGGTTGTGGCGCTGAGTTTTACTTTTGTTTTGGTTTGGACTTGTTTTGGTGGCTCTGAGTTTTTTGCTTTCGTTTTCACTTTTGGCTGCTGTATTCAGACAGACAAGTAAGTATCTTGGAGTATCTCTCTACCTTCAGTTTAAAAGCTGTTTCCAGACTGCTTGATAACTTGAAAATAAATCATTGCTTTCTGGAAGGAATGCAAACTTGCTGTTTTGGACAGGAAACAAGAGTGTCACCACCAGGTCTTGAGTGCTGTGTGCTGGGCCACACCTTTGAAAAGAGGTTTCTGGTTTCTGGGTCCTTGTTATTAAATTGGGACAGCTTAAGGGGGAAATTTATTAAGGGTGATACATGGAGTACTGTAGCTGTGTGGGGTATTTATGTTTGTAGTTGATAAAAATGCTTTCTGTGTATGTTTATAAAAATGTTAACTAAATTGGTAGAATAAACTTTGTTTTTGATTAAAAGTGCTTAAGGCCTCTGTTGAATAACCCTGAAAGGTAGGCTCTTGTGCTCATCATAACCAAAATCAATAAACAGTTCTAGGTCAGGTGAACTACATGATAAACATTGGAGTTTTCTAAACCCTGGCCCATAACACAGGTGTAATGGCACCTGGTGGGGTCTCCTAAGCCATTGGAGACCCCTGGGTGGTCAGGAACAGAGCAGGTGGCCCCATGGCTCTCTCTCTGGTACCTGGACACCTTGGCACTGCCAGCCAGGCACCCTAGCAATGCCACCTGGGCACCCTGGCAGTGTCACTCTGGTACTTCCAGGGTGCCTGGCTGTCAGTGCCAAGGTATTCAGGTGCCAAGTTGGCACTGCCAGGGCTCAGGCCCAGGGGGTTGTGCCTTACCAGGTAGAATGGGTGGGGTGTTCCCCAGAACCTCCCCAAGGTTGAGGAATTGACAATGGCGACCTTCCTTGCCAGTTTAGGGCAACCTTCCTTGCCGGCAACGTCCGGTGGTGGCCATGGAGTGAATGGTCGCACACATTGGTTTGTGCTCTGTTTACCCGATAGCGGGGGAATTTTGACAGGCAAGTGTAGCTGAAGGTGTGGAGGAGCAAATCCCTCGATGAGTGGCATGTCTGCTGGTTATCAGAAGAATGTTAAAGATCTGGTGAAGGAACTGGAAGAGATCAGTGGAAGAGTAGCAATTGAGGAGATGGCGCAGGGGGAAGGCTTTTCACAAGTCGGAAAACCCCAGATGGAGCAGTTGATGGCGTTCATCAGAGAGGAGTTCCGCCAACAACGAAAGGAGATGCGGGATGATCGGTCAAAGGCCATCGAAGGAGCAGTAGCACCTTGAAAGGATCAATGGAGAGAGTCGAGAAGTGCCTGGATGCACAGGGGACCCAGATCCGGAGACGGAGAAGGTGATGTCCGATCACTGTGATCAGGTGGTGGCGTTGGAGGCGGAGGTGGGGCTCCTCGGGGACATTTGCAAGTCATTAAGGGCAAATCTAGAGGACAGGAGAACAGGCTGAACCTGCGTATTGTTGGCTTGCCAGAGGGTGTGAAAGGCACAAGTGGCATAAAATATGTCTCAAGGATGCTGGCGGGGCTAGTGGTGGTTGGGGTGCTGGATAGAGCGCACAGGTCCCTCAGGCAGAGCCAAGAGTGGGGAAGCCACCACGGGCGGTGATTATGAGGCTCCATAATGTTTTGGAGAAGGAGATCATGCGATGGGCTAGGTAGAAGTGTGTGGTGAATTCATACTGTATTGTAATTCACACTGTATTGTATTGCATAGTATTATGTCCTTGTGGGCTCTGTCTGTGAGCTGTTGCACGGCTCTGCCCATAGGGGGAGATGAGGAGCTTGTACAGGGCTCCGCCCATGGCTCCGCCTATGGCTCCGCCCATGGCCCCTCCCACTACCAGAAGTATAAAGTGCTGCAGCCGTGAGCCTGCCCTCAGTTCCTCTGGTCACAGGCAGGCTCAGTTGCAAGACTATTAAAACCACAGTTTACTTCCAATCGTGTCTCAAATGAATTGATGGTCACATCAATTTAATAGTCTTAGAAAATTTGAAGAAAACTACAATGGAATCAGCCCTCAAATCTGATCGACTAGAACTCGACCTGCAGGCTGCAGAGGCGAAAGGAAATCTTCCTACACTGGCTTCGGTGTTTCAAGGCCTACCTGGCTGAATCAAGCACATCCGAGACTACAGAGGAGCAGAAACTCAACCTTCTGCACGCACGGGTGAGCTATCGTATCTGTACGCAACTCAATTGTACCACCTCATATACTGAGGCCCTGGCTATACTTGACCGATTGTACGTGCGGCCTGTAAACGAGGTCTACGCGCGGCACATTTTCACTACACGCGCCAGCGCCCCGCAGAGTCGCTGGAAGACTTCCTGCGCGACTTAAAAGCCCTTTCTCGGGACTGCAACTTTCAGGCTGTAACGGCCTCCCAGCATATGGAACTCGCTGTTCGTGATGTATGCGTTACAGGGCTCAGGTCTAACTATGTGCGCCAGAGATTACTTGAGAAAGGGGCCCAGAACTTAGAGGACATGGTAGAGTTAGCAACGACTACGGAGGTCGCTTTCCGCAGTCTGAACTCATTCCCCGCGGACCAAGCGACCCCATCGTGGACCCCCGACCAGCGACTGCCCCAGGCCTGCGGCCACCCATCCACTATGCTGCTCCAGCCTGCCATTTCTGTGGCCAGAACCAGCACCCGCAGCAGCACTGCCCGGCCCGCAACGCGACCTGCAGCAGCTGCGGTCACAAAGGACACTATGCCCGAGTATGCCTGGCAAAATCGAAACTTTCTAACTCCCCCGCAGTCCAGAGCACTCGCCTCCCAAACTCGCAGGCCCACAGACCCCGTAATGCTGCAGCGTGTCTGCCGACTCCACCTCCGCCCAGCACGTGCGACTTATGGGGGCCGCCATCTTAGCAATCCTCCCCCATGCGGCCGGCCATGTGTGAGTCATGGGGGCCGCCATCTTGGACGCCATCTTCCTTGCCGCCCGCCACATGCAATCCACGGGGCGGCCATCTTGGACACCATCTTCTTCATCACCCGCCACGTGCGATCAACGGGGGCCACCATCTTGACCATCAACCGAAGTTCACCTTGATGACTACGACCTCAGCGGACAGTCATCACGGGTCCACTACAGCACTGCTGATCAAGCCGCCGACTACCCGCAACTCAACGCAGTCACGTTGGACCAGTCGCGTCCGAAGCACCTCCAGAGCTCAATGATGTCCGTCAAAATCAACGGGTACAGGACACCGTGCCTCTTCGACTCCGGGAGCACCGAGAGCTTCATACATCCTGACCTGGTAAGACGCTGTTCACTCCCTATCCTCTCTGCATGGCAAACTATCTCCCTCGCCTCGGGCTCGCACTCGGTCCACATACAAGGGCGCACCGTCGCGACCCTAACGATTCAGGGCGCCAGCTACTCTAATTTCCAGCTGTACATACTCCCCGACCTCTGCGCCCCACTCTTACTCGGGCTCGATTTCCAATGTAATCTCAAGAGCCTCACACTCAGCTTCGGCGGACCCCTACTTCCACTCCACTCACTATCTGCAGTTTAGCGACTCTAAAAATCGACCCCCCTCCACTCTTCGCTAATCTAACGGCTAACTGTAAACCAGTAGCCACTCGCAGCAGGCGGTACAGCCTGCAGGATAGAGTATTCATCAGAGCCGAAGTCCAGCGGCTCCTACGTGAGGGAGTCATAGAGGCCAGTAACAGCCCCTAGAGAGCTCAGGTGGTGGTCGTCAAGACCGGGGAAAAGTTCCGGATGGTGGTTGATTATGGCCAAACCATTAACCAGTTCACGCACCTCGATGCGTACCCCCTCCCCAGAATTGCAGACATGGTCAATCAGATCGCCCAGTACCGCATATTCTCCACGGTGGATCTGAAGTCTGCTTACCACCAGCTCCCAATCCGCCTGGAGGACCGCCACTACACGGCGTTTGAGGCAGATGGCCCCCTCTTCCATTTCCTCCAGGTCCCCTTTGGTGTCACGAATGGGGTCTCGGTGTTCCAACAAACAATGGACCAAATGGTGGACCAGTTCGGGCTGCGGGCCACGTTTCCGTACTTGGACAATGTCACCATCTGCGGCCATGACCAGCAGGACCACGACGCCAACCTCCACCGATTTCTCCAAACCGCCCAGAAACTCAATCTCACCTACAATACGGAGAAATGCGTTTTACACACTACCAGACTAGCCATCCTCGCCTATGTCGTGGAAAACGGAGTCCTGGGCCCCAACCCGGACCGTATGCGCCCCCTCTTACAACTCCCTCTCCCTCATTGTCCCAGGGCCCTCAAGAGGTGCCTGGGATTCTTCTCTTATTACACCCAGTGGGTCCCCCAGTATGCGGACAAAGCCCGCCCACTATTTAAGACCACACTCTTCCCACTGTCAGCTGAGGCCCGCCAGGCCTTCAACTGCATCAAGGAGGACATCGCTAAAGCCGCCATGCGGGCGTTGGATGAATCCATCCCCTTTCAGGTGGAGAGCGACGCCTCAGAAGTTGCTCTCGCCGCCACTGAATCAGGCAGGGAGACCAGTCACCTTCTCCCGAACCCTCTCCGCTTCGGAACTTCGACACTCCTCAGTCGAAAAGGAAGCTCAAGCCATTGTGGAAGCCGTACGGCACTGGAGGCACTACCTCGCAGGTAGGAGGTTTACCCTCATCACCGACCAAAGATCAGTTGCCTTCATGTTCGACAACTCGCAAAGGGGCAAAATAAAAAATGATATAATCTTGCGGTGGAGGATTGAACTCTCCACCTATAATTATGACATCATATATCGACCGGGGAAGCTCAACGAGCCTCCGGATGTCCTGTCCCGCGGCACATGCGCCAGAGCATAAGACGACCTCCTGAAGGCTATCCATAATGACCTCTGCCACCCGGGGGTCACCCGGCGCGCCCACTACGTCAAAGCCCGAAATCTGCCTTTCTCTACCGAGGAGGTAAAAGCCATCACCAGGGATTGGCCGATCTGTGCAGAGTGCAAACCACACTTCTATAGGCCAGAAAAGGCCCACCTGATAAAGGCATCCTGGCCCTTTGAACGCCTGAGCATCGATTTCAAAGGGCCACTCCCCTCGACCAATCGAAATGTGTACTTTCTTAACATCATCGATGAATTCTCCCGCTTCCCCTTTTCCATCCCGTGTCTAGATATGACCTCCCACACAGTCATCAGAGCTCTGCACAGTGTCTTCACCCTGTTCGGTTTCCCCAGCTACGTACACAGCGAGAGGAGTTCGTCCTTCATGGGCGACGAGCTGCGTCGGTACCTGCTCGACAAGGGCATCGCCTCGAGAAGGACTACCAGCTACAACCCCAGGGGGACGGGCAGGTGGAGAGGGGGAACGCGACGGTCTGTTTTACTGACCCTCCGGTCCAGGAATCCCCCGACCTCCCATTGGCAGGAGGTCCTACACGACGCGCTCCATGCAATTAGGTCCCTCCGATGCACCCCCACCAACCAGACCCCTCACGAATGACTATTTGTTTTCTCTAGGGGAACTACCACGGGGGCGTCGCTCCCATCCTGGTTGAGGACACCGGGCCCGGTTCTCCTCCGGAAGCACGTCAGGACACACAAAACAGACCCGCTAGTAGGGAGAGTGCTACTGCTTCACTCGAACCCCACTACGTCTTTATTGAATACCCCGACGGCCGTCAGGACACCGTTTCCTTCTGGGACCTGGCGCCTGCAGGATCCACCACCACCACCACCTCCGCTGAAGTACCCCTCACACTACACCCCACCCAACCCCCCACGCCCTGCGCCCCCATGCCTATAGGTTCCCTGCCCATGCTCTGCGCCCCCGTGCCTATAGGTTTCCTGCGCCCCCCTATGCCCGTCGAACCGGTCAGAAATGAAGCTCGGACCGAAACACCCCCAGAGTCCACCCCCATACCCACACTGATCGTCACCACCCTGCCACCTGAAGAGGCTGCAACCCCAAAGGACGACTCGGCCACCGGACCGGTTCAACTTGTAGACCCATCACCCCCGCCGGGCTTGATTTTTTGTACAGGGGATTAATGTGGTGAATGTATTGTAATTCACACTGTATTGCATTGCATAGTATTATGTCCTTGTGGGCTCTGTATGTGAGCCGTTGCGCGGCTCTGCCCATAGGGGGAGATGAGGAGCTTGTACAGGGCTCCACCCTTGGCTCTGCCCATGGCTCCGCCTATGGCCCCTCCCACTACCGGAAGTATAAAGTGCTGCAGCCGTGAGCCTGCCCTCAGTACTTCTGGTCGCAGGCAGGCTCAGTTGTAAGACTATTAAAACCACAGTTTACTTCCAATCGTGTCTCAAGTGAATTGATGGTCACCTCAAAGTGGAACTGTGAATGGGAGGGAAATAGGATTTGAATCTATCACGACATTGAAGTGGAGTTTGCAAAAAGATGCACTGGGTTTGACAGGGCCAAAGTGTTCTGTACCAATTGCAGATCCGGTATGGGGTACTGTACCCGGCAAAACTGGGGGTGATGTTTGAAGGCCGGGACTACTATTTTGAAACCCCAAAGGAGGCCAATGAATTCATTATAGACCATAAACTGGGGGAAAATTGAATGTTGATGGGAGATGGAGGAGCTGGACAACAGAGATCGGGCTGGCGTTGGAGCCCTTGGCGTTGATCCTTAGGGGGTCAGTAGTGTGGCAGGGAATTGTGAGCGAGAGTAGGGAACACCGGATGTCGCTGTACGCAGATGACTTGCTGCTGTCATGTCGGACCCATTAGAGAGTATGGGGAGAATTATGGACATATTAGAGAGGTTCAGAGCCTTCTTGGGATATAACCTGAATGTTGGAAAGAGTGAGGTGTTTCCTGTGAATGCGGCGGGTCGGGGAGCCGATCTGGAGGCGTTGCCACTTCGGGTTGCCAGGGACAGGTTCAGGTTTCTGAGGGTCCAGGTGACGGTGGAGTGGGTGACGATGCACAAATGGAACCTGACAAAGTTGGTGGAGGAGGTCAGGGAGGACCTTAGGAGATGGGATATGTTACACCTGACATTGGCGGGGAGGATCCAGGTGGTAAAAATACACGACCTACCAAGGTTTCTATTTGTATCCCGGAACCTCCCGATTTTCATTCCGAAGGCCTTTTTCAGGAAAGTAGAAAGTAAAATTTCTGAATTTATATGGGCGATGAAGGTACCTAGAAGAAGGCCCTGTTACAGAGGCTGAAAAGGGGTCTGGTGCACTACAATTGGGCAGCGAATGCGGAGAAAGTGAGACAGTGGTGGGATGGAGAGGGGTTAGAGGGGGTTAGGATGGAGGAAGAGTCCTGTAGAGGGTCCGGTCGCTTCCGCATGCCCTGGGGAGGTACATGGTGAGCCCAGTGGTACAGTCCATGATTAGGGTGTGGAACCAGTTGAGGAGACACTTTCGGATGGAGGGGATGTCGGTGCTGACACCGCTGTGTGGGAACCATGGGTTTAAACTGGGAGAGACGGATGGCATGTGCAGGAAGTGGAGGCTGATGGGGCTGGTGAGAGCGAGGGATTTATATCTGGAGGAGAGGTTTACAGGTGTGGATGAGTTACAGGAGAGGATGGAGTTGCCGAATGGCAGCAAGTTCAGGTATATGCAAGTGAGGGACTTTGCTCAGAAGGAATGGAGAGTGTTTCCCAAGCTGCCAGAGTATACCCTGTTTGAGCGATTGCTGCTCCCGGATGTGGAAGGGGAGGGAAGGATTGGTGATATATATGGGTGGCTGGGGGAGCGCAGGTGGTGAGGATTAATGAGAAATGGGGGAAGGAGCTGGGGGAGGGATATAGAATGGGGAATGTGGAGTGAGGTGATGTGCGAGGATGAGTTTGATTAAATTTAAGGTGGTGCATAGGGTGCATATGACTTGGTTGACGATGAGTGGGTTCTTCCAGGGGGTGGCAGATGAGTGTGAGAAGGGTTGGCGAGGACCAGTGAACCACATATATATGTTCTAGGGCTGTGGGAAGTTGGAGAGATACTGGGAGGGGGTGTCTGGGACATTATCGAAGATTGTGGGGATAGAGGCCGGGCCTGACCCTATGGTGGCGGCCCTTGGGGTATCAGAAATGCCAAGCTGATGGAAGGGAGGAAGGCCGATGTCGTGGCCTTCGCCTCTCTTGTTTCCCAGTGAAAGATTCTGCTGGATTGGCAATGGGGGATGGAAGGGGAGAGGGTGAAAAGGGGGGAAAACTATGAACTGTGAGGATTGGCAAATGTTTTTTTGATTTATTTATGTTTTTGTACCTTTGCAATAAAATACATTTTTTTAAAAACCTTCCTCGCCGGCAGAAAATCCAACTAAGTTCGGACTTGGCGGAGAGAATCTCCCCTCGGCCCCCAAAAAATGTCAAAGTGCCTTCGAAAAGTGGGATGTTTCTTGGCACTGCAAGAGCTGAGGAACACCCCGCTAAATGCACCGTTCAGCGGACTTTAACTCCAGTCCGCTGAATCGGGCCTATTGTTTTTGGGTCAGTTTGGAGGCCAGAGACCTGTCCTATGCCTGTGAGGGCATTTATTTTACATGAACTGCTGCCCATGGACCTACATTCCCAATCTTCAGAAATACAGCTGACTGTGACAACAGTGAGGTTTTCAATACAGAAACACCTCTTACTGTAAACTCATACTGAACAGAGCGGGAAGGAGCTGGTAAACTGGAAAAATGGGTGAGTTTTCCACTTGACACCTGGGTGTAGAACTTATCATGTAGCTAAGTCACTGCTTATAGTGACTGATTTTCACTTCCATTTTACCACACAACTGGCTGTAAACCAGATGTTGAATGGCCAGGCTTTTGAACAAAGGCTTTTAGCACCTTCCTTCAAACTCTTGGAAAGTTGTACTGAGCAAAATGCTTGTGACTAAAGGGAATTCCCTCCATTTGCAGATTATGGACACTGGGCCTCTGAGAAAAGGGCATTATAGCAATCACATGATGAGAGGTGACATGCAAACATCACACAGCGAAGCCTCCTCCAGATTGATGTCAATCGATCTTATCCTTCATAGATTGTTATGCTTGGAGGTTTAGGTGAAGGTAGGAGGGGATACAGGCAGAGCATAAATTAGAACTGTTCCTGTGCTGTGAATTTTAATGTAATTTCTAAAAAGCAGATTGAAAGGTAACTTTACCCTATTTGGTGCGGCTCACCCACTCCTAAACCTATCACTAAATTACCATATATGTGACATATATGAGCTGCTCTTCTGAGGCTTCGGACAGCAAAAGACTGAACTTGCATTTACCTAGCAGTGTATGTGAAATTCAGATACTTATGTCATTCGAACATAGTTGTGATTGCTATTCACAAGAGGGAGTATCTTAGTTACTAAAACCTAGGAAAGACACAAGGTTTGCCTGCTTATGTACTTGCTCTATTTACACCCTTGACACACCTCAGTGGACTCAAGACAGCTGTGATCTGGCATAGTAGGCCCCAAAGTTTGGCTTGGCATTTCCCCTGGAGATACACTTAATCAAATAGGTAGCCAAAAAAATTGTGGTATTTCGGGAGTAAGTACAATAACTCCGAATCGTTTTTATAGAAAATAGGTGCAGGAGTACACCATACATCCCTTCGAGCCTGCACCACCATTCAATATGATCATGGCTAATTATACAAATTCAGTATTCCACTCCCACTTTCTCTCCATACCCCTTCATCCCTTTAGCCGCAAGGGCCACATCCAGCTCCCTCTTGAATATATCCAACAAACTGGCCCCAACAGCTTTCTGTGGTAGAGAATTCCACAAGTTCACAATTCTCAGAGAGAAGTTCTTCATCTCAGTCCTGAATGGCTTACCCATTATTCTTCGGCTGTGACCCCTTGTTCTGGACGTCCCCAACATTGGGAGTATTCTTCCTGCATCTAGTCTGTTCCAGCCCCATTAGGATTTTATATGTTTCTATGAGATCCCCTCTCATTCTTCTAAACTCCAGTGAGTACAAGCCCAGTTGATCCAGTCTTTCTTCATATGTCAGCCCTGCCATCCCGGGAATTAGTCTGGTGAACCTTCGCTGGACACCCTTCAATAGCAAGAATGTCGTTCCTTAAACTAGGAGACCAAAACTGCACACAATACTCAAGGTATGGCCTCACCAAGGCCCTGTACAATTGCAATAAGACATCCCTACTCCAATACTCAAATCCTCTTGGTCTGAAGGTCAGCATGCCATTAGCTTTCCTCACTGCCTGCTGTACCTGCATGCCAACCTTCAGCAACTGTTCCACCATGACACCCTGGTCTCGCTGCACTTCCCCTTTTCCTAAACTACCACCATTCAGATAATGATCTGCCTTCCTGTTCTTCTCACCAAAGTGGATAACTTCATATTGACCCACATTATATTGTATTTGCCAAATATTTGTCCTCTCAGCCAGCCTATCCAAGTCACCCTGCAGCCTCTTTGCTTCCTCCTCACAGCACACACTGTCACCCAGCTTAGTGTCGTCTGCAAATTTGGAGATATTGCATGCAATTCCTTCATCCAGACCATTAATGAATATTGTGAACAGCTGGGGTCCCAGCACTGAACCCTGTGGTACCCCACTAGTTACTGCCTGCTAACTAGTTATCTATCCGTGTCAATAGCGGCATGGTAGCACAGTGGTTAGCACTGTTGCTTCAAAGCTCCAGGGTCCCAGGTTTGGTTCCTCGCTGTGCGGAGTCTGCATGTTATCCCCATGTCTGTGTGGGTTTCCTCCTGGTGCTCCCGTTTCCTCCCACAGGTCCCGAAAGATGTGCTGTTAGGTAATTTGGACATTCTGAATTCTCCATCTGTGTATCCGAACAGGTGCCGGAATGTGATGACTAGGTGCTTTTCACAGTAACTTCATTGCAGTGTTAATGTCAGCCTAATTTTGACAATAAAGTTTATTATTATTATACATTACCCCCAATACCATGAGCTTTAATTTTGCTCACTAATCTCTTGTGTGGGACCCTGCCAAAAGCCTTTTGAAAGTCCAGATACACAACATCCACTGGTTCTCCCTTGTCCACTTTACAGGTCACATCCTCAAAAAATTCTAGCATGATTTCCCTTTTGTGATCCCACGCTGACTTGGACCAATCCTGTCCCTGCTTTATAAATGCTCAGTTATTTCATCCTTAATAATTGACTCCAGAATCTTCCCCACCACCGATGCCAGACTAACTGGTCTATAATTCCCCGTTTTCTCTCTCCCTCCTTTTTAAAAAAGTTTTTTAAAAAACCTCCAATCCATTGGAATGCTTACAGAGTCCACAGAATGATGGAAAATGATCACCAATGCGTCCACTATTTCTAGCTTTCAATTCCTCATTCTCTTCCGTTCATAGTGCTGACCCTGTCTCCAAGTTATTTATGCAATTTGCCTGCAAATAGCTTTTATTCAGAGATTCTCTTCAAATCATTCCAGGTCTGCAGCTGAAGCACGAAACGGTTGGTGTTTTATTGCAATTTATTGAGTATTTTTAAAAGGTCATCCTCACTAAGACCTGATCTGATGCTGTGCCAAATGACTGAATGCGTAAGGACGAAACATGTGGCGTGAGTTTGGTGCTCTCTGTACACTCATTCCACCCATTTTATATTATCTCCCTTCATTAGTGCCAGTGGGAGATGAAGAATTATAAAAACATCCTTCAGTTCATTTGACCTCCAGGGGATTCAGTTTTGTGTTTGAAGGGCAGGTGAGGAAACAATGTCCTGATATTAAATAAGAATTACCACCCTATCCGTCTACTCTCCATCATCTCAGCTCCAGGACATCACTGCAGGAGTTCCTCAGGGTAGTGTCCTAGCCCCAACCATCAATGACCTCCCTTCCATCATAAGGTCAGAAGTGGGGATGTTTGCGGATGACTGCACAATGTTCAGCATCATTCGTGACTCCTCAGATACTGAAGCAGTCCATGCCCAAATGCAGCAAGACCTGGACAATACCCAGACTTGGGCTGACAACTGGCAAGTTACATTCGTGCCACACAGGTGCCAGGCAATGACCATCTCCTCCAAGAGAGGATCTAACCATCGCCCCTTTACATTCAACGGAATTACCATTGCTGAATCCTCCACAATCAATATCCTGGGGGTTACCATTGCTCAGAAACTGAACTGGACTAGTCATATTAATACTGTGGCTACCAGAGCAAATCAAAGGCTAAGAATCATATGGCAAGTAACTCTTCTCGTGACTTCCCCCCAAAACCTGTCCACCATCTACAAGGCACAAGTCCGGAGTGTAATGGAATGTTCTCCACTTGCCTGGATGAGTGCAGCTCCAACATCACTAAAGAAACCTGACACCATCCAGGACAAGGCAGCCGCTTGATTGTACCATCTACAAGATGCACTGCAGTAACTCACCAAGGTTCCTGACACAGCACCTTCCAAACCCAAGTGCATTACTATTTGGAAAGACTAGTGCACCAGATACCTGGGAACCCCACCACCTGGAGGTTCCCCTCCAAGTCACTCACCACCCTGACTTGGAAATATATCGGCGTTCCTTCACTGTCAGTGGGAAAAAATCCTGGAACTCTCTCCCTCACAGCACAGTGGGTATATCTCTACCTTAGGGACTGCAATGGCTCAAGAAGGCAACTAACCACCACCTTCTGAAGGGCAACTCGGGATGGGCAAGAAATGCTGTCCTAACCAGTGACGCCCACATTTCAAAGCAATTTGCCCATATATTTAGATTTCCTGCAGGGCAGAAGGAGGCCAGTTGGCCCATCAAGCCTGCACTGACCCTTCGAAAGAGCAACCCCCCACGCCCACCTCTCCATCCACCCTGCCCTATCCCCGTAACCCCATAACCAAACCTGCACATCACTGGATGCTAAAGCATAGCCAATCCACCTAACTGACACATCTTTGGACTGTGGGAGGAAACCCATACAGACACGGGGAGAAAGTGCAAACTTCACACAGACAGTCACACAAGACCAGAATTGAACTCAGTCTCTGGCGCTGTGAGGCCGCAGTGCTAACCGCTGTGCCACTGTACAATCCTAAGCTGCATCTGCTTGTTTGTGGGTCGATAGTACACCCCAAGCAGTGTGATTGCTAATTTTTGTTCTTCAGTTCAAACCTCACTTGATGCTCCTTCCAGCATCATCGTCCTGACAGGAGCAATATAAACCCCAAGGAATGTAAAATATTTCCATTTCTCTGCTACCAGTGTTCAGCACCGGTGCACCTCTGCTGAGGAACAACGTGCATGATTTAACGGCCTTGATGCGCATGATTTGGTGTTGGGACAAGGCCGGTGAATTTCGCGAGAGGCCTCTTGTGAAATTCGCAACGCTCACAATGACTCGTAAGAATCAACCGAACATTGCAAGGCATCACGAATCGGATCTCACCCTCACTGGATGAGGTCCAGAGCAGCATATTTAAATCATCCATTAGGCTCATTTAAATATCCATGCACTGGATTCTTCCGGCGCCCAGGACCTAGCGGCCTCACCTGGGAGACTTTGTGAGGGTGCCATTTGGTACTGGTCCACAGAAACATGGTCCAGGTGTAATGGCCCCTGGGGGTTCTCCCAGGCCTTTGGAGCTGGTTGGGGACAGGGCAGGGTGGCACCCTGGCACTCCCCCTATTGCCTGGGACCTTGGCACTGACACCCTGGCACTGCCAGGGTGATGTTGTCAAGCATCGGGGCCTGAGGTGGGCCATGCCCATGAAATGGAGTGAGGACGTGAAGGGTGGGTATGAGGGGGGTTCATAAAAGTTAGGGGGGGTAAAGGGTGAGGGTCTGAAAAGGGGTGGACCTGAAAGGGGGGTTGGGGCGGCATGAAGGCTTGAAAAGAGGGACCCCCTCAGCGACCCCATAGCAGGGTGTGGGGTAAATCCCGTGTGTGCAGGGCTTGACTTTGCCAGTGGGAGGGTGGCATGGGAGATGCTCAAGGTCACTTAGAGATTGGAGAACCCTTTCAAGATGGTGCCACAATCTCTGAGGAGCTGGTCTCACCAGCGAGTTCGCTCCCCACTGCTGAATAAACCTTGAGTCAGGGCTAGACTGGGGCGAAACTCCCCAAGGTCCCAAAAAATGACTAAGGACGCGATTTAACGGAAATGTTCCTACGTATAATTTTGGGTGCAATTGGCAGGGTGTTTCTTGACGGCCACATTGGCAAGATCACGGCACTTAGTGCTGAAAATCAGCCCCACAAGCTTCTCCACCATTACTGGCTGTCTCGCCGTCTGATTCTCCAGCGTCTTGCTGCTTACAAGATGGAGCTGCTTTTAAACACTCCCCACACCACTCAGTCCCAGTCAACACACCAGCATGGCAGCACGCAGACCTGCTCCTCGCTTTGGGCATGCCAACCTGGACACACTTCCCGATGCCGTCGATGCGAGACGGGGCCTCCCGTTACCCCGAGGGGGTTGGAGGACCAGCAGCAGTGTCACCAATACTGACTGGGAGGCAGTGGCTGTCAGTGCGGGCAGCATGACATGGTGGAGCAGGGTGCAATGTCAGAAGAAGACCAATTACCTCCATCGAGCTGCAAGGGTAAATTACCTCCTCCCTCTGGCATCAGTTTTGCCTGCCTCAAATTTTGCTCCACCAAATAATTGGCTGGCTCCTCACAACCCCCCAACCCCCCAACATCTGATCTTCATGCTTGTTCCCCAACACTCCTTGGCACCCACCAGCACAACCCCTTCATGTCCAGTTGAGGCGCCCACACATGCCACCTGGAGAGTTTGGTCATAAAGTGCATCAACTCCATACTCCCAGAACGCCTTGATCGACTGCAATTCGCATACCGCTGCAACCGGTCCACAGCAGATGCCATCTCCGTGGCCCTACACTCATCCCGAGAGCATCTTGATAACAAGGACTCCTACATTAGACTCCTATTTACTGCTCTGCCTTGAACACCAATCCCAGCCAAGCTCATATCAAAGCTCCAAAACCTAGGACTTGGCTCCTCACTCTGCAACTGGACCCTCGACTTTCTGACCCACAGACCACAATCAGTAAGGTTAAACAACAACACCGCCTCCACAATAGTCCTCAATACCGGGGCCCAACAAGGCTGCGTATTTAGCCCCCTACTCTACTCCCTGTACACACACGACTGCGTGGCAAAATTTGGTTCCAACTCCATCTATACGTTTGCTGACGATACAACCATAGTGGGCCGGATCTCGAATAACGATGAGTCACAATACAGGATGGAGATAGAGAACATAGTAGAGTGGTTCAATGACAACAATCTATCCCTCAATGTCAGCAAAACTAAAGAGCTGGTCATCGACTTCAGAAGCAAAGTACTGTACACACCCCTGTCAGCATCAATGGGGCCGAGGTGGAAATGGTTAGCAGCTTCAAATTCCTAGGGGTACACATCACCAAAAATGTGTCCTGGTCCACCCACGTCAACGCTACCACCAAGAAAGCACAACAGCGCCTATACTTCCTCAGGAAACTAAGGAAATTCGGCAAGTCCACATTAACTCTTTCCACCTTTTACAGATGCACCATAGAAATCATCCTATCTGGCTATTTCACAGCCTGTTGTGGCAACTGCTCGGCCCAGGGCCGCAAGAAACTTCAGAGAGTTTCTTGCCCAGAACACCGCCCAGTCCATCACACAAACCTGCCTCCCATACATTGACTCCATCTACACCTCCCGCTGCCTGGGGAAAGTGGGTAGCATAATCAGAGACCCCTCTCACCCGGCTTACTCACTCTTCCATCGGACAGGAGATACAGAATTCTGAGAGCACGCACAAACAGATTCAAAAACAGCTCCTTCCCCGCTGTTACCAGACTCCTAAACGACCCGCTTATGGGCTGACCTGATTAATACTACACTCATTAGTGATGGAAAGAGATAAGTATACCCCGCAGGGCAAGAGTTATAGCTGGGGGAAGGGCAATTATGATGCCATTAGACATGACTTAGGATGTGTTGGTTGGAGAAGTAGGCTGCAAGAGTTGGGCACACTGGATATGTGGAGCTTGTTCAAGGAACAGCTATTGCATGTTCTTGATAAGTGCGTACCAGTCAGGCAGGGAGGAAGGGGTCGAGCGAGGGAACCATGGTTTACCAAAGAAGTCGAATCTCTATAGGCATAGAAGGAGGCCTATGTGAAGATGAGGCGTGAAGTTTCAGTTGGGGCGCTTGATAGTTACAAGGAAGTGAGGAAGGATCTAAAGAGAGAGCTGAGACGAGCAAGGAGGGGACATGAGAAGTCTTTGGCAGGTAGGATCAAGGAAAACCCAAAAGCTTTCTATAGGTATGTCAGGAATAAAAGAATGACTAGGGTAAGAGTAGGGCCAGTCAAGGACAGTGGTGGGAAGTTGTGTGTGGAGGCTGAGGAGATAAGCGAGATACTAAATGAATACTTTTCGTCAGTATTCACTCAAGAAAAAGATAATATTGTAGAGGAGAATGCTGAGACCCAGGCTATTAGAATAGATGGCATTGAGGTGCGTAGGGAAGAAGTGTTGGCAATTCTGGACAAGGTGAAAATAGATAAGTCCCCGGGGCCGGATGGGATTTATCCTAGGATTCTCTGGGAAGCCAGGGAAGAGATTGCTGAGCCTTTGGCTTTGATTTTTAGGTCATCATTGGCTACAGGAATAGTGCCAGAGGACTGGAGGATAGCAAATGTGGTCCCTTTGTTCAAGAAGGGGAGTAGAGATAACCCCGGTAACTATAGGCCGGTGAGCCTAACGTCTGTGGTGGGTAAAGTCTTGGAGAGGATTATAAAAGATACAATTTATAATCATCTAGATAGGAATAATATGATTAGGGATAGTCAGCATGGTTTTGTGAAGGGTAGGTCATGCCTCACAAACCTTATCGAGTTCTTTGAGAAGGTGACTGAACAGGTAGACGAGGGTAGAGCAGTTGATGTGGTGTATATGGATTTCAGTAAAGCGTTTGATAAGGTTCCCCACGGTCGGCTATTGCAGAAAATACGGAGGCTGGGGATTGAGGGTGATTTAGAGATGTGGATAAGAAATTGGCTAGTTGAAAGAAGACAGAGAGTGGTAGTTGATGGGAAATGTTCAGAATGGAGTTCAGTTACGAGTGGCATACCACAAGGATCTGTTCTGGGGCCGTTGCTGTTTGTCATTTTTATAAATGACCTAGAGGAGGGCGCAGAAGGATGGGTGAGTAAATTTGCAGACGACACTAAAGTCGGTGGAGTTGTAGACAGTGCGGAAGGATGTTGCAGGTTACAGAGGGACATAGATAAGCTGCAGAGCTGGGCTGAGAGGTGGCAAATGGAGTTTAATGTGGAGAAGTGTGAGGTGATTCACTTTGGAAAGAATAACAGGAATGCGGAATATTTGGCTAATGGTAAAATTCTTGGTAGTGTGGATGAGCAGAGGGATCTCGGTGTCCATGTACATAGATCCCTGAAAGTTGCCATCCAGGTTGATAGGGTTGTGAAGAAGGCCTATGGTGTGTTGGCCTTTATTGGTAGAGGGATTGAGTTCCGGAGCCATGAGGTCATGTTGCAGTTGTACAAAACTCTAGTACGGCCGCATTTGGAGTATTGCGTACAGTTCTGGTCGCCTCATTATAGGAAGGACGTGGAAGCTTTGGAACGGGTGCAGAGGAGATTTACCAGGATGTTGCCTGGTATGGAGGGAAAATCTTATGAGAAAAGGCTGATGGACTTGAGGTTGTTTTCGTTAGAGAGAAGAAGGTTAAGAGGTGACTTAATAGAGGCATACAAAATGATCAGAGGGTTAGATAGGGTGGACAGCGAGAGCCTTCTCCCGCGGATGGAGGTGGCTAGCACGAGGGGACATAGCCTTAAATTGAGGGGTAATAGATATAGGACAGAGGTCAGAGGTGGGTTTTTTATGCAAAGAGTGGTGAGGCCGTGGAATGCCCTACCTGCAACAGTAGTGAACTCGCCAACATTGAGGGCATTTAAAAATTTATTGGATAAGCATATGGATGATAAGGGCATAGTGTAGGTTAGATGGCCTTTAGTTTTTTTTTCCATGTCGGTGCAACATCGAGGGCCGAAGGGCCTGTACTGCGCTGTATCGTTCTATGTTCTATGTTCATGTATGCTTAACCCGATGGCGGTGTCTATGTATTTACATTGTGTACCTTGTGTTGCCCTATTATGTATTTTCTTTTTATTTTATTTTCTTTACATGTACTTAATGACCTATTTGAGCTGCGCGCAGAAAAATACTTTTCGCTGTATCTTGGTACATGTGCCAATGAACAAATCCAATCCAATCCTTCTCTCTAACTGACCACATGGCCATTCTCTCTCAGGATCTCCATCTGATGGGGTCAGGCCACCCCACCCGGGTGGGAGAATCGGGGGCGCCGCGTGAGTCGCACCACGCCGCCCCGACCCCCGCATGCGATTTCCCCCCCACCCCACCCCCCCACCCCAAAACCAGCACTGCGAGAATCGCACCAGGCCGCTTGGAGAATCGGCGCAAATGGTGAGCGGCGATTCTCTGGCCCGGATAGGCCGAGCGGCCGCTCTGACACGACAAGTTCCCGCTGGCGCCGTCCACCCCTGGTCGCTACTGGTGGGAACTGTGCAGGAACGCTGGGGGGGGGGGGGGGGGGCCTGTGGGAGGGGGGAGGCTCCTTCACCGGGGGGTCTCTGATGGGGTCTGTCCCGCGATCGGGGGCCACCAATCAGCGGGCCGGCCTCTCTCCCCCCCCGACCTACCTCCTTCCGCGGCCGGCCCCAGAACTCCAGCGCCATATTGGTTAGGGGCCAGTGCGTGTAAGAAGTTCCCCGCACATGCGCAGGATGGAGCTGACCCAACTGCGCATGCGCAGGATAAAGCTGACCCAACTGCGCATGCGCAGGATGGAGCTGACCCAACTGCGCATGCGCAGGTTGGCGCGGCACCCATTTGGTGCTGCGTACAGAGGCTGGAGCGGTGTGAACCAGTCACGCAGCGTCTTCTTGCCTCTAACCGGATTGCCTTCCAGACTCATACTTCCCCCTGAGCCCGGCGTTCCAGGTCCCAGGTATCTTAGAAAAAAATGTTGCTTCTTTCCGGCTACAGAAAAGGAAGGAAACAGCAACAGCAGCCTCCAGGTGTTTGCGGCCATGAACAGGAGCAAGCAGCAAGCACAACCTGCAGCTGTGAAGTGCTTTCACAAATAACAAGTTCAATCTCATTAGCAAGATTGAAGTTGAATGAAACAGCCTCCTGGAAATTAACCAGAAATCACATGGGCATCGTTTAGTATTCCTTTTTTAAAATGTGGCGCAATGGCTGCTAACAAGTTTGGGGCCTCACGGTAGCATGGTGGTTAGCATCAATGCTTCACAGCTCCAGGGTCCCAGGTTCGATTCCCGGCTGGGTCACTGTCTGTGTGGAGTCTGCACGTCCTCCCCGTGTGTGCGTGGGTTTCCTCCGGGTGCTCCGGTTTCCTCCCACAGTCCAAAGATGTGCGGGTTAGGTGGATTGGCCATGCTAAATTGCCCGTAGTGTAAGGTTAATGGGGGGATTGTTGGGTTATGGGTTACGTGGGTTTAAGTGGGGTGATCATTGCTCGGCACAACATCGAGGGCTGAAGGGCCTGTTCTGTGCTGTACTGTTCTATGTTCTATGTTCTAATTTCTCATTAGCAATAATGTCAGCCATGAAGCTTGAGGTTGCTCACAGTCAAAGGGAGTTAAAGTGAACTTGAGCATATAACCAAGACCAGGGCTTTGTCTTGAAGTGTTTGGTAGGACAGGCAGAGCTGTAGTTGCCCCTGTTATGGGTCTCCACAATATTGAAAGATGGCTGGAAGGCCTCATGAACGAAAAGCCCCTCAACTATGGCTACTCACCTCCTCAGTTCCCCTCAGCAGCCATTGCGCCACATTTTAAAAAAGGAATACTAAACGATGCCCATGTGATTTCTGGTTAATTTCCAGGAGGCTGTTTCATTCAACTTCAATCTTGCTAATGAGATGCAAATTAATGCAAATGACGGTTAATGATATGCTCGCCATATTTGGGGAAGATCTGGAACTCGTCTTCAGGAGTGGGCCGGTTTTATGGCAAACTGATACATGCCCAGCACGAATCTCAATGTTGACCTGTCTCGCTTTCTAACCAGCACGCCCAGATCTGCACCGGCCTCAACACACTCGCTCAAGCGAAACAAGGCCGGTGAATAGCGGGAGAGGCAGTAAACAAGAACTGCACCAGGCCCGAAACAGTTTGCGATGCAACCGACCCACTCCCGTAGGCAAAATCGGGATCATAGTGAGGCGAGAAATCAATTATTACCACTTAAGCCCAATTTCCATCCAATTAACAGGAGCCACCCCTGATCCACCTATCACCCAGCAGCCTCCCCTGCAAGTGCTCACGCCGGCACCGATTAGTACACCTTTTGATAAAACATGAACCTGACCGAAGGGCTTCTATCAGGAGACGAGGAGTTTTTGTTTTTAAAAAAAATAATTTTTATTGAAAAATGTTGTATTTAGTGGGCAGCACGGTAGCATGGTGGTTAGCATAAATGCTTCACAGCTCCAGGGTCCCAGGTTCGATTCCCGGCTGGGTCACTGTCTGTGTGGAGTCTGCACGTCCTCCCCGTGTGTGCGTGGGTTTCCTCCGGGTGCTCCGGTTTCCTCCCACAGTCCAAAGATGTGCGGGTTAGGTGGATTGGCCATGCTAAATTGCCCGTAGTGTCCTAAAAAGTAAGGTTAAGGGGGGGGTTGTTGGGTTACGGGTATAGGGTGGATACGTGGGTTTGAGTAGGGTGATCATTGCTCGGCACAACATCGAGGGCCGAAGGGCCTGTTCTGTGCTGTACTGTTCTATGTTCTATACAACAACAACGAACCGTAATAAAATACCAACAATATCAATAATGATAGCCGTCATAAACATTCGCCCATCCTCAATGAACAACAAAACATATTAACAACAACTTAAATTAACACAATGTTAAGTTACATAACCACAGAAAAAAAGAGAGAAACAATAATAAGGAACACCCCCCCTCCCCCCCGGGTTGTTGCTGCAATTGACCAAGACACCTATCTTTGAGCCAGGAAGTCCAGAAAAGGCTGCCACCATTTGTAGAACCCTTATATTGATCCTCTCAGGGCAAATTTGACCCTCTCCAATTTTATAAATCCCGCCATGTCACTGATCCAGATCTCCACACTTGGGGGCCTCGCATCTTTCCACTGCATCAAGATCCTCCGCCGGGCTACTAGGGACGCAAAGGCCAAAACACCGGCCTCTTTTGCCTCCTGCACTCCCGGCTCCACCGCAACTCCAAAAATCGTGAGTCCCCACCCTGGTTTGACCCTGGATCCAATCACCCTCGACACCGTCCCCGCCACCCCCTTCCAGAATTCTTCCAGTGCCGGGCATGCCCAGAACATATGGGCATGATTCGCAGGACTCCCCGAACACCTGGTGCACCTGTCCTCACCCCCAAAGAACCTACTCATCCTAGTCCCGGACATGTGGGCCCGGTGCAGCACCTTGAATTGGATGAGACTAAGCCTCGCACATGAAGAGGAAGAGTTGACTCTCTCCAAGGCATCCACCCAAGTCCCGTCCTCTATCTGCTCCCCAAGTTCCCCCTCCCACTTAGCCTTCAGGTCCTCCACTGACGACTCCTCCACCTCCTGCATTACCTTATAAATGTCAGACACCTTCCCCTCTCCGACCCACACCCCTGAAAGCACTCTGTCCATCGCCCCCCACGAGCAAAGGGAATTCCTCTACCTGTCGCCTAGCAAACACCTTTACCTGCAAGTATCTGAACATGTTCCCTTGGGGGAACCCAAATTTATCTTCCAGTTCCCCCAGGCCCGCAAACCTCCCGCCAATAAACAGGTTCCTCAGTTTACTGATGCCCACCCTATGCCACCCCCTAAATCCCCCATCAGTGTTCCCCGGGAAGAACCAATGATTTCCACCTAATGGAGCCTCCATCGAGCCCCCTGTTTCCCCCCTGTGCCGTCACCACTGTCCCCAGATTCTTAGGGTCACCGCCACCACCGGGCTCGTGGTATACCTCTTAGGGGAGAGCGGCAACGGCGCCGTTACCAAGGCACCCAGGCTCGTACCTCTGCAAGACACCATCTCCATTCTTTTCCACGCCCCCCCCCCCACCCCCATTTACGCACCATTGACATATTGGCCGCCCAATAGTACCCCAAAAGGTTGGGCAGCGCCAGCGCGCCTCTATCCCTCCCTCGCTCCAGGAAAACCCTCTTCACTCTCGGAGTCCCATGTGCCCACACAAAGCTCAAAATACTGCTAGTCACCCTCCTAAAGAAGGCCCTGGGGGTGAAGATGGGCAGCCACTGAAAGAGGAACAAGAACCTCGGAAGCACCGTCATTTTGACGGACTGCACCCTCCCCGCCAATGACAATGGCAGCATGCCCCACCTCTTGAACTCCTCCTCCATCTGATCCACAAGCCTGGTGAAATTATGCTTGTGAAGAGTCCCCCAGTCCCTGGCCACCTGCACCCCCAGGTACCTAAAACTCTCCCCTGCCCGCCTAAGCGGGAGCCTACCAATTCCTTCCTCCTGGTCCCTAGGGTGCACCACAAACACCTCACTCTTGCCTAGATTTAGTTTATAGCCTGAAAAGTTCCCAAACTCAGCTAGCAGCTCCATCACCCCCGGAATCCCTCCCACCGGGTCCGCCACATACAGTAACAGGTCATCGGCATACAACGACACCCTATGTTCCTCCCCACCTCGCACCAAACCCCTCCACCTCCCTGAATCCCTCAATGGCATCGCCAATGGCTCGATTGCCAATGCAAACAACAAGGGGGACAGGGGGCAACCCTGCCTGGTCCCTCGGTAAAGCCGTAAGTACTCCCACCTCCTCCCATTCGTGGCCACACACGCCATCGGGGCCTCATATAGCAGCCTCACCCATCTAATAAACCCTTCACCAAATCCAAACCTCCCCAACACCTCCCATAAGTACCCCCACTCCACTCTATCGAAGGCCTTCTCCGCATCCAGCGCCACCACTATCTCAGCCTCCCCCTCAATCGCCGGTATCATGATGACATTCAATAACCTCCGCACATTCGTGTTCAGCTACCTTCCCTTGACAAAACCTGTCTGGTCCTCGTGTACAACCCCTGGCACACAGTCCTCTATCCTGGTGGCCAGGATTTTTGCCAGCACCTTGGCATCCACATTGAGGAGCATTATGGGCCTGTATGAACCACACTGCTGGGGGTCCTTGTCCCTCTTTAAGATTAATGAAATCAGTGTCCACGATATCGTCGGGGGCAAAGTCCCCCCTTCCCATGCCTCATTAAGTGTCCGCACCAGCAAGGGGCCCACCAGGTCCACAAACTTTTTATAAAACTCCACCGGGAACCCATCCGGCCCCGGTGCCTTCCCTGACTGCATCTGTCTGATCCCCTTAACTAGCTCCTCCAGCTCAATCGGCGCACCCAACCCCTCCATTTGCTCCTCCTGCCCCTTCGGGAAAGATAGCTCGTCGAGAAACCTCTCCGTTCCCCTCCTCTCCACCGTTGGATCCGACCGGTACAGTTCCCCGTAAAAGTCCTTGAAGACCTCATTCACCTCTACCCCCTTCTGCACCACATTCCCACTCTTGTCTCTCACTCCAGCAATTTCCCTAGCCTCATCCCGCTTGCGGAGCTGATGAGCCAGCATCCTACTCGCCTTTTCACCATGTTCATGCACTGCCCCTTGTGCCTTCCTCCACTGTGCCTCCGCCTTTCTAGTGGTCAGCAAATCAAATTTAGCCTGTAGGTTGCGCCTCTCCCCTACCAGTCCCTCCTCTGGTGCCTCCGCGTACCTCCTATCTACCTCCAGCATCTTCCCCACCAGTCTATCCCTCTCACTCCTCTCCCTGTGCGCCCGGATGGATATCAGCTCCCCATGAATCACTGCCTTCAAGGCTTCCAAGACCATCCTCACCCGGACCTCCCCCGTATCATTCACCTCGAGGTACCCCTCAATACTTGCCCGGACCCTCCTACACACTTCCTCCTCCGCCAACAACCCCACATCCAACCGCCACAACGGGCGCTGGTCCCGCACCTCCCCCATCTCCAACTCCATCCAATGCGGAGCGTGGTCGGAGATTGCAATGGCCGAATACTCGGCCTCCTCCACTCTCGGAATCAGTCCCCTACTCACCACAAAGTCGTCTATCCGAGAATAAACCCTATGTACATGGGAGAAGAAAGAGTACTCGCGTGCCCTCGGCCTCAATCCTCCATGGGTCTACCCCTCCCATCTGGTCCATAAACCCTCTCAGTACCTTGGCCGCCGCCGGCCTCCTACCCGTCCTAGAGCTGGACTGATCCAGTGAAGGATCCAACACCGTATTGAAGTCCCCCCCCACGATCAGACCTCCCGCCTCTAGATCCGGGACCCGTCCCAGCATACGCCTCATAAAGCCCGCGTCGTCCCAATTTGGGGCATACACACTAGCAAGTACCACCTTCTCTCCTTGTAGCCTGCCCCTAACCATAACATACCTACCCCCTTATCCGCCACCACCTCCGATGCCTCAAACAACACATTTTTCCCCACCAGAATCGCCACTCCCCGGTTCTTCACATCCAACCCAGAGTGGAAAACCTGCCCCACCCATCCCTTCCTCCGACGGACCTGGTCCGCCACCTTCAGGTGGGTCTCCTGAAGCATTTCCACATCTGCCTTTAGCCCCTTCAGTGGAGCAAGTACCCTCGACTGCTTCACCGGCCCATTCAATCCTCTCGCATTCCAGGTGACCAACCGAATCAGAGGGCGTCCTGCCCCCCTCCCCCATCGACTAGCCATAGCCCGTCGACTGCCCGCCCCAGGCCAGCACCCCCTGCCCGACCCAGTCCCCACAGCGACAACACCTCACCTCTGTCCCCCCAGCCCCCACTAGCTCCTTCTCCTCCTACCAGCAGCAACCCGGTATTCCCCTTTCCCCCCCTCCCTCCCCCCCCCCCCCCCCCCCCCAGGCTAGGAACCCTCCCAGCCGCGAACCGTCCTTCATTGTACTTCCGTGGGTCAGCTAACTTCTGCTGACCCCGGAAACTCCCGCCAATTACCCGACCCCTCCCAAAGTGGGATTATCCCCCAATCTATCCCTCCTCCAGGCACCGCTCCAGCGCGGGGAAGAACCAGTTAAGGCCCCGCCTCCCCCCATCATCGTCTCCACCCCAGAGCCCCACAGCGCGGGAAACCAGAGGAAAGCCCGCGCTTTCGCACTGCCCCACCACACCCTTCTGACGCAGCTCCCAAATACCAGCCCCACTCCATACCCCCAACCCGACATAGAATACAACAAACCCCCCCAACCCTCCCCGCAAGATACAAAACTCAAACAATGCCCCCAACAAAAAGCACAACAACACCCCAATAAATAACCATATCAAAATTACAGAAGTACAGAAAAAGAGAACACAGCAACAGCAGAATCGAGCAATAAAGTATTACAACCGACCCCGCAACCCCCAACCCCTAGTTCGAGTCCAGTTTCTCCGTCCGCACGAAGGCCCACGCCTCCTCCAGGGAATCAAAATAATAATGCCGGTCCAAATAAGTTACCCATAGCCGCGCAAGCTGCAACATTCCAAACTTTATCTTCTTCTTGTAGAGCACCTCTTTCGTCCGATTAAACCAGGACCGCCGCTTAGCCACTTCCGCACTCCAATCCTGGTAGATCCGTACTACCCCATTCTCCCAATTGTTGCTCTTCACCTTCTTGGCCCAGCGCAGCACACACTCCCGATCACTGAACCGGTGGAACCTCATCAGCACCGAACGCGGGGGTTCGTTCTCCTTAGGCCTCCTGGCCAGTACTCTGTGGGCTCCCTCCAGCTCCAAGGGCAGATGGAAAGATCCTGCCCCCACTAGCGAGTTCAGCATCGCAGCCACGTAGGTTGTCATATCCGACCCCTCCAGCCCCTCCGAAAGGCCCAAGATCCTCATGCGGTGATTAAGCTCCTCGAAGCGGTCTTGCCACTTCTTGTGGAGTGCCTCGTGCCCCTCCACCTTACTCACGAGGACCACGGCGTCCTCCTCTCGTTCAGTGGCCTGCGCCTGCAACGCCTGGATGGCAGCACTCTGGGTAATCTGAATCTCCGAGAGCTTTTTATTCATTGCCCGCAGAGAGCTCAGCACCTCAGCCATAAAGTCTGCAAAACAGCGCAGGAGAGCAACTTGCTGCTCCTGGGCCCACAGCCTCCACTCCTCTGGTGCTCTGCCGGCCGCCATCTTGGAATCCTTCCCCTGTTTTTTCTGGGGAGCTGCTGCTGTTTTTCCCCCTTTCCACTCCGAGTTCGAGTCATGAAATGCGGAGAAAGTCGATCAGCACACCTTCTCCCACCGGGAGACGTCGAAAAAAGTCCGTTTTGGGCTCTAAAAAGAGCCGAAAAGTCCGTTTGAATCGGGAGCTCCCAAATGTGCGGCTTCCTAGGTCATCGCCGCCACCGGAAGTCAGGAGCCGAGGAGTTGATTAGCCATCTTTGCTCACAGGCAAAGAGCCCGGGGCACTGGGTATGCCATTCCAGTGCTAAGTGGGGGGGTGGCGGACCCTTGGCTGGTGGTGGGGAACCCTCCGCAGGGGTGAACTGCCATGGGAGGGTGGGGGGGGGGGGGGGGGGGGTCAACCACTCACGGCACCACCAGGCGAATCCCTGGATCGTGTGTGTTCCAGGGGCAAGTCCTGCCCCTGCCTGTGTACCCCAACAACCACCATAACCCCACCGACTGCTGAGGCCTCTGGCTGTGCAGCTGAGGCTATTGCTAATAGGGAATTGGCAATTGTGGTTAAGTGAGCACTTCACACAACCCATGTGGATACCTGCTTGTAGCATGTAGCATGTGAGAGTCATTGCCTAGCATCTCAATCACACCTTGATGCCTGGGCACTGTGGGAGGCAACACCACAGACTCAGTAGCCACCATCCGCACAGCCAGGAAATGGGACACAGCTCCGGGGACATGTCCACGGCTGGAGGGTGGGTAGGTGCCACGGGGAGGGGGGGATGCCTGGAGAGATGGGCCAAGCGTTTGGAGGTCGGCCCGCGTTACAGAAGGAAGTGACGGAGGCATCATAATGGTTGTGCACAAATGTGTTTAATGTTGTATAATCCCCCACTCTCCCAACTCCCGGTGGTGCCACCCCCCCTACCAAACTCCCACCTCTCCACCCCTACCTAACCCCCTACCCCCCGGTGCCCTCAATAATCCTCAACATGCTTGGCCTTCCTAGCTCTACAACTACTTCTCAGTGTGTCCCCAGGATGCACATCTCAGGTGGAGGCAGCTAGCTGCTTACTTTGTCCCATGGCCTCTGATTACCCTGGCGGGTGGCCTCTGGGGGCTCTGGGGCCGGAGGACCCTGGTGCACTTGTCGGCAGGTGGCATGTGCACAGCCGTGCCACCCTGTCCCGTGTGCTGACTTCGAGATGCAGCCTCATCAGAGGTTGAACCCGGGGGAGTTGGTGGCTACCGTTGCCACTCCATGGGATGGGTCCGGCTTAGCATCCAGCGCCCCCTCCTCCTGATTGGTGCCCATGGGGACCTGGGGTTCACTATGGGATGGAGGGATACCTGGTTCAAGCCCCGGCTGCCCCTGCATCATCTGGCACTGCCAGCTCTGGCGGTTCCCCATGGTCCGCAGCATGGTGTCGACACCCATGGCGATGCTTCTGCGACTAGGACAAGCTCTGCAGCGTCTCAGCCATTCATAGCTGAGAGTAGGAAATATCCTGCGGGACCCCATCCAGGTCAGCCTGGTACTGAGTGGCACCCCCAGCGAGTCGGACATTCTGCCGAGACTCTCAGCCATGGCCGGCAACGCCTTGGACACTTCCACTCATGGTGCCAACGTCGTGCACCAGGATCCCCACTACGATCACCACCCCAGCGGCCTTGGTGCCGCTGCTATCTCCTGTGCCCGTAGCCTCTGGGACTTCTCCAAGCGGCCATGGATCTGCTGGAGTGACGCTGGCATCTCCCTCTAAATGTCCCGGCTGCTCCCTGTTGTCTTCATCAGCTCCGGGAAAACCTGTTCCACGGGCTCAGCATCAGGCTGGGTCCTGGGATCCAGCAGCCCTCCGACTGCTGACTTGCCTTGGGGGTTCCTGCCTCCACCTGATGTACATCATCAAAAGTGTGGTGCTCACCAGATTGTGCTCCAAGAGCCTGACCACTAACATTTCCCACTGAAGCGTGTGTATCTGCGCTGGTGGAGGGTGGGGATGACAGCTGTGCCGTGACTATAACTGTTGCATCCTCAGAGCTCTCCTCTGAGGTGGTCTCCTCGGAGTCACAAGAGGGGGCCGTCTGGGATGGGCCGGCGCCATCGGCTGTGATGTATTAGGCAGGTTGGTTCAATGTTGACTGCAACTGGATGCAGGGAAGCTAGAAACAGACGTCTGACACTGGAGATGATCCAACGCTGTTTTATTTAACTGTGGACTGTTGTACATGTTCAGCTGTGGGTTGACACTCTACTAATCCAACTGATGACCTCTTACTGGCTTGACCAGACTTACTAGCTACCGCATGGTAATAGTGCCCACTAACTTGTGCACTCTGACTGTCTCAGTAGCTGGGTCCTGAGAGAGGGAGAGTCTTAATGTCCTGTGGGCTTTATAGTGGTGGTGTCCTATCTGGTGATTGGTTGTTCTGTGTTGTATGTTCATTGGTCATCCTGTGTGTCAATCACTGCCTGTCTGCATCTCTTTATATACATGAGTAGATATTATGACATCTCCTCTTTTTAAAAAAATAAGTTTTAGAACGTGAAGGTATATACATGCCTGACTATGTACAAGTGGTGAGTTAACGAACATCTGTATATGGTAAGGTGTCTATTGTGCAGATACAGAGCAAACTGAACACAATTTACAAGAGTAAAGTCTATAGATTCAGTCTTTGAGGCGGGCGACGAATTCTTGTTGATCGCCGCAGAGGTGGAGCAGGAGACGCCGGCACTTGGACAGGCGGGATTGCTGGCATTGCGGCGGTGTCTTGGACATGGACTCACTGGGCCAGATTCAGGAGCTTGCAGGCGCGAGCACCGAGCAGGGACGCCCTGTCAGGCCGAACGATCTTGAATCGTAATGTTGCCTTGATTGCCTTGTGAGATACCCCGGGCCGACACAATCCACTGGCATCTATGGCATTGCCATTGTAGTCAAGGAGCTGGCAGGCTAGTGGAAGAATGGTGGTTGGTCACGGATGCTGTTGAGATCTGACTGTGATATGAGGTTTGCAGACACGCCGGTGTCCAGTTTAAATCGGATGTGAGCCTGGTTGACTGTGAGGACAGCACACCAATCGTCATCGGGATCCACACTGAGGATCGAAAGGCGGGTTGCAGGTGCAGTGGAGACCAGCTCGCGTGAGGTTATAATGCCCACCCGATATGGAGACTCGAAGCAGTCAGTATCGGGGTCCGTTGGGCTGTCGGGATCAGAACCCAGCATGTCTTAATGTACCAAGCGAACACTTCTGCGCCGTATCTGGGATCGCTGGCTGATCATCGGTGGAGTGGACCTGCAGCAGGCCGTGTAATGGCCAGGCTTCCCACACTGTAGGCATCGCCGTCCTTTGGCTGGACATTGCCGCATTAAATGGGCAGAGCCATAATTCGGACACATCGTAACGCTGATGTCAGCGCATCCGTGCGCCAACGCGCATGCGCAGTGTGGTCGGCCGACGTACGGACCTGCGCATTAGGGTTTTCGGCCTCGTTGTCCACAAGGTTGTGGTGCGCATTCGTAGGGTCCCGGGAAAAGCGCACGAAACGGCCACTCTCCTTGATACCCAGGCCTTGCATTTTTGCAATGGCCTGCACCCGTTCTGCCTCGTGGGAGGCCAGTTTTGCAGTTTCTGCCACTCTAATGTGGGAGTAACGATTCTTGGCATGCACATGGACTACGCACGTCTCGATAGCGACGGAGAGGGTCAGCTGTTTGATTTTGAGGAGCTGCTGCCGCAGGGAATCGGAGTGGACCCTGAAAACGATCTGATCCCAGATCATGGAATCAGCCGCCGAGCCATAATTACTTGACTGCGCCAGGATGCGGAGATGGGTCAGGAAGGACTGAAAAGGTTCATCCTTACCCTGAAGCATCTGTTGGAAGATGTACCATTCAAAGCTCTCATTCACCTCAATGTCGCAGTGGCTGTCAAATTTTAGCTGAACTGTTTTGAACTTTGTCTTGTCTTTGCCATCGGCAAACGTAAGCGAGTTGTAGATATGGATGGCGTGATCCCCCTTAGTCGACAGGAATAGCGCGATCTTCCTGGCATCCGTGCTGCCTTGAGGTCGGAGGCCTCGATATACAGGGGGAACTTTTGCTTGAAGATTTTCCAATTGGCGGCGAAGTTGCCGGAGATGCGGAGCTGTGGAGGAGGCTGGATGTTTTCCATTTCACTGGATGGCCGCTTGCTGGTCGTTGCAGATTCACTCGAGGTAGGTTCGGCAGGATTCATAGCACTCTGGTACCATCATGTGTTAGGCAGGTTGGTTCGACGTTGACTGCAACTGGATGCTGTGAAGCTAGAAACAAACATCTGACACCGGAGATGATCCAACGCTGTTTTATTTAACTATGAACTGCTGTACATGTTCAGCTGTGGGTTGACACTCTACTAATCCTACTGATGACCTCTTACTGGCTTGACCAGGCTTACTAGCTACCACATGGTAATAGTACTGACTAACTTGTGCACTCTGACTGTCTCAGTAGCTGGGGCCTGAGAGAGGGAGAGTCTTAATGCCCTGTGGGCTTTATAGTGGTGATGTCCTATCTGGTGATTGGTCATCCTGTGTGTCAATCACTGCCTGTCTGCATCTCATTATATACATGAGTGGATATTATGACAGGCTGTAGGACCTGCAGGAGAATGGACATGTGGTGAGTGGGAGGGATGGGTCAGTCGGTAAGGCAATAACTCACATTTGACAGGTGGAGCCTGGTGGTTCCTGACCTCTGCGGCTACTGCCAGCCTCCACGTCGGTGACCAATCTGTTCTCGGACATGCGGTTCTGACTGCCCTGTGGCTGAGCCTCCAGGGAACAGGGCACCTTGTCTGGCTCTACCGCATCCAACCATCTGCCCAGGTGGGCATCCCCAGATCGTGAGGGCCGCTCTCCATGGCGGCATAGCTGCGAGCTGAGTGGGGTTGGCAGTGCAGGAGTGGTTAAGTGCTGCTCGACCTTGTTAGCAGGGGGCTGGCGAGCACGGTCCCAGCGAATCAGCCAGCAGGACCATCATTTGCAGCCTGAAGGCCGAGGAGCATCATTAAGTGGACCAATTAACGTTTTATAACGATGACGGCCTCGCTGGTCCAAGCGTCGGGAAGCTCGCAGCAGTTCCTACTCACCACCACACTTAGAAACCTTTTGGTTAAATCATGCTCCTCACGTGTAAATATTTAAATGTGAGAAATCCAAGGGAGTGAGGGAGAGCCTGGTTCAATCCTAATGTTTGAAAATTCAAAATGCATATTCTAAACTGCAAAATATCACAAAATGATGCTTAAAACTCGATGAGATTAATAAAATTAACTTGCTAGCTTCATCTTGTGAGGAGGTATACACTGGTGAGCAAGATAAAGCAACTTCTAATTGAGCCAATCTTGGTTAATACCACACTCCCATGGTTATTCACCTTGCATACTGCCGCATGACATTAGGTTAGCAGATCTTGGCAATTCATTTCATTCATCCACATATTGCTTGGCTCACTGCTGAATCTTCAAAGTGAGCTGATACCTGGCAGTTTTTGTCAGTGGTAATTTGCCAATGCCTTCTGTTGTGTTATGCTTCTTCGTGTAGCATAAGCTGCTTCCTTGATGTATGCTCTGACAATGGAAGCTCCCGACTCGGAGATAGGTTTAACACATTTATTGAACAGTTAACAATTCTCCTACTTGAGTTCGACTCTCTGCTAATCTTAGTAACTCAGTCTAAACAGTCTGCTCTAAGCCACGTGGTGGGTGTGATGCTTCTGATCTGCCCCTGTGTCTCTAAGTGTCGCCTGTGGAAAGAGAAAGATCATGTGTGCCCTGTCCTTTTATATGGGTTGTGTAATGTCCCCTTGTGTCCTGTTCTAATGACCCATTGGCTATATGTCTGTGTCATGACATCTCTGGTGCTCCCTCTAGTGGTTACTTAGTTGTAGTGTATTTACATTAACCCCTTGTGCATATACAGTGATGCATATCAGCACACCTTCCACTCTTGGGGGCAGCGTGAGTAGTCAAGTCCTAAGTGTCAGTTGGAACGGGAAACAAACCTTCACTATTGATGTTATTTTGAACCACACACGAGTCGCCTCACCGAGCTAACATGCCCCCTTTTATCATGTCGATAACCCAATGTAATAGTTGCTCAGTAATGAACCTTTGCCATTAGTATTAATTATGCATAATATACCGACTAGGGTCAATAAAGAATACAATAATGGGAAAACAGCATTTTATTCTGACAAATATGATCTTTTATTTTTATATGAATGTTGTATTAAAGCAGAACAGTAGGTTTCAAATTCCTTTGAATAATAAAAAATGAACACTTTTTTCACATTGTCACATTTCTAAGCAAAATTGTGGCATTTGTTTTTACAATCCAGTGGGTCCCATAAGAGTAAGTAAAGCGCTAGTGAAACATTTTTTGGTAAGAAATCAGAAACAATTATGTTGGTTACAAATTCAGTGCTACTGACACAGGTGAACAGATGGAAGTTGCTTGACTATATCAGTGTAGCAGAACAGAGGAATAAACAGAGGTATTCCCTCCAAAATTAGTCCTTTGAAAACGCCAGTAATATTTCTGCAGGGTAGTCAAATACAACTAGTTTATAATTCCTCAATTTTCCTTATTCAGAACTACTAGACACAATCATCACATTCGGCTGTTGGTGTTTAGCATTATCTAGAAGTCTAATATTCAGACATCTTATATACATATATGATGAAAGTATGCTTCAGATTTTTGGAACCTGAAAATAGTATTAAGTCTACAAAGGGTGAAGAAATTTAGAATTTTCAAGGTTTTACCAATCTTAAAATCAGGCCTAAACCTTGGCTGAGTGCCTTAATTTATTTATCCTCATGCAGAATGACGTGTTTCAGAAGTTCTGTAATCTGACTTATTTATATAGCAGCTTTCTTCCATCATTTTCAGTAACTTTGAATATGTCCCCATTATGTCCAGAAGTTAGTCAAGATAAGGTATTTGATTAAAATTGATCATTTTTTCCACTGCACTCTGAATTCCACTTGGCTCTATATAGATGTCTTTTACAACTCAAATGAGAACTTAGTAAAAGCACATTGTTAGGATCAGATGATCTTATTGCAGAATTGTGAACTGATGCTGCAGTTGCATCTTAATAGATTAAATGAGACTTAAAAATTGTAATATACACCAATTTATTACTTTTCTGGGGTGATTCTGCCAGTTTTTGATTGAATTTCAAAGCAAGTCACGTTACAAAAATAAATCTATAGAAGTTTTGATGCTCTTTGTTTGTTTACAGTGAATAAAATCAGCTTTCTGTAGGGTTATTTTACAAGTCATGTCTCTGAGTGACTGAATCTTGGATTAATAAGTACATAAAGTTTACATTAAGTCCTTTAAGAACCATACCTTTTATTTATCTGATGACACCAATCACTGTCACACTCAGCCAGAAATATGCATTGGGCCATAACATTTCTGCATGGCGTGTTCAAACACATGATAATGAGGCAAAGGAGATGAAATCCGTGTGTGGAGAGCCGGTCAAGTTAACCTTTTTCTCCTTTATAAGCGAGAGAGTCTTGTGGTCCAGTTAACAAAATGCACCCATTTGAGGGAACCAGGTTTGATGGTGGCCTAGGGAAATGAATAACTAACCTCCTGAATTCAAATGACCAACCTAATTAATTGGGCTGAGATAAATTATTATACCTCCGACTTGAGTTTGTCAATGAAAAGTTCCACAGGCTGAAATAAATTTCAGCTGGTCTAAACATGTGCACACAGTCAATTTAGCTCAGAAATCCATAATAAATGTGAACATTAGTAAAAGAACATGCAATACGAGACTCAACAAATCAAAGACAGGGAGATATGTCAGATCGGGTGACAGCACCCAGAGATTGACCCACAATTCACTGAACTCCGGAATTTATGAAATGGGAAAGAATTAGACAATCTACTTTGTGTTTTCAACAATTTCAATGATGGGATTTTCACCCATTATTTACCTAATGCAAAGAATAATCAGGTGTCATGTATAACAGTTCAACAATGTCAAGTTTACTGTCTAGAGGTGCAAGTTAAAATTTACCTATATATATAGGAAGGACAATGGAGCAGAGGTTTACCCAACATCTAAAAATCCTAGAACTATAAAGTGTCAAACTCAGTAGCAGGAAATATTTTTGGGCACTTTAGAGGATTGTGACAATGTCCATTTAAAGAAGCAATGGTCATGATGAGCTGTCAGTAGATTTAAAAGCAACATGCACTTGCCAACAGGAACGCCAACAGCATTTTTTCAGTGGGTAGTCACATTGATTGACAAGGATAGATTGGGTGATGTGATCTAATTGGATTTTATGAGGGCATTTCAGTAATGTTTCACATAGGGCTGTGAATAAGATTTAAGGCTCATGGGATTGAATTCAAATCAGCTAATTAGTTTGAAAGCTGGCTTTTCTGTCAATGGCATTTTAGGTTCTATTGCTCTTCATATTATTATGATTAAAGATATGAAGGCACAGAGGCCATTTATTATCCAATTTATTTTTTTAAATGCACCTCAACATAAAATTATCACAAGATCATAATTATCCCTTAGCAGAAGTTTACTACTGAAAAAATTGCAGTACAACTCTTGATTATTTTCTGAACATTTCTGGTCTATGTAAAACAGTTGTCAATAAGATAAATCAAGTATTTGTTTAAGTTAAAGGAAAAATAAGTTATTCTAACCTCTTGTGAATCGTTAATAAAACCACATTTTGAATATCAGTAGACATTGCCGCAAGCTATTTGACTTAGGTCATACATATCAAACTGCAAGTCACAGGTCTATAAACAAAACCAATGTCCATCCACCCCAGATGATCTCTCATGCCCCAGGCCAAAGTGGCACTTCCATACAATTGATCCAATATGCAATGTGTAGAACCAATAAACCCTATAGTGACCATAGTATACATAAATCAAGTTTAAGTCATTCATTCATAATTTTCCACTGCATTAAAAAAGTGATTTTTTAAAAAACTACAGTGCAATAAAAGTGTCAATCATCCAGACCCTTTAACATTTCGATAGTTGAAACTGCAAGCAACTGAAGCCTCTGAACCCTGTGTAAATTAACATTGATCCTACAACGTAGATCAGAGAGCCAGAGCTGTCAATCAAGCAATATTTTCTCTGAGACTCAGGTGTTTCTACAGACTAATTTCAGGGCTCTCAGTTTTATTATGTATTCTTGTTTGACAGCCAGTATAATGTTTCCATGTATATAACGGGTCAAAGGTCATGTAGGTGCCACAGCTTGGCATAGGGACCTTGGGGTGTGTGGCGTGACATGTCTTGGCATGGGGCATGAGGGGCCATGGGCAGAAGGGTGGAGCAGCACAGCTTGGCATGAGTGATAAAACACCATGGGGGTGTAGGCAAAATCCCATCTTTGAGGGCGTTGGTATGGACAATCAACGGTATTGTGCATAATTACATTTCCTATACCATCCCAAGGGTATGCAAGTATTAGACGCAAGCAGGAAAGGGAAACCATACTAAAACCTAGTATTTACTATTGCAGGTCAGATTTTCTTTTCTTTGTGTTTGATGTAAAGACCAAATAGCCAAAATGCTTTGGAGAAGTTTGGGCACTGTAATGGAGGCCCTTACTTTTCCTTTATGCACTGCATCCAGATAACCTTTTAAATCATGTGTAAGAACAGGAAAAAGTTCCCAGCAAGAAGTGGTTAAGAGACTATGATTGGTTAGAACAGAAAGCCTATGCTAGATACTATAAAAGGAATTTTAAATGAATAGGTCAATTGAACTCAATAATACATTTGAGATTACTGCAAACTCTAGAGCATGGAACATGGTTTAAGATTGAAAGGGTGGGGGGAGGAGGTGGTATATTTAACTGCTTGCCTGTGAATTTGTAAAACCAAATGCCCGGAACACCAGTGGAGGCAGAATACAAAAAAGTTTACCAAAGAATTGCATCAGTATTTGAGACAGTGGCGATTCAAGCTGTTTGGATCAGTGAAGTGGACTGCACCTATTTCTGGGTCTGTGCTACTACTTTCTGGGTAGGTTACAATGGTGAGTTTTTCAAAAGATTTCCTTAAGCTTTTTTTTTTGTTTTCAGTGATGGATTAAGCAGAAATTATGTTTTGAACAAATTGTAATGTACTATACTTCGGAATCTGAGCAATTAAGTCTGCAGCAAAACCCTGTCGCTAAGCCGCTCTTGACGATGATGAACTAAACTAGTTTAATTGGTTCAGGCTCACCAACACTGACGATGCTGTTAACAATTTATTTATTTTACACTGTTTTTTCATATGATTTCATGAGCTAGAAGAGAAAGAGATCAAAGTTTCTCACTTCTATCCCAGCGAATCATGCACATTAAACAATGTACAAGATAATGGCTGCTGGCAGTACTGTGCATTAACAATTTCACTGGAATAGAAATCCTTTCTTGTGGGAATTCATAAGCCTAATATTCCTACTTGTACTTCACAAAATAGAAATTATATACAACAACCTAAAAAGCTGCTGCCTATTTGGTCACCAGACGGCGGTACAAGCACTTCAAATGGTTTTTGACATTAACAATTATTTCTGAAAGAACAAGTTTACAGCAAAACTTTTCCAGCTTCCCCTTGATTAATGGTCTTCATAAAGTGCGCTGAAGCTTCAGTGACCACAATCAATCATACATTTCCATTTATGGCTCAACAAGCTTTAGAATGTTTTGGTAGCATCACTGCACACACCTCATTGTATTTATATATACTTTACATACTCTTCTGTATAATAACTATGTTTCAATCAAATTAAGACATGAATTTTAGGTATCTAGAGAAATATTACATTTACAAAAAGAATGTAAAATGGCAGCATAAATTACTAGAAAAGAAGCTACACTTCAACTGATTCTTTGTGATATCATATATACATATTTGTTTGGCAGATGAACATTTAATGGCAAGTCCACTACTTCTTTGAAGCAGTAGTATACTTCCACCAGTAGTAGTATACTTTCACTTGGAGAAGTGTTACATTCATAGCTCCATTTGTCACATTATTCTGAGCCTTCAGAATTGTGCCTTAGGATTTACAAAGTACGAAAACCAACCAACTGAGAAGGCTTTGAAGTGCAATCCAAATGTTCTATGTGGTTGCATTCATTTGGCAGCTTTGATAGATTTTTGAGTGGTTGTACTCTGGTGAGATTCAGCAACTTGGTCTCCAGCTGCAACATCTAGATTTTCTTTTTCAGGTATGGCCTCTAGGCTTCGTCTTGCCTTGGACGGTTCTGTATTCCCAGTACCTGGCTTGTTCAGACCACAAGACACTGCAGCATAATTGATTTGCTTCAGGTTTTCCAATGCTTCAATTTTAGCATGCTTCAACAGATCAGCTTGTCCCTGTCGAGAATGAATAATCAATTAATTAAAAGTGAACAAACTGCTTAAGTAGGTACAACAGGAACAAAACGTAGATATCGGAGAGAAACCTGAAGGCATCACACTTATTACCATGATTTTAGAGGAATGATGATACAATAGTGTACTCTCTCCCAGCCAGGAGCACCAGGGTTGGCAGATTGGAAGCAAGACAACAATATTGTAGGCCTGATTCTCCAACTGGTGTCCCCTGTGAGGGCAGCGTCCCATTGGGAATAGCACACCATGGAACCACTCTTCAATATACACAATGGATAACCTCCAAATTTCATTACTTAACATCAGGATATCAACTCAATTTAATTATCCAGAAGAATTGAGTTGTTTAGCATCAGTGTTGTTTTTCATTTACATCAATTATTTGGATCTGAAAACAGTGCAAATTGGTCAAATTTGTACATAACACCAAACTAGTATGGGCAGTGGAGTTAAAGGAGTTCAAATATTAGGAAATAGGATAAACACAATACTTAAAAAGGCCAGAAAAAGCAGATAGAGTTTAAGGCAGACAAGTATAAAATACTGCACTCGAGAAGGGAAATGAGCAGCATATAAACTGCATGAGGCACTGAAATAGCTATGGGTGAAGTTCAAAGAGACCGAGGAGTGTTAGTCTACTCAAAGCACAGCATGTCCAACCAGGGTAGAGTGGTGATCAATAAAGCTAACAGCATATCAAACTAAATAGCCAAAACAGTTGAACTTAAGTGAGAGAAAATTATGCTTAGACAAATATCTTGAACAGTGGCCAATTCTGGGCAGGAAGCAATGAAACCATTCAAACATTGGAGCCTGAACGGACAAGATCTAATCCCTTGGGTTGCAGGTCTAGTTTATGAGAAAATACTAAAGAGACAACGGGCGGAATTCTCTGTTCTTGTGGCTAAGTGTTGGCTCGAACAGATAACCTGCGGGAGGTTCACGACAAAAACATCGGTGCTAATCCCTCACCGATTCCAATACAGGTGAAGGGCTAGCACCAGCGCCGACTGAAACTCCCATCCCCCGCGGCAAAAATGGCCGAAGAATGGACAGGTCCCAGGCCATGTATGAGCACGGCCGACAACCCGCAGTGGTCATGCCGTACAAAATGGCGGCAGCCATGTGCGGACCCAATCCGCCATCCGCAATCCCACAGCCCACCCCCCGCCACCTCCCACCAGTTTCCCCAGCCCTCGCAGAAGCCTCCTCCAGCCAGCGGCACGGACTCCGGCCGAGTGTGGCGGTGCTGGACACAGTCCGCAGCCACCACGCCGGGATCACGATTTGTGGGACCACACGTCTGAGGAGGCGCCGGCGGTATTGCGACTGCGCACGTCACGATGAAGCCGGTTTGGAGTTGACGGAGAATCCCAAACTGCCGTCAAACCGGTGCCAGCCGCAATTCCACCGTCGGAATCGATTCTCCTCCCGATCGCCGATTACGATTTCGGCGTCGGGCAACGAAGAATCTCGTTCACGGGCTTTCAACTTGGACAGATGTTTGAGAGATGATCTTATAGAACCTCACAGGATATAAATGACATGGAAAAAGTTAAAACAAATGGCACGATCGAAAGGCTTTGTTGCGTCCGACTTGGTGACGCAACAAGACCGTTAAATCTCCTGAGAGGGTACTTGTGAGACTTGCGATGCTCAAAATGTCTCGCGGGATCTAACAAGATCTCACGAGATATTGCGATCTGGATCTTGTCCTTTCTTGGCGAGATCCAGATCTGCATAGTTAAGTGAGCCATTAGGCTCATTTAAATATGTCTGCGCCCGATTCTCCCGAGTCCCAGGAACGAACACCGGCCCCTAGGAGACCGCCTCCGGATGCCGTTTGGTACTGGTCCACACAAACGTGGCTCAGGCATAACGGCACCTGGGTGCCATCGGAGGCCCCTGGGTGGTCAGGTTCTGGGCAGGGTGGTATCCTGGCACACTTGCCATCATCCAGGCACCTTGACACTGTCAGTCTAGAACCCTGGCAGTGCCACATTGGCACCCTGGATGTGCCACCCCGGTGGCTGGGTGGCACTGTCAGGCTGTCAGGGGCACTGCCAGGGTGCCAAACTGGCAGTGCCAAGGTGCCCATGATTGGTCCAAGGGGTGCCCTGCTCTTAAGAGGTGGAGTGGGGGGGCTCGAGGACCACATAAGAAGTTAGGGCAGCGGGGGGTCCGGAAGCTGCGGTGGGGATGACGAGGGGGTTGAGAGGTGGGGGCAACATTTAAAAATGGCGCCCTGATCTCTTCCTGCACTGACGGGCCGAAGTGCGGCCTCGGCGGGCATTCCTGTCCGAGGCTGAAAAAAAACTAGAGTCCCGTTTGGGGTGCGTAGAGTAGAACAGGTGCACAATAGTTAAAACTAAATTTAAATTAATAATAATCTGTGAAAATCTCCTAGTCGCCACACTCTGGCACCTGTTCGGGCAAACTGAGGGAGAATTTACAATGTCCAATTCACCTAACAGCATGTCTTTTGGAACTCGTGGGAGGAAACCGGAGCACCCGGAGGAAATTCACGCAGACACAGGGAGAACGTGCAGACTTCGCTGAGACAGTGACCCAAGCCAGGAATCGAACCCGGGTCCCTGGCACTGTGAAGCAACAGTGCTAACCACTATGCTGCCCACTGACAAGATACTGGTTAATCAACAGTTGAAACGTGAATGCAAAAACTCTTGAGTCATTTAAGAAATAATGCAATGTAATAAAGATGTGGGATGAGAGGAGGAAGGTGTGTAAGGTAGTTCTGGATAAATTAATCAAGATGAGCCTCATCTGTAATTAACTTGTGATTATCATTACAAACTGACCTAAATCAGTTAATTGACTAGTCAGAGAGTGTTGAATAAATTCATATAATCATACAATGATTACAGCACAGAAGGAAGCTATTTGACCTGTAACATCTATGTCGGTTCTCTGGGAGCAACTTAATTAGACCCACTCACCCGCTTTTCCCCAATACAACCTTGTGCTCCCACCCTCCACTGTCAGGGTGGGCAGATTGGAGATAAAGCAACAGCATTGATTTTACAATTGGTGTTCCCCATGAGTATTTAATTTGCACCTTCAATACATTGTTGATTTATGTAGGGTATTTATACTAGCTAGATTCAGTTTTATTGTCTCACAGTTCTGGGCTGCAAAGTATGATCAGAATAAGGAACTTGGCAAAGTTTATCATTCCCAAAGTTGGCCAGATTGGCGCAAAAATGTACAACCAATGAGATCCAACCGTAGTCTGAGTGTCAAACCTGAAAGATTTATTCTGAAACCTGTGCCTGAAAGTTCTATTTCATGTGCTGAATATTTTGACAAGCTGTGTGGGTTGCCACTGTGAAAGAGATGCTCGTGGTGGGAGTGGAGGGGAGGTGGAGGAGAGAACTTGTTTGGGATTTCTACTCAGGTGAAAATGTTTAGTGAAATGCACCACATAAATGGTCCAATTAACAATTGTGTGCATCCACTCTGTCACTGAAGTTTAGACACAGAAATACTAACTAAACAAAGTAAGTTTGCGGTACAGCAAAGAAATCATCGACCACTTAGAAGTAAAAGTCTATGGAAAAGTTAGAGAATGAAGCAAGTAGTAACTAAATACCAGTCTGGTCTAGTTAAATATTTTGAACAAGTAATGATGTCCACTGTACCAGCACCAAAACATGTCGAAATATTGGTTCATATACGGGACATTTTGGATTGTTTAAATTGTTCGTAACTTTTACTTTTGAAACAGTTTTTGAAGATTTCTAATGCTCAAATCACCACTGAGGCCACCCATCCTAAACACATGGTGATTGAATAGTGGCTTTGCCATTTTCTTCCTTGTATAAGCATATCAGTTACCACATATATTGGGGTGGGCACAGTAAGAAGTCTTACAACACCAGGTTAAAGTCCAACAGGTTTGTTTCAAACACGAGCTTTCGGAGCGCAGCTCCTTCCTCAGGTGAATGGCGAGGTATATATTGGGGCTTTAGTCAGCAATTATTCTGTCATATTCCTTGACATGTGGGTGGCATGGTGGCACAGTGGTTAGCACTGCTGCCTCACAGCTCCAGCGACCCGGGTTCAATTCCGACACAGTCTGTGTGGAGTTTGCATGTTCTCCCCGTGTCTGCATAGGTTTCCTCTAGGTGCTCCGGTTTCCTCCCAGTCGAAAGATGTGCAGGTTAGGTAGATTGGCCATGCTAAATTGCCCCTCAGTGTGCAAAAGGTTAGGTAGGGTTAAGGGGATAGGGTGGAGGTGTGGGCTTGGGTAGGGTGCTCTTTCCAAGGGCCGGTGCAGAATCGATGGGGCGAATGGCCTCCTTCTGCACTGTAAATTCTATGATTTATGATTCATTCTAGTTCTCCATCCAATACTTCACTGCGTCCTCCTGGTCGATTCTGTTATTTTCTAAAAGTTTTCAATTACTTGAAGACTAATTGATATGGCTCACTAAATGTCTCTTCTCAGCTCTTAAGTCTGAAATTGGGAACCATGGGAGGGATTCTCCATCCAGCGATGCAGGAATCGCGAAGCACAACTGAGGGGAGAATCACGTGTCAGCTGGAAATCGAGGCCAGCACGGGTCAACGAAATGCTATGCTCTGGTGCCTTGACGGCGGGGTGAATGCATTCTACGCCACACTTACAGTAAACACCATTGGCATATCATTGCCAGGGTCAGGGGGAGTAGCGGGGGGATGACCAGAGGACGGGCCGTGGGGTTGGGATACCCCCCGAGAACGGGGTGTCCAGGTATGGATCACCATTGGGGTGGCCTGCAAGGTAGCCATCTTGCTGCGCTCCCCACTGACCATCCACAGTGGCCGGTGGTTGCACAGAGCGACACTGGCTGTATGGGTGCCATCATCCCACCGCCCTATCCACAATCAGGCGGCACCCTGCCGGCAGAGCATCGCAGGGCCCACCCAAGGGGGATGCCCACAGTAACTTTCACAGGAGGGCGCCAGACGGGGGCCACAGAGCGTACCCCTGGCATGTGTAGCACCAGCCATCGGTACCCCTGTCGGGCACCGACAGGGCCAGGGGTGTGGTACGGAGGGCAGAGTGCAAAGTGGAATAGCCGGATCTTCATCTGGGGATGGGAAAGGAGGGAGGGGAAACATGCGGGGGCAGGGTCTTCGCTACAGGCCAGGGCCAGCGTGTAGCCCGTTGAACTGGTTGGGCACAGTGGGACGCACCATGCTAACATGTCTCTCCCTGCAGACAATGGATTCGGAATCCAACCATTAATGTTTGGCATCTGCCTTGCTGCCCTGGGGGATGCACTGAGGCTGTACGAGCAGAAGCTGCTCGGGGAGGGCCCTGCAGCAGCGGCGCTTGCCCCAGAGGAACAGGAGCCAGCTGGTGAAGATGGAGAGCCAGCCGCCCAACAGGCTGAGGCGGAGGTGGGGAGGATGTGCCACATGAGGCCTTGTGTGTACTGGCAGCACCCCGCTGTCAAGGCACATGCCGGACTGGGCGTGTCATCGAAGACTCCGACTGAGCATGGGCACCATACGGCCTATCTGCCAGATCACGGCGCACCTAGAACCCCGGGAGTATGGGGGAGGACAGCTGCTTCTGGTAGCCATCAAGATGATGGTCGACCTGAGCTTTTCAGCCACGGTGTCCTCCCAGGCGACAAGTGGGGACCTGTCTAGGATCTCGCAGACCTTGGTGCTCAGGTTAATCCGCGCCGTCATGGAAGCCCTATATGCCCGGTCGGCACAATATATATATTTTTTAATGTTTTTTTTAAAATAAATTTAGAGTGCCCAATTCATTTTTTCCAATTAAGGGGCAATTTAGCATGGCCAATCTACCTAGTCTGCACATCTTTGGGCTGTGGGGCTGAAACCCACGCAAACACAGGGAGAATGTGCAAACTCCACATGGACAGCGACCCAGAGCCAGGATCCAAACTGGGACCTCGGCGCCGTGAGGCAACAAGGCTAACCCACTGCACCACCGTGCAGCCCTACGGCACAATATATTAACTTCAATATGGATCAAGCCCATCAGGTTCCAAGCAGCAGGGTTCGCTGCCATTGCCGGGATGCACCATGTCAAGGGTGGTGATCGAAGGGACGCATGTCCCCCTACAAGCACCGCCACATGAGGGGTGGCCTTCACAAATCGAAAGGGGCTCCACTCCATGAATGTACAGCTGATGTGTGACCACAAGATGTACGTCTACACTACTTACCCAGGCAGTATGGACGACGTCTTCACCCTGGTACACTCAATAATTCCTGACACCTTCGAAGTGCACCCCGGCTGAGGGGTTGGCTCTTGAGTGACTGGTGTTATCCGCTGTGGTCGTGGCTGATGACGCCTATCCAGAGGCCACAGACCAACGCAGAAACCTGCTACAACGACTCCCATGCCGCGACAAGGGCTGTGATTGAGAGGTGCATCAGCATCTTGATGGTGCGGTTCAGGTGCCTGGACTAGCGCTAGGAGAGTCTCCCACATCGTGGTGGCCTGCTGTGTCCTCTACAAGGGCGATATGCTGGAGGAGGGAGTGAATGCCAGGCCTTGTCCAACAAGGAGTATGCGAAGGAGGGCCAGGATGGGCAGGACATGGGGTCCGGGCAGGCACAGGAAAGAGCAGAACGTGTTTGCCAGGGCCACCACGCTCCAATCGGCTCCAGATTCACATCTAGGGGTCTGGCTGATGGCGACACAAATGTTTCATCCCCCCCCCCCCCCCCCCCCGATTCTGCAAGTTTGTGCCCTATCCCCTAACATTACCCTATGTACTACACCATGAAAACTTAACTGGTGTCCAATTTTCTGCCCTTACGGGCCCTAAAATTCCATGTAGGTGGTTCCACAGTACATCTGGGGTGGAGGCAGCCTGTTGCGATTCCTGTCCTGTGCCCTGGGTCTCCTTTGGCGGTCATCCTCTGGAGCGACAGGGCATGTTCGGGCCCAGCAGTCTCTCGGGTGCCCAAGGGCGAGTGGTGCCACCCTCATCTGTCCATCATTTGCACCAGGGACAGGATGGGGGGCGGAGTCTGAGACACTGTGGTGTTCCAGCACCTCCCCTGCGAGGGTCACCAGCATGGGCCCCATTGCCTCCTCCCTCAGGGTGCTCAATGGCTCCCCGGCTACTCCTTGGGATGGAGGTGCAGTCGGAGCAAGCGCTGGAGACTCCCCTGCCACTGCCAGTCCCGGAGGCCCACCTTGACCAAGGTTTCAATGCTTGCGGCAGTGGAGCACAGGGACAGTGCCACATCCTTCTGTGACTTGCTCAGGTCAGCCAGCTCACAAGCAGTGCCATCGACGGCCGCAGCCATGACCTGTTGTGACTGGCCAAGCTGTGGAGTGCCGCTGAAATGCCCTGGTGGCCCTGGTACATAGCTCCCTGTGACAGGGCAGCTCTGACATGTGCCTCGGCCACTGCCTGCACAGTGTCCCAAGCCTTGGACATCTTGACCCATAGGCGATATCTTGCCTCCAAGGCCTCCGCAGCGGAGGCCACCTTGGGTGGGTGGGAGGGGGGATGGTGCCATGTGTGCCAGAAAGACACCTCAACTCAGAGAAAGCTCACTTACATAGATACATAGAAAATAGAAGTAGGAGGAGGCTATTCGGCCCTTCGAATCTGCTCCGCCAATCATTATGATCATGGCTGATTGTCAAATTCAATACCCTGATCCCGCCTTTTCCCCTTTTTCCTTAATCCCTTTAGCCCCAAGAGCTATATCGAATTCCTTCTTGAAACTACACAACTTGGTTTCCGATGCTGACCTCTGCCACGGCGACTGCCCACTTGCCGGGCCCACCGATCAGTTCCAATGCCTGCCACTCCACGCTGGTGGCGAGCCGCAGGTCCGTTGGGCTCTCTCTCCCTGTGGTTGTGCATCACCTTCTCCTGGTGTGAGGGGTGGGGGATGCACAGTGTGAGGCAGTCAGATGTGGGCAGCACAGGGGGTTGGTAGCTAGTGGCCGGTGTGTGCTGGGAACCTGGCCATGGCGGGCAGTATAGGCATGTGTTGTCAGGATGGGATGCGAGCAGGCTGTCGGCTGGTGGGGTTCAGTCGCCCTCTGGATGGGGAGGGGGTAGAGGTGTGTGGGGTGGGGGCTGGTGCCAGCGGCATGGTGCTGGTTACTCACCCTGGCCGCCCTGAGGAGGTTGTGTTGCTTTTTCTGGCACTGCTGGCTGGTCCTGGCGGTGGGGCCCATGGTGGTCATGGTCTCTATTAGCTGCGCCCATGCCTGTTATACGGTGGCAGGTGGCAGCTCCTTTCCTTCCCGTGGAACAGGGTGTCCCGCCTCTCTTCCACGACATCCAGCCGGGTTTCGAGCTCCGCATCGGTGAGATGGTGTGCTGCTCTTCAGGGTGCCACCTTGTTGACTGGAGTGAGTCTGTGCGGGGAGTGCATGTGCTTATATGTGGCTGCAGCTTGTCAGCCTCTCGAGTGCTAATCCCAACCCTGGCGGATGGGATCTCTTTGAATATTGGAATTGCGCTAGTTCCATGTGGCACCTGTGCTAGCCCACTAACGGATCCTGAACCGCTCCGGGACCAGCGCCACTTTCGGGGTTGTAGAACATCACCGATTCAGTCCTGGCGTCAGCACTTAGGGCTGGATTCTCCAATTGCTGACGGCCAAATCGCATTTGGCAATTGGCTGCAGAATCCGTTTTGTGCTGAAATCGGGGGGGTTTTTCCACCCCCACCCCCCCAAAACGGCGTCATCGGTGAGTACGTCGTGCGCCATTGGGACGGCCTCAGGACGTCATCTGAAGGCCCTCCCCCAATACTCTGTCCCCGATGGGCCGACTTCCTGAGGGCGTGGATCACTTGTGGTCTGAGGTTTTGTCAACCTCCCGTGGCGGCTGCGGACTGTGTCCAGCGCAGCCACAGTCGGGGGGGGGGGGGAGGAGAGAGTCGTTATGTTGACTGGAGGGGCTTCGCAGGGGCTGAGGAGACTGATGAGGGGTGGCAAGGGGTGTTTTACAGGGAGGCACTATCTGGCTGGCAGGCAGGGTCTGCACGCGGTCGGCACCATGTTGTACAGCGCTACTGCCGCAGGTTGCCGCCGTGCACATGCACGGCCACGGAAATTCTCCGTCCGTAAAGCCGGGGACTTTACGTGGCGCAGCTGCTAGCCCCCCCACACTGGGCAGAGCATTGGTGCGTGGGCGGTGCCGACCCTTTGGTCATAATACTAGACACATGCTCCGGACATAGTCTCAAAATCGGAGGATCCAGCCGGAAGTCTTTAAAATGGAGAATCTGGCATCTTTTTCCGCATTTAAAAAATAGATTCCTTCTAAACTTTTAGAAATACAGTGACTAACCCCATCAGTTGCAGATCAGAAGATAATTGAATGCTTTCATTTTAACAGAAAATCTTTACCTGTGACACGGACGTTACATGTGCGAAAGTTTGAAAGCTGAAGTATGATGAATACATAAATAAATTGGTAATGATTAAGGACAAATCCATTATTTTGGGCTGCCTGATCATGCTGAATGAAAACAACTATATGAAACAGATGGCAAGTGAGAGGGTGTTGCAACATGAAGGAAAAATATTAACATAAAAGGCACAGACAACATCATTTGGGACTAATATCAAAACATCCTTTGTGTGCTAAGATTCCAGTCAGTCATGCGACTCTGCAACCTTCTACTTAGGACAAGTAGATCACCCACTGTCACATTGCATAATCTTTGTAATGAGCTTATGGACTCACACTGGGTAGAATTTAAAGCCCTCCCCTGTGGCAGGTTTGGTGGGCAGGGGCATTTAACCAGGTGGGAGGGTGGGACACTGTTGCCTTTTTAAGTCTGTGGCAAGAAGGCTCAAGGTCGGCCTTCCTATCCTGCCTTAAAACTTATTCGTCCATGGCTGGTATTCACCCATTCTCCCACTTGTCCAGTGGGAAGCCTGAAAAACAAACCCTGTTGGTGTTGCTTGCAGACTCCAGAGGTGTTTGAGAGGGTGGGGTTGTCTGTCCCCATTCAAAGACACTCGGTGCCTGATCATGGGACCTGCAATTGGGGGAGGCTGGGGTTCCTCTGGTTTCTTCCCACAGTCCAAAGATGTGCAGGTTAGGTGGATTGGCCATGATAAATTGCCCTTAGTGTCAAAAGATGTGCAGATTCGGTGGGGTTATGGGGATAGAGTGGGGGAGTGGGCCCCAGGTAGAGTGCTCTTTAAGAGGATCGGTGCCGACTCGATGGGCCGAATGGTCTCATTCTACACTGTAGGAATTCCATGGTTCTATTTTAACTGGGATTCATTTGTTATTCTGAAAACATTTGGAACATTTTCATTACTTGTTCAAAAAATAAAATTTTCTTGGCTGAATATCAGTAACAGCTTCTTAATAACACAGAGAGAAAAATAAAAGAACGATGCTTAACTGTCCATCAGAATACTAACAAAACCAGTTCCTCCCCATCAGGCATCAATCATGAGCAAAAATTTTCAACACTAATTAAGCATAACTCTTATTGAAGATTTTAAATGTTTTTATTGTTTTATTCAAGGAGCCGTATCAGAACGGAGGGAAGTGATTAATAGACTGGCTCAGGGGTCAAAAATTTTACGTTGTACACAAATAATTTCTGTCATTTCACAAATTAAGTTGTTGTATTGACTAAAATAATAAATGGGAAGAATAATAGGGTGAAATTACATCAAATATATTTGGCTCGCGGATGCAGAAGGTCTCGTAACGTAATTTGAAGAGCAGGAGAATTCTCCCAGTGTCCAATGTCAATGTCTATCCCTCAACCAAAGTCTAAATCTGATATACAATGTTATCAGCTTGTAACATCGACCAGATGTATTGCCGTAACTGCCAAGGATACTTTGGGAGCAACTTCCAAACCCGTGACATCTATCACTTAGAAGAACAAGGGCAGCAGATGCACAGGAAGACCACGACTAGTAAGTTCCTCTCCAAGTCACACACCATCCTAATTTGGAATTATATCGTCTGTCATTGGATCCAAATCCTGTAACTCACTCCTTAACCTGCACCTTGGGTACACTTAACACCACATGGTTGCAGTAGTTTGCTCACTACCACCTTCCTAAGGTTAAATAGGGAATGGGAAATAAATGCTAGTCTTGCCAGTGATGCTCACGTCCCACAAATTAATAGAAAGAAAACGATCTGATCATTTATGTTATTGTTGTTTGCTGATATCCTGCTGTGAGAAAATTGGCTACTACTTTTCCTATATTACCACAATGGTTACAATTCAAAAAGTCCCTCATTGGCTGTCACTCACTTTGGGATGCCCTGAAGTTGCTTTGCAAGTGCATATTCCTTCTTTCTGTTGAGAGGAGTTTGGGAATTAAATGAATTGGGAGTCACAAGTGGCAGATGTCATTTAATGTAAGCAAATAAAACATGATGTGATTGGTGAAGGGCAATATAAATTAATAATAATGGGCAATAGGACAGAAGAAAGATGTCTGCGGCTACTGTTGGATAACTTGTTTAGACCATTAACATTAAAGAAGGCAAAAAATATCTTGCAGAATGGAGCCCAGTAAGTGAACTTATATATAATATTTTTGCAGCCCCAAATAGAGAAGAAAATAATTGAACTGATACTAGAGGCTAAGCATCCAAATTGTGACAAAACTGGAGTCTGGGATGAATTTGTGCTGAGGTATAAGGGAGATGGCATTAAAGTTCTCAAAATTTCACAGGGTAATGAGAATTCTCAAAACGACCTTCTGGTTGGCCAGGCGGCAGGTAAATGTAGGCTCAGTTCCTGAACATGTTCAACAGGGGTGTGTGCAGCTGCTGGGATATCAGGTGAAGCAGACAGAGGTGACAATTATACAGAAAAAGAAAGGAAATACATTGAAAATATTATATGAATCAGGATTTTTATCAGAACATTTACCAGAAGGTAACTGGAATACAATGGACTGGTTTCTCCGCCGCCTTCCGCGTAGCGGAATTCTCATGTGGCGCAGAATCAAGTGTCAGGGAAAAAACAGGATCGCCGTCGATGCTCCGGTCCCCCGCTGATGGCGGTACTGAGGTTCGCACCCTGCACGAGCGGGAGGATGCAAATTGGTTATGACCCATTTGAATCCTATTAACAGCTGGACACCGGATTCTCCATGCATCCTTGATTCTCCAGCCCCTTTGAGCTTGGATTCATGAGGGCGTGGATTGGTACAAGTATTTGTCAGCGAGGCCCCGATGCGGTGGACCTCGTGGTGAGCCAAGGGGGTAGGTATTTAGGGTAACTGCCCCCAAAGTCCATCGGAGGGCCCCACCCCCTCCCACAATGTAAATGCTGTTCATCCTATCCCAGTACCCCCATCAGAGGCCCCACCAGATCCCCCCATCAGAGGTCCCGCCAGAGACCCCATTTCCCTTCACGTTTGAATGAATATCAAGTAGCCTGCTGTGAAACTGATCACAATGTTTAAAAATATCTAGGAGTTAAATGCTTTCACTTCCTCTTTACCTCAGCAGAAAGCACTTAACTGCTTTTAATGTGGTCAAAAGCTGTCAATCATAGCTAGATGTTTATAAACATTGTGGTTGATTTCAGAGCAGGCTACTTGAGATCCCCTGTGAAGGGAAATGAAAATAAACAACCCAGACATTTGGCTGTCTGGAAGTTGTCAATTAGTGGCTACTAAACGTTATTTCTCATTGAAATGATAGAAACCTTTCAGATCAAAGGATTTGAGGGGGTTTAAAGCCTTGTGATGGGGTTTTTGCTTTCTAGTAAGTTACATCTGTCTGAGACAGCAGGTATAAGGGACACGTGAGTGAAACAGCAGTGATTCTTTTTTCACTGTTTCAGTCTGGACTGTTCTTTAGCTTCCAGACGATGATGGCTGATAGGCCGGAGGGGGGGCCCTGCTATTGGGGGGGGGGGGGGGGAGAGAGAGAGAGAGGGTGTTTCCTTGTTATGGGGGTTCCCCGTTATGGGGGGGTGGATCTCTGTTATCATGCAACATGGTGCCGGCCGCGTGCGGACCCAGCCTGCCAAATAGTGACCCCTTGATGCCAGGCTCGCCATCCCCGGACCAACCCAACCAGTGCCCCCAGCCTCTGCCAAAGCTCCCCTTGTCCGCGGATCGGCTTCTCCACCGACTGTGGCGGCGCTGGACATAGTCCGCAGCCACCATGCTGAGCTCCCGAAAATAAATATCATGAGTGACCGACGCCGTCGGGAACCCGGCCCATTGGGGGCGGAGCATCGGGGAGAGGGCCTCAGGTAATTTCCTGAGGCTGTCCCGACGGCGTGCGGCATACTCCTTGAGCACCCCATTTTGGAGGGGGTAGAGCATCGCCAAAGCGGCGCTGCTCCCGATTTCAGCGCCAACTTGGATTCTCCGGCTGATCGGCGAACGCGATTTCGCCGTCAGAGACCGGAGATTCCTGCCCATGGTCTACCAAATGAGAATCCAGCCCAATAAGTACTCTTTAAACAGACCCTTGGCACCTTTTCGCAGTACTGAATACAAGAACACCGTAAACCATCCTCCATTATAAAATTAGAGTTCGTCTCTTTAAATGAAAATGAAATGAAATGAAAATCGCTTATTGTCACGAGTAGGCTTCAATGAAGTTACTGTGAAAAGCCCCTAGTCGCCACATTCCGGCGCCTGTCCGGGGAAGGCTGGTACGGAAATGGTCTAATGTATAAAGACAAATCTAAATATTTCAGATTAGGTTTGATTCTCAGTCTATGCTGAGTTCGGTGACATCAACTGAGAAAGCAGTGTTCCTGGGCTAGGGAGGACAGAGCAATCATCCAAAATTCCTGCACAGTGATTCTGGCTAGAACGTGGACTATTGTGGATGACTAGTGTGAGTATGTTGGGTCCCAGTCATGATGTACTCCAAAATCAAATAGCCTGATAACATCATTTGGGCTCAACCATAAAAATATGGTGAGGTACAGAAGGGCTGCTGTTGTCCCTGGGATCATGACCCTAGCAGGATCCTGCACCTTACAGAATATGGAAGAAAAGTGAATTAAAGAAAGAAAAGCTCGAAAGTAAAAATTGAGGTTAATATTTTTGACTGACGTGTGATGCAACACAAATTAAAATCTTTAGCCTCATGACAGAAATTATCTTTAACGATGCATTTGTTGTTCCAGTGGGACAAAGAACATGATTCAAGATGTAGGTTATAGCATTAGTGCATATGCACTTGGCGATATTATTGTTGATTAGTTTGAAAATCCTTCAGGTAACCTACATCAAGTCTGGCTGTAAAAGAAAATAATGGGTTTCCTAGGTCACAAATGACTTTCATTCATCTTTCATGAACAATATTACTGTATGAAAAGCTCCAAATATTGTCTATCTGTTATTGTTCCTTTTTTCGATGACATTGTTATATCTGTCGTTTTAATCAGTTTGAGAGACGCAATAGTTTCTGCAAGAGCTGTTCAATGTTTCTATTATAATTATAACTTTGTAGCTCTATTCTATGAAGCGAAAATATATGAACTTAAATTCAATGTGACCTGTGAAATAAGTGAGCAGTAGTTTTTAACTCTCTCTGGTGCGTGTAATTTTTCTAGAATTTGGTTTCAGCAGATCAACAGCTATCTTCATAATTTCAGGACCACGTTTTCAACTCTTTGAGTTCAACAAACACAAATGAGGCGGTATTTCAATAAAGAGCAGAGGTGACTATTCTAGAAACAGATCATCCTTTATCTGCAGTTCAGAAGAATGAGGGGGGGGGGATTTCATAGAAACCTATAAAACTCTAACAGGACTAGACTGGGTAGATTCAGAAAGGATGCTTCCGATGGTGTCCAGAACCAGGGGTCACAGTCTGAGGATACGGGGTAGACCATTTGGGACAGAGATGAGGAGAAATTCTTTCACCCAGAGAGGTAAGCCTGTGGAATTTGCTACTACATAAAGTAGTTGAGGCCAAAACATTGTGGGCTGGATTCTCCGTTTCAGAGACCCCAGGGCAGGATTCGTGGACTTCGACGACAGCAAAACTGGTGCTGTACCTGGACAGCTTCAGCGATCGTCGCGGGGCTACCTGTGGCGCCACTTAGAACACAATCGATTCCAATGGGAAACGATGCTGGATTCACGGGGTGCGTGATTGACACTCAGGAGGCTGACAAGCTGCAGCTGCATATAAACACTTCAGTCCCCACACACACCATCACAGCCAACAAGATGGCAGCAACACGCGCGGCCCCGAGGTTCACCGGCAAGCAACTGGAGGCCCTCCTAGATGCCGTGGAGGAGAGGTGGGTGGCCCTGTACCCTGGGTGGGAAGGTGGCTCCGCCCCTCCTGCCACACTACGCCAAGTGTTAGATCTACCATCTGGATTCAGCTGCACTTTGCGAATAACTAAATCTCAGTAGAAATTTAAGTTAAAACTTTTCAGGTGCAAATAAGAATTGTTTTATTTGTCTTCTATTGATTACAATTGAGAATCATTTAAAAGGCAACTTGTAGACAATTGAAACCTTCAAAGAATCACAGAAATGATTTTTTTGCTCAGGCAAACAGCTCGCAATAACTTCAAAAGTCAAGTCAGAAAGTGAAATATGAAAGACAGCGAAAAGTTAAGTCAAAGTATAGATTGATTCCGGAAAGAGAGAGACAGAGAATGAGAAAATGAATCCAGCGAAAAATGGCTGAACGAAACTTTACAGCTATACTGTATCATATCTGTCTTTAGCCATCTAATTACACCCCAATATAATCCTAATTAGTTTAGGTTAGATTCAAATACATTTGATTTGATGGTAAGCTGTCCATCTTTAATATGCAACATGAACCTAAAATAAATTCCTGTATGAGTTATGGAATGCTGTTATCGCAAGTGACCTAAACTGGTTTGTTGCTGAGTACAATAGCGCCTTTAGGCTCCTGTGGCATTGTCATGGAGACTGCCCTGTCCTTGGTCACTTTGTCTTGCAAATGTATGTGTTAGTTGAATAAGAATGCTGTTTTAATCTATCTGCTTCTGTGTTCTGTTGAAGCTATGTTTTGAAATGACCTGAGGTTATGAGTGAGTTTTAAAATGGTATTTAATAGACAAGGGGCTTAATGCTAAATAGCTATCTTTAACCAACAGAAAACAGCTGGCTTCTACACCTGGACGCAGGTGGCAGAGGTGGTCAGCGCTGTGGGCAACACCGTCCTGCAGTGCCGGAAAAAAACTGCACGGACGCATCAGGGCGGCCAGGGTGAGTAGGCAGCACTATACCGCTAACATTAACCCCCATCCCACACACCATCTACAACCCTCTCCCCCAAAACCTGGAGGGAAGCCGAACCCCCACCTGCACCACACGCCAGCACCCATACTGGCTGCCATGGCCGAGTACCCTAGCCACTGGAGACAGCAGCTACCCACTCCCTGGGCTGCATGCATCGGACTGTCTAACACTGTAATTTTCTGTCGTTACACCCCCCCCCCACCCCACCCCAGGAGAAGGCAGCGTATAACCGTTGGGGGCAGAGGGGGCCGCCGGACCTGCAGCCCCTTAGTGCAGCAAGCAGAGGGCTCTGGACGTGGTCGGCAGGCCCGAAGAAAGGGCTGTCGGTCGGTCAGAGGACGGCATCAAGTGAGACCCCGCTGAGTAGCAGTTCCACACGGCACATGTGTCACCCCCCCCGACACCACCACCATCCACACATCACAGTTCCACCACCACCGCTCAATTACAGCTCCGGTCATCATTGCAGCAGGTCTCTGGCCTCCAGATAGGCGTCATCAACCACGACCGCAGCGGATAACCCCTGTCATCCAGAAGCCAACCTCCCACAGCTGGGGAGGGGCGCCTAATAGCGGCCAGGAACCATCGAGTGTGCCAGGTTGAAGGCGTTGTGCACGTTGTCCGGGTTTCGGGCACAGACATGCATGATGTCATCTCTTGGTCACACAACAGCTGCACGTTCATTGTGTGCGATTCCTGGCTTGGGTCACTGTCTGTGTGGAGTCTGCACTTTCTCCTCGTGTCCGTGTGGGTTTCCTCCGGGTGCTCCGGTTTCCTCACACAACTGCCAAAAGATGTGCTTGCTAGGCGAATTCGACATTCTGAATTCTCCCTCTGTGTACCCGAACAGGCGCTGGAATGTGGCGAGTAGGGAATTTTCACAGTAACTTCATTGCAATGTTAATGTAAGCCTACTTGTGACAATAAAGATTATTATTATAGAGCCTCCGTGACGACGTAGATGCACCTGTACACCAAACTCTGTAAGATCCCGGACAGGTCCCCACTCGGCGCCTGGAAGGACCGCATGGCGTAGAGGTTCAGGGCGACCATCACCTTGATGGCCATCGTGAATGGGTGTCCTCCCCCATTCCCCCCACAGTGCCAGAGTGTGGTGAATGTATTCACCATAATGCATGCATGACACTGCAACCTGTGACCTATGACCTGGAAGTGGTGATATGAACTGCTTCCAGGTACTGTACCGTAACCCCGGTATGGCTCCTCCTCTGGCTCTGCCCACACCAGGGCATATATAAGCCGGCCTCTTGTAGGCGGCATCCATTCTGTACTACTGACTCTGGCTAGGCAAGTTCATGACTAATAAAGCCTACTGTTCACTCGCTCTCTCTGCCTCACTGTGAATTGAACGTATATCAATTTATTAGTCATTGACAGCACTATGGAAGCCGCTCTAAAGCCGGACAGGCTCGAACTCGACGCCTGCGTGTCCGAAGCCAAGAAAATTGTTTTGAACATTGGCTCCGATGCTTCGAGGCCTACCTTGACTCCTCCTCAATGCCTCCCACAGAGACTCTCAAGCTGCAACTCCTCCATGCCCATGTGAGCCATCGAATCTCGGTAATGAGCGAAAAAGCGGCCACGTGTGAGGCGGCGGTCGCAACTCTCAAGGCGCATTTCGTGAAGCCCGTAAATGAGGTGTTCACCAGACACCTCCTCACTACTCGCCGTCAACGCGCCGGAGAATCGCTGGACGAATATCTCGAAACCCTGACTCTACTCGCCAGGAATTGCAGATACCGAGATGTGACAGTGGAGGAACATATGAACTCACAGATCCGGGACACCTACATGGCGGGGGTCCGCTCGAACTATATCAGGCAGCGCCTGCTGGAAAACGGGACCTCCGACCTGCGGGACACGGTAAAGCTAGTGACCTCACTGGCGGTGGCCTACCAGAACCTCAGCGCGTTCCCCGCGGGCCTGCCGAACCCCTCATGGACGCCCTCGTCATGACCTCCGTCGGACCCAACCACGTCGCAGGCCTGTGCCGCGCATCTGCCAGCCCAGCCCAGGGAACCGCAGTGCTACTTCTGCGGCCAGGGCCAACACGCCTGGCAGCACTGCCCAGCCCGCACATCAACGTGTAGCGATTTTGGGGGAAAGGGGCACTTCGCTAGGGTCTATCTGGGCCGGCCTATGGCCCAGAAATCAAAAGCACACCGGTCCCGACCCATGGACTCGCAGCCCCACAGACCCCGCAATGCTGCTGTGTGCCTGCCCGGAACTGCCCCGTCAGATGCGTCATCGGCAGCTTGCAACTCGTGGGGGGCCGCCATCTTGGTCACCGGCCCCAACACCGACCGGCACGTGCGACTTATGGGGGCCACTATCTTGGCCGCGGCCTCAACACCGACCAACACGTGCAACCGATGGGGCGGCCATCTTCTCCCCAGCCCGACACGTGCGACTCATGGGGGCCAGCATCTTGTGATTCCACCGACCATACAGACTACCCGCAGCTGGGTGCAGTCACCCTCGACCAGTCACAGCCAAAAGAGCTGAAGAACTCCATGATGGTCGTCAGGGTCAACGGGGACGAGATCCCCTGCTTTTTCGACTCCGGGAGCACAGAGAGCTTTGTCCACCCTGTCACGGTAAGGCGCTGCTCCCTCCACACCTACCCAGCCACCCAAACAATCTCCCTTGCCTCCGGGTCCCATTCGGTTCAGATCAGGGGGTACTGTATCGCCAATCTCGCGATGCAGGGTGCAGAGTACATGCGTTTTAAGCTCTACGCCCTCCCCCACCTCTACGCCCCCCTACTGCTCGGATTGGACTTTCAATGTAACCACCGAAGCCTGACCCTACAGTTCGGCGGACCCTTGCCCCCCCTCACGACCCTCAATGTCTCCCTCCTTCACTCTTTGCGAACGTCACTCCTAACTGTAAGCCCATCGCTACCAGGAGCAGATGGTACAGTTCGCTGGACATGACGTTTATCAAGTCGGAGGTGCAGCGACTGTTCATCGAGGCCAGCAACAGCCCCTGGAGAGTCCGGACCGGGGAAAAGAATCGGATGGTTGTGGACTACAGCCAGACAATTAACCGATTCACGCAACTAGATGCATAGCCCCTCTCACGCATAGTGGAGATGGCCAACCAGATCGCGCAGTACTGTGTGTTCTCCACGGTCGATCTGAAGTCGGCCAACCAGCAGCTCCCAATCCGCCCGGAAGAGCGCCAGTACACTGCTTTCGAGGCAGCCGGCTGGCTCTTCCACTTCCTCAGACCCTCCTTCGGCGTCACTAACGGGGTCTCGGTCTTTCAGAGGACGATGGACCGAATGGTAGACCAGTACATTTTGTGGGCTACATACCCGTACTTGGACAATGTGACCATCTGCGGCCATGACCAGCAGGACCATGACGCCAACTTCCAGAGGTTCCTCCAGGCCGCCCAATCCCTCAATCTGACATACAACAAGTAAAAATGAGTCTTCTGTACTAACCTGACTAGCCATTTGTGATGAATGATAACTGTATAACTGTACCTTTAATACGATGTCCCCTTTAAGACCGGGTTTGGAACCCTGGGGGACTTCCCACAGCAGTGGGCAGCATGCTGTGAGCACATTTCTCGGCAGCTGTCTGGTTCTCTGGTAATTAAAGCCTTTAAATTACCAATCTTCTCTCCTCAGTCGTAATTGAGGGTATCTCACCATTCTCAGCTATGTTGTAGAGAACGGAATCCTAGGGCCCGACCCCGACCGTATGCGCCCCCTCACAGACCTCCACCCTCCCCACAGCCTCAAGGCCCTAAAACGATGCCTGGGGCTGTTCTCCTACTACGCCCAGAGGGTCCCCAACTACGCGGACAAAGCCCACCCACTTATTCAACCACTTTTCCCCTAACGGATGAGGCCCGTGCGGCCTTCAGCCGTATCAAGGCCAACATCACCAAAGCTGCAATGCACGTGGTGGACGAGTCCATCCCTTTTCAAGTAGAGAGCGACGTGTCAGACGTCGCGCTGGCCACCACACTCAACCAGGCGGGCAGGCCAGTAGCATTCTTCTCTAGGACCCTCCACGCTTCCGAAATTCAACACTCCTCAGTCGAGAAGGAAGCACAAGCCATAGTGGAAGCTGTGCGGCACTGGAGGCACTACCCAGCCGGTAGGAAGTTCACCCTCATCACTGACCAATGATCGGTAGCCTTCATGTTCGAGACTCACAACGGGGCAAAATAAAAAATGATAAAATCTTGAGGTGTAGGATCGAACTCTCCACCTACAACTACAATATCAAGTATCATCCTGGGAAGCTCAACTAGCCCCCAGATGCCCTGTCCCGTGGCACATCCGCCAGCGTGCAAGATGACCGACTGCGGGCTATCCACAATGACCTCTGCCACCCGGGGGTCACCCGGCTTACCCACTTCATTAAGGCCCTCAACCTGCCCTTCTCCTCCGAGGAGGAGAAGGCCATTACCAGGGACTGCCAAGTCTGCGCAGAGTGCAAACCGCACTTCTACAGGCCAGACAAGGCCCATCTGGTAAAGGCCCCCCGGCCCTTTAAGTGCCTAAGTATTGACTTCAAAGGGCCCCTCCCTTCCACCAACCGGAATGTATACTTTCTCAACGTAATCGATGAGTACTCCCGCTTCCCCTTCGCCGTGACCTGCCCCGACATGACCTCAGCACCGTAATAAAGGCACTGCACAGCATCCTCACACTGTTCGGTTTTCCTGCCTACGTCCACAGTGACCGGGGCACATCGTTCATGAGCGATGAGCTGCGTCAGTACCAGCTCAGCAAAGACATCGCCTCGAACAGGACTGCGAGCTATAACCCGCAGGGAAACTGGCAGGTGGAGAGGGAGAACGCAACGGTATCGAAGGCCGTTCTTCTGGCCCTTAGGTCTAGAAGTCTCCCGATCCCCCGCTGGCAGGAGGTTCACCCTGACACCCTCCACTCCATCAGATCAATCCTCTGCACGGCCACGAATGAGACCCCTCACGATCGTTTGTTTATCTTTCCCAGGAAGTCCATCTCCACGGTCTCGCTTCCATCTTGGCTGAAAACTCCGGGACCAGTCCTTCTCCGGAGGCACATGAGGAGCCATAAGACCGACCCCCTGGTCGAAAGGGTTCAGCTGCTGCACGCCAACCCCCAGTACGCCTACATCGCGCACCAGGACGGACGGCAAGATACGGCCTCCCTATGGGACCTAGCGCCAGCTGTTCCCCCCGTCCCCCGCTGCCACCCACAGCACCCCGTACGCTCCCCTGGGTCTCCTGTATTGTCCCGCGCCGACACTGCTGCCACCCATCACCCCCCACTGTACCCCCGCACCCCAACCATCTCCGACACCCCGGACTGAGGCTCAAGCTCCAGACACAACGCCCCTGGATTATCACCTGCGACAACTGTGCCCGCCGCACCGCCAGAGCTGCGGAGGTCGAAGAGAACGATCCGGCCTCCAGATCGACTGAATATGTAATGACTCCAAGTCACCCCCACTGGACTTGATTTTTTTTAACAGCGGGTGAATGTGGTGAATGTATTCACCATAATGCATGCATAACACTGTGACCTATGACCTGGAACTGGTGATATGAACTGCTTCCAGTTACTCTACTGTAACCCCGCCTACACTGGAGTGTGTATATACTGTTCACTTGCTCTCTCGGCCTCAAGGTGAATTGAAGGTATATCACAGATGCGCCATGATCTGGCAGATATGTCGTACTCTTCCCCCTGCTCAGCCCGAGTCTTCGACGGCATGCCCGGTCCGGCACGTCCTCGTATGACAGGAGGTGCCAGTACACACAAGGCCTCATGCGGCCTCCTCCTCCTCCTCTTCAGCCTGTTGGGCGGCCGGCTCTCTATCCTCAATGGCTGCTTCCTGTTCCTCTGGGGCAAGCTCCACTGCTGCATGCTCTGCCACTGCTCCGTCTTCCCCGAGCAGCTCCAGCTCGTACAGCCACAGTGCAGCACCAAGGGCTGCGGCAACTAGGAGCAAGACCACCATTGCTGGTTGCATTCCAATATCCACTGTCTGCAGGGGGCGAAAGGCTGACATGTTAGCATGGCGTGTAACTCTGTGCCCAACCAGGTCCAACGGGCTACACGGTGGTGCCGGTTGGCACTGCAGACCCTGCCCCCTGCATGTCCCTCCCCCCTCCCCATACTCCGAGTCCCATTGTTGCCCGACACTGTGGGGGCCTCTGGCCCTGGCGCCTGTCTCTGCTGCCAGGGGTGCCGTCGGCTGGCGCTGCCCTTGCCAGCAGCTCTTTCCACAGCTCCCGTCCAGCACCCCTGTAGGGGCTACTGTCGGCGGTGCCCTTGGGTAGGCCGCGTGATTCCCTGCAGGAGGGTGGTGGCTGGTTGACGGGGGGTGGTATGGCGGAGAGTGGGGTGCGGGAGTGATGGATTGGGTGCGGGGGTGGTGGGATGAAGGCTGGGGCTCCCAAACGGCCGGTGACACTCTGCAGAACCAGGGGCCACGGTGGATGGTCAGTGGGGTGCACAGCAAGATGGCTGCCTTACAGACCTCGGCAATGGTGGTCCATGCCTGGACACCGCCCCAGTTCCATAGGGGGTCACCCTGGCCCCACGGCCCCCCTCCTGCCGTCACCAGCCCGCCAGCCCTTCCCCCACCCTGCCCCAGCCAGTGTCAGGACCGGCAGCCCACGGTTGTGCCTCTACATGTCCTACCTCCTCTCTCACCCTTATCAGTCACCGCGCTTGTTTCCCGATTTTTAAATGCACAAGCGAACCTCGTCGCCGGGAATTCCACTAATGATATGCAAATGGCATTTACTGTAAGTGCAGAGTGGAACGCACTGACGCGCTGTCGAGGCACCGGAGAATTGCAATATGTTTTGAGCCCGGTGTCCGCCATGATTTTGGCGTCAAAGCCAATTCTCCGCCCAATTGCCTTTCCTGATTTTGGTGTCGGCTGACGGAGAATCCAACCTGCACGTTTTTAAGTAGCCGTTAGATATAGAACTTGAAGGGAATTATAGGATATCGGGGGGCGGGGGGGGGGGGGGGGGGGGCGGTGGAGGTGGGATTAGGCTATTGAGATGGATGATCAGCAATGATCATAATGAATAGCAGAGCAGGCTCGAAGGGCCAAATGGCCTCCTCCTGTGGCTTGCCTGCAACAACGGCTGGCTTCAGTTGCAGCAAACTAGTCCTGCAGTGGGACATGATCATTCTGCATAGATGCTTCAAATATATTTGTCATAAAAGTTGCAAACATCTTTCTGTGCAAATATAGTTTTCTTCATGCTCTTTTAGTGATAATTTAAAATTGACATTCCCTTGTTACCAACTCTCCAATCTTTCCATATTTAATGTCAAAACCTTTCATCATTTTTTAAGGCTCGATTAAATCAATATTTAATGTTCTCTGTTGGATATAGTCCCAGTACTTCAAATCCCTCCTTGTAACTATATCTCCAGCATCTTTCTAGTGAATCGGTGCTAAAGACACTCTATGGTTTGTAAGTCTTTTTACACCAAGGCGTCCAAAACTGCACATACTAATCAAACTGTAGCCGAAACAATGTTTTGTGTAAAATGGCCATTACTTCTTTCTATAAATTGATCATTACTTCTTTACTCTTGTATTTTGTTACACTGTTTTTTCAGAATGGAGGAGGTTTTATGGTGGAGTTCTCCAGGGGCTGGTGTTAGAACCCCTGCTCTTCCTGATATATATTAATGACCTTGATGTACAGGACATAGTTTCAAAACTTGCAGGTGACACAAAACTTGGAAGTGCTGTGAACTGTGAGGAGGACATAGGTTAGTAGGAAGGGCGGAAATGTGGAAGATGAAATTTAATGCAGAGGTATATCAAGAGGTATATGAAATTTAATGCAAAGGTATATGAAGAGGTATATGAAATTTAATGCAGAGGTATATGAAGAGGTATATGAAATTTAATGCAGAGGTATATGAAGAGGTCAATGAAAATCACCTGAAGAAGGAGCCGTGCTCCGAAAGCTCGTGTTTGAAACAAACCTGTTGGACTTTAACCTAGTGTTGTAAGACTTCTTAATGAAATTTAATGCAGAGGTATATGAAGAGGTATATGAAATTTTATGCAGAGGTATATGAAGTCATTAATTTTGGCAGGAAGAACACAGAGGGTGCAATTCAACAACTGTGTTGCGCCCGGCGAGGATTCGTGAGAGCCTGTTAGTTCGCGGGACAGGCCAAAACCACGGACCATGACGGGCGCTGAGTGACTTGCGATCTATCCGACCACTCCCGTTGGTGGGATCCGGATTCCGTCTAGATGCGGCTCAAAGCTAATTGAAGCCAGTTAAGGGCAATCTCCATTTAATGAAGGCCATTGGAGGCTCCTGGGTGGTCAGGAACAGGGCAGAGGGGGACGATGGGGATCTCGCCGATAGAACCGGGAAGAAACTCTCAACCAAACCCGCCTGAAATTACATTTAGAAACTTTTCTGTTAGGTCACGCCCACTGAGACAAAGGATACAATTGTAAAGGGGATGCAGAAGCAGAGGGACCTGGGTGTACACAAATCACTGGAAGTGGCAAGACAGGTTGAGAGAGCGGTTAATAAAGCGGGCAGTAACCTGCGTTTTATAAATAGGGGCGTTAATATAAAAGCAAGGAAGTCATGTTAAACCTTTGTAAACCAGTGGATTGCCTTCAACTTGAGCATTGCGTGCAATTCCGGGCACCAAACCCAAGGGAGGATGTTGAGGCATTAGAGAGAGTGCAAGAAAGATTCATGAGAATGGTCTCAAGGAACTTCAGTTACATAGATTGGAGAAGTTCTGACCGCTGTCCTTGGTGAAGAGCAGTTTGAGAGGAGATTTGATAGAGGTATTCAAAGTCCTAATCAGGGTAGATTGGGAGAAACTATTCCCAGTGATGAAGGATCAAGAATCAGAGGTTCAGATTTAAGGTGATCGGCAAAAGAAGCAATAGAGACATGAGGAAAAACTTAATTATGCAATGAGTACTTAAGAGTCTGGAATGCACTGCGTGAAAGTGTGTAAGAGACAGGTTTAACGGAGGCTTTCAGAAGATGATTGGACCATTATCTGAAAAGGAAAAATGTGCAAGGCTACGGGAGTGAGAGCAGGTGAATTATTACTGCAGCAGTTCAGCACAGACTCAGTGTGCCTAAATGGCCTCCTCCTGTACTGTAACCAATCTATAATTCTGTTTATAAATCACAAAATTCTATTAACCTATTTTATGGTTTTATTTGCCTGCCAAGAATAGAATTTATTGTTTATCAGGCATGTCTTATACTGTCAGTGCTCTCAATAGTTGATTACCTTAAGAACAGTGATGTTCCAAGTAAAGTTCTCAACAGCTTTATGCAGTTTTCTTCCTTTAAGGCCTTCTTTAACTCCAATATTGTTCAGATTTTCATGGAACTCCATTGCTGAAAACAACAAATATTTGTTAGTCTTAAACACAATACATGGGGATAAATTACTGAATGATACTAAATAATTTAGTTGTGTTGTTCAGTGGTGCTCTGACCCAGATTAATTTGCAAAATGGCAAGGAATGAGGAAAAGGGACCACGATATGTGATTAATTCACACCCTTCTAATGCAGGCACAATGCGAGCTTCATGCTATCTGCTAATTGAAATGAAGGCAGTATACCATCCTGCACCAAAAGCGCTGTTGAATAGCTGTCTGTGTGAGGTGAGCTAGTCGAGATTACTTAATGCCAGGCTGCGTATCTTAAGGAGGGGTGCATTCTGGCTGGAGCAGGTGTGTAAATAGGTTGGAGATGAAGGTTTGACATACAAGAAGACTGATTAGTGGTAGGATACATGCTCTAAGATTCTCAGATGCAGGACTGGGGGCCTTAGTGCTGGAGGTGGACAGGAGGCCAGAAAAAAACCTCGAGAAATCAGTGGGTGGAGATAGCCGTCAATGTCAACAGTGTAGCTAAGGTTATTCAAGGTCTAAGTCACTGCACAGTGTACATGTTTAGTCAAAGTTGGGAAGACCATCTGCAACACATAAAAAAAACTATCTGAATGCTTATAATAAGCTAATCTAGTCATGAATGGTCAGCTGTAGCCTGAAACTTTGCTTCACCTCCTTGTAGGCATGGGACTAATGCTGTGGAGTAACATAAAGACCACCATCTGCTAACTACGCACTGCAACACTTCAACAACTGCCAAAGAGGGAACTGGGTACTGGACTGCTTTATTATCTATGAGCATACTCATGCCTAAAACCTGGGGTTTCTTTTTCTATATTTTGCCTTTGCCAATAGGTTAAAACCTATTGTGACACTCCCTTTTGTGCGCCCTCTCCTTTAAATTTCATTTGTGTACAATATTCCCCTTCCACCATGGGTGTGTGCCCTCCATTAGTTCAAATTTGGACCTGGGATATGCTAATCGTTTGATCAGGGAAAGTTGGGTATAGTCAGCACACTCCCATTTGGGTTGGTCTAAAACCCACTAATCACCAATGGAGAAAAATCGAGGTTTGTGAGATCACAAGTAAAGGAGTTAAGTGGCAACAAGCTTTACATTTATGCACAGAAACTACAATAAGAAATTAGTTTTGTGCTAATTTCTCTTTTCCCCATGCAACACTTGTGACTCTGAAGTATGTCAACTCTACCACCTCGTAGGCTTTTAAAACGGCAAAAGCTACAGGAAAGGAGGAGGCCCATTTAATCATCACTCTTGTGCTGGTGTTAGTTCTTCAACTGAAGTTATCTAGTTCAATCTAATTTCTTTGCACTTTTCTGCGTATCATTCTTTTTGATGCTCTTTCTTCTCAAATATCTATCGTACTTCCATTTGGGTTATAGATTTAGCCCAGAAATTCAAGTGGAACTATTTCTGGCTGCAAGGTTGGTGGGCAGGATATATACCCTTTGGCTGATTGTTCGGGCTCAAGGCTCCCAGATATTGGCCGGGATTCTCCGAGCCTCCGCACCGCAATCGCCCCCGTGGAAATAGGGCGTCGGACTCGCAACGCCTTCCTGCGATTCTCCGCCGACCGGAGAATCGCCGCCAGTTGCGAGCCATTGAAGGAGGCTCCCGCAGCGATTCTTTGCGTCGACCGGCAGAGTTCCTGCCTGCATGGTGCACGTATGGTTCCACCCGGCGGGAGCTCAGAGTTGCGGCTGCGGTGACCGTCCTATTGGGGGTCGGGGGGATCCGTCATCGGGGGGGCCTCCATGACAGCCAGGCCCGCGATTGGGGGCCACTGATTGGAGGGTGCGTGTGATCTGGGGGGCCTGCATCTTCGGTGTCGGCCCGCTGTGTGGATCCGCCATGTCACGCGGGGCCGGTGCCGCAGGCGGCCGCCGTGCGCATGCTCGGACCCACGGCTGGAAATGCAGGGCCCCGTATCGGCAACCGGAGCTGCGTGGAGCACTCCGGGGCCCTGCAATCCCCCTTAAAAATGGAAAATCACCCCGGACTTTTGAGAAAAAAGACTGGAGTGATTCGTGCTCGTTTTCTCGTGTGTGTGGTGACATAGCCCCATTATTGGAGAATCCTGCCCATTGTACCTTAGGCCTTATTATAATAGAGTTGCTATGGTTTCAGAAGTGGCAGGAATGGGGCATGGAAGTAGCAATCTGTCCATAAAACACAGGACAAATCCAACTTAGCCAAATGTCACCCCAATGTACTCTCAATCACCAGAAAATGATGGGAGGTGTGGTTAACAGTGCCATGAAGTGGCACTTATTCAATAAACTGCTCACTGACGCTCAGTTTGTGTTCTGCCAGGGCCACTCAGCCCCTGACCACATTACAGCCTTGGTTCAAAAATGAACAACAGAGACGAGCTCCAACAAAATTGAAGTAAATGGGAACTGGAGGAAAACTCTTTACTGTTTGGAGTAATATGTCGCACAAAGGAAGATGGTTATGGTTGTTAGAGGTCAATCATCTTAGCAACAGAATATCGCTGCAGGAGTTCCTCAGAGTGGTATTGGGGGCGGAGCATTTGGGGAGGGCCTCAGGAGATGTGCTAAGGCCGCCTCGACGGTGTGCGGCGTACTCCTCGAGTACGCTGTTTTTGAGGAGGTGGAGCATTGGAAAAACAGCGCCGCCCCCCAATTCCAGCGTAAAAGTGGATTCTCCGGCCGATCGGAGAATCCAACCTGTGATCACTGATCCACAATAACATTTTTAAAATGTTAACAACCCAGTAATAAAACAAAACGTTTGGGAGGACCGAGCCCCTTGTCCATCTATCTCTCTGGAATAGAACGCTGCAGATTCTGGGATTCTTACTCGCCCAAAGAAAAGCAGATCTGACCGATGAGTGCCTGTTGGCTGAACGAGAGTGCTTTTGGAGTTGGGTGAACAACAGGGTGTCAGGTGAAACTGGGAGAAGGTGAAGCTAAAAAAAACTGAGTACGGAGCTCAGTCTCAGTCCGGGCAGGAGCGGAGTGCCACTCAGTTTGCCAAGGTTGGATTCCAGTCCTCATTAACTTCACAGTCAGCATCACAGTGAAGCAGTCACGAGTTTAAAACGTGTTTTTCTTGGGAGAGGAATAACTGAGAAACAGCACAAATAAGTTAAGTCAGGGTCATTGTAATAAAGTAATATAAGTAAACAAAGTAGGGTCAAGAAAATAAAATTATCATAAGGGAGGTAAGTAAATAGTATTCTTATCTAGCCTAATTTTTTGTTAAAAAGGGAGTAAATAAGGGGCTGAAAGGTAGTCAGGGAAGGAGCGCTTGCACCCATGATTTACTCCTCCTGTGCTGTGGGAACTACCCACCCCTTCTGAGCCATAAAAGGAGACAAATCCCTGGTCATCTCTAATGGGACAAAAGATTTATGTTTAGAACAATCTAATTTAGGGTCCAAAACACAGTTTAGATCGCCTCCTAAAATAAGATGGTGTGTTAAGTTGGGAGGGGGAAAGCTAACAGAGAGTTAAGAAAATTCATATCATCCCAGTTGGGGGTATAAATGTTGCCAAGTACTTCTGGGCTGTTCGACAGGGAGCCACAAACAATAACATATCGACCACTGGGATCAGGAATAATCTGAGAAGTAGAGAACTGGACTCTTTTATTAATTAAAATCGCCATGACACTGGCCCTGTCTGAACCTTAAACGGAAATGGGTTTCCTGCAAAAAGACAATATCAGAGTTTCGGCTCTTGAGATGAGAAAAAACTCCCGACTGTTTTACAGAGCTGTTCAAACCCCTAACGTTCCAGGTAACCAGATGGATTGGAGGTCTCCCGTCACCTCTCAAACAGGAATCAACCCTTCCCAAAGAGGTACTAAACAAGGGGCACATGTTGGATAAAGCAAAAAGATCCACCTAAGATGGGCACTGAGCCAAGTCAGATGATTCAATAAAAGGAGGCCAGCTGTTCCCATCAGCAAACTAACTCTAAAACCCACCCCACACCCCCTCCCCAGCCCACAAACACCATCACAGTTGAGTATAACCACATCCAAAAGGAAATGGAATGGTGGCAAACAATAAATTATCCTAAAACCTACAATTAACAAAACCAAACTAAACACAAACTCTCGGCTCATTTAAAAAAAACTATTGTTATGAGCTGCAGCAAACCCTCTAATACCACTCCCATTAACTAACACTCCTTGTTAGCAGGTAGACTCTCAACTGGTGAGTAAAACTGTTTCTGACTTACAACGCCACGCTAGGGACAGTAGCACCAGGGAAACAATAGGGAAAAGAGATAGGAACATTAGATTAATGGAAGAAACAAACAGTGGAAATCTCTCAAATATAACTAAAGGCATCAAGGGTACACCCAAACAACGAATATGAAAAGAAACAAAATACAAAGTGCTTGTACACAGAGCCATAAAACAGATTAAATAGCGCATAACTTGTGCTCTTGGACGAAGGAATCCACATCTCCCGGTGAATCAAAGAAGTTGACTTTTTCTTGGAACGTTACTCAAAGGTGAGCTGGATAAATCATCCCGAACTTGACTCCACTCTTTTACAGGATTGATTTCACTCCATTAAAAGTGGCTCTTTTCCCAGCTAGATCCATACTCATTTCCTGGTGCAGCCTAATTGAGTGGCCTTCCCACTTGAGATCTCAATGCTCCCTTGCCCAACGAAGAACTATCTCCTTTTCTTTGAAACTATGACATCTTGCTATCATCACATGAGGAGGTTCTCTAGAGCGAGGCTTAGGTCAAAGCAAGTGATGGGCCCGGTCAAAATCTGGGGGGGCGGTGGAAGCACACCCTCACCTACCATCTTGTGGAATATGACCGAGAAACATTCAGTAGGTGTGTGGCCCTCGAGCCCCTCCGGTAACAGCTGGTTAGCAGTTTCAAAGTCCTGGGGGTACATATCACCTAAAATCTGTCCTGGTCCACCCACGTCGACACTATCACCGAGAAAGCACAACAGCGCCTATACTTCCTCAGGAAACTAAGGAAATTCGGCATGTCCACATTAACTCTTATTAACTTTCACAGAAGCACCATAGAAAGCATCCTACCTGGCTGCATCACAGCCTGGTATGGCAACTGCTCGGCCCAGGACCGCAAGGAACTTCAGAGAGTCGTGAACACAGCCCAGTCCATCACACAAACCTGCCTCCTATCCATTGACTCCAGCTACACCTCCCGCTGCCTGAGGAAAGCGGGCAGCATAATCAAAGCCTCCTCCCACCCGGCTTACACACTCTTGCAACTTCTTCAACGGGCTGGAGATACCGAACAGATACCGAACAGACATAAAAACAGCTTCTTCCTTGCTGTTACCAGACTCCTAAACGACCCTCTTATGGACTGACCTCATTAACACTACTGTATGCTTCATCCGATGCAGGTGCTTATGTACATACATTGTGTACCTTGTGTTGCCCTATTATGAATTTTCTTTTATTTCCTTTTCTTTTCACGTACTTAATGATCTGTTCAGCTGCTTGCAGAAAAATACTTTTCACTGTACCTCGGTACACGTGACAATAAACAAATCCAATCCAAATCAATCCAACTCCACAATATACACATTCAATCCCCTGGATCTGTTTTCCAGATCATTCACCTTAGTTGCTAACATTTTGTTATCCACGACCAAAGAAGCAAGGCTGGACTTCAGGGCGGTGATCCTATCACTATGATTTGACAATGCGGCCTCCATGCCCTTAACTGTGGCTTCAAGAGCTTCGACAGTCTTACTGGTGGTTTCAAGAACTAAACAAAGGGGAGCCAAGGCCTCTTCAATTGATCTTTTAAGAGCCACCAACACGTTTTCATAGAATCATAGAATTTATAGTGCAGAAGGAGGCCATTCGGCCCATCGAGTCTGCACCGGCTCTTGGAAAGTGCACCCTACCCAAACCTACACCTCCACCCTATCCCATAACCCAGCAATCCCACCCAATCAAAGGGCAATTTAGCGTGGCCAATCCACCTAACCTGCACATCTTTGAACTGTGGAAGGAAACCGGAGCACCCGGAGGAAATCCGCTCAGACACGGGGAGAAAGGGCAGACTCCACACAGGCAGTGACCCAAACCGGGAATCGAACCTGGGACCCAGGAGCTGTGAAGCAACTGTGCTAACCACTGTGCTACCGTGCCGTCCGTTTGTCAGTGTTTATGAAGCTCGATTGCCAAAGTTTTGGTGAGAGCTTCGGCCTTTAGTGGAGTGGTTGGAGAGGATACTGACTCCGCCACCTTACCTCCAATAGATCTCTGAGAGGCTTCAGAGTCAGTCGACGAGTTTCGGCCCAATTTATTTTTGGCTCTGCCTCTTTTGGCTATCTTAAATAAGAGGGAATTCTACACAACCAAATTTCACAATTTTCCTGAGAAGGTAAAGGCCCATGGCGCCTGGAAAAAAGGTAGAAACGTCAGGTTCCTGACGGGAGCCACCTCGTGCATGTATTCACCTCACATTGTGCCACTGGAGGCTCATGTGGTCTATTCTTACCTAACATAGTGGAGAGCGCAAATCCAGCTAGAAACATGTGCATTCGTCCTGTCAGTCACATAGTGGCCTTGAGCCAACACTGCCTGGACAAATTGAGGCTCACATGTTTTCCTAACCCAGTGCGTGAAGAAAATTCTAACTTTACCATTTACTCTCTGATGTTCTGTCCCCTTGATGCTAATTCATCAACTACTGAAACAATATTGTACTATTAACTATTATAGAATCTTTCATAATTGAAAAAGTTCCAAGAACTTTCTCCGTTCCAGTGGAAATGCCTCACTTTTTTCTTGTGACTCTTCACTATGCTTCTTCCACTGTTCTGGTATCCTTCTACAGTATAACAGTATGATCAGAAATGCACACAAAGCTCCAGCTGTGGCCTGATCAATTCCTTATCCAATTTCAACATCACTCACTTGCTTCTATATTCAATACCCCTCCATGCAAAAGCACATAATTCTACTTGCATGATCACCTTTTATGATAAATTCACGGGATTTACGTTCGCACGAAATCTCGCAAACAGCAAAATCAGGAATGATGAACATGCTTTTCAATGGATAGGTTCCAGCAATGCAAGGGCAGCATTGGTTTGTGCAGTTAATATACATCAAATTGTGGTACAGTGTCTGCATATGACAATGGGTGGAGCCTCTTAGCAATACCAGGCATCGGTTAAACATTTTAAAACGAGACAATCTTCATTTAAGGAAAAAAAGAATCACCTCAAAACTGGCAGACACAATCAGTGAACATTTCAAAATTGGACAAAGCCGTTATTGCAGTTTTGGACCGAGAGATTCGGACATTTCCAAGTTAATCTCCCCATTGGAGCAGCACTTCAGCTGCAGCCTGTCCAGGAACTGCTTCTTAAAGAGGAGAATTAAATGTATATGGCCAAGACTAATGGAAGGAATCCATTTGCAGAGACAAATGCAGCAACACCAGAAGCAAGTCCAAGTTCAATGCACGCTACCAGACGGATGAGCAGCAGTTACTCCTTCGAACCCGATAGATCCAGAATTGAACAGCGGCCACTGTTTTCTGACCTAAGCTGGGTGCTCCAAGTTAAGTACAGGTTGTCTTAGTTGATAGGTGTAGTTAACTAGTAGTGTTTATGTTGCATGACTAATTGTGTGTAAATAAAGTCCCCTTGACCTTGAACTAACTAACTGGTGTTTGGCTCTTTGACTGATAGCCAGTTGAAATTTGTGGTGGTATCATTTGATACCTGACGACTCTAAGCATTAGGACATAGATAACATAGAAAGAAGAGCAAATTCACTGATTGTCCGAATTGGAACAGAGCCACAGAAAAGACAAAGTAAAATAAAGCACAACAAATCTTAAAAGGAACATTCTTGCCAAAGATTTTGCTCCATGGGAGGGTAGCAAGTAGTGAAATATACATTCATTTGACCCTGACATTTTACTCCATTTTAAAATTCTCATCTTTGTCTTCATGGACTCACCCCTCCCTAGTTTTATAATTTCCTCCAACCCGCTGAAATATATGGGTTCTTCTAATTCTGGCCTTTTGTGCATCCCCGATTTTAATTGCAGAAAGGCCACAGCCAAGGATCAGCGAGCTTTCATGCTGCAAGGTAAAGATTGGGTTTGGGAGAGGTGGGGGTGGGTGCAGAGCAGTTTAGTAGGTTGATGTTTGATCACAGGGGTACGGGAGACAGATTGAAAGTAAAGAGTGAAGGTCGGTGATTACAGGGATTGAGGGAAGTGGAGAGGGTTGGGGGTGGGCGAGCAGTTTAGCTTGGGGAAGTACCCAGGTTCTTCCTGGCCTACAAGCAATGCGGAAAAGACAATTGCTTCTTTGATGCAGCAATCCTCATTCCCTTTAGCTGCCAGGTTTTCTGAGGTCTAGGAAACCAGGCCAGCCCGGGTTAAACGTGGAAGGGTGATGAAAAATGAAGCACTCAGTCTTAACAAAATATTGAAATGAGCCACCCACCCTTAGGAGCAGGTTGGTTGCCTGTCTCCATCCTGCCTCCATTAAAACACAAAGGTGGCTGTAATGCAGCTTTCAGCCAGGGTGAGTTTATATTTCAGGTTTTTCAAACTTTAACATCCCACAAGGTCTATGTTCATCAATTTTGGGGCTTAAAATGTTTTATGCAAACTGCATTAGACTGAAAACCCTACTCATTTGGTGTTTGCCGATTAGTTTTAATCCTTCTTAATGCTTTCTTTTTTTAGTAACATGTTCCTCTAATTTCCTGGTCCTCATAATTACGTGGGCAGCTATTTTGTGTGTGTGTGGGGGGGGGGGGGGGGGGGGGGGGGGGAGTTCCAAGCAGATTCTATGCTCAGTAGCTAGATGGACTAATAGAATTAGCTCCCTGTCTGGTGTGGAAAGGTCTGTTGGAGAAATTGCAGCCTAGGAGCATGCAGCTGGGCTAATGGGATTGAATGAGGTGGAGGTGCAGGGCTTCTGAGTGGCGAGTGGGGTATGGTCTGATAATGCTGTGGGAGAGGAGGCGTTACCAAGTTGAGCAGAGGTCTGATCCCAGGAGGATTCTTTGGATTGAGCAGCATGTCTGATGCCAGGCAAGAAAGCAGGTAAGCTCAATGGGCAACAAGGAAGCACTCCTGCAGTGCTGCAAATGGTACTTACCATTTCCCCAAAGTTGTCCCCTTCTCCCTTTAGCCGATGGGTTTCCCCCGGCCAGTCAAGGTTAAATCTGGAAGATAGGTTAGATATGCGGCATACTCATGCCTCATTATAATATTATAACAGCTAACCGGCTTTCTGGGAATGGGTTGGCTGCACATTAAAACCATGTGTGGGCGGGTTGGAATCAGAATTGGGATTTTTAAATCTTTAATATAATGTTAATAACTACAATCGACCTGTTTATTGGTGTGGCAATTACCTCCCTCTTATGTCTTTGCTTTATATTTCTATGCACATTGACTCTCACTTTGTTTTTTTTAACCATTAAGGGATGATGTTACAAAATTGCCATCCTAGCGTGCAGTCTCGTTTACTCAAATTTGAATTCATTCTTTGTCATTTTACATCCATTAAAAGGAATGAACAAAACGTAATGGGCACACATATGGACTGGAACTTTACAGCTATTCACGGCAGCAGGATCTAGCTCATGGTCTCCAAGAGACATTGTTCTGCTTCTGTTGCATGATATTATTTAAGGTACAATTTCATATTTCCTCATTTCTATGGACAACACAATACCTGCACTCATCTTCTCTCAAAGGTCTATCAATCTTGTCCTGAAGTAGAAGCTAGGAGCAGGATGATCAATTTTATGACCTTTTTCTCTAATTTTGAACATCCTGCTTCAACCTGGTTCCTCCCTAGATTGATAGAGGTGAAGTCAGGATGGGAATACTTGCACACCGTGCTGTGTTGCAATGCTGTTCAAATGTATCCACACTTACATCAATATTTTGAAAATATTTACCACCCTCAATGGGCTGGATGATACGTTTCCCCACTCACTTGTTTGAAGGGCAATTTATGGCCACTTAAGTGCCTCATTCTTTCACAGCAGAGGGAGATCGATGTTGAGCCTGGCAGCTTATACTGAGTGAGCTGGTGTCAGGTAAGGAGGAGATATTTAACCTATTTTCCAGGTTTAACCCTGACTGGCCAGATTTTCCAGGCTTTGGGAAACCCATTAGCATGGGGGGGGGGGGGGGGGGAAGTTCCCCTGGATCCATTGGAGATATCCGAAAGTCAAATTCCCCCCCCTTTCAGGATCCCTACTGGCCTCTCAAACTCAGCCACCCACCTCTCTTGCTGGGGTCTGACAGCCAATACATTTTAATAGCCTTTCTCTTACAGTGGCAAGAGGTACTAGATCCATGTCTGAAACTTCCCAGTGTGTGGGAATTGGACATAATTTCAGTCCGATCTCCATAACTGTCTCCAGGACTATCTGTAGTCCCAGCCATGGCCACTGCTGAAACCTGGTGCAGCTGGAGCTACCGCATTGCCAGGCAATTGAACTGGCTCTCCAAGGTGTGCCTTCCTTCCCTGATGGGAGCAGAATCCTTGCCCTGAGCCAAGTATAAAATGTCTGTGAGGCAGCCGGTTTTTGGTAGGCAGGTTCTTGACCAACCTGGTGGTGGTGTTGGTGAGAACATGGTGTCCTGTAAAATCCTGCCCAATGTCACACTTTGTGTAAGAGACCAAAAAAAATTAAGCAAAAATATACAGAAAGATATTTTGACTTTTTGATACCCGAGAGAAGTTACTGAGATAGTAAGTGACCAGCCAGATGCTAATCTCATGAAACATCTGGCAATAATCAGCTGATAATTGACCACGACCAATCTAGCAAAGCACATTTCTGAGTCGTATCTAAAAAGGAAATCCTAATCCATCAGCTAAACATTGCAACCGTGTTCTATACTATCCACAAACTATGTCATCACTTACTGTTTCTGCATGTTTTACAATGGTTTCTTAAGGCATTTCCTTTTTTGAGGTCACCTCGGGTTGAAAAAGTGGGTGTGAATTTTTGCCCAGACCATTCTCGATCGGTCATCATTGTTGGCGGCCCCTTAAAATCGAGGATGATGTCCGTCAGGCTTTGTGAGTCTCAGATGATTGAGGAGCCCAATTCTGGAGTTCTTCCACAGTGGGGGCATGTTGTTGTGCAGGGGAGTGGAATTCATAGCCCCAGGTTAAGCTTCCCTCTCCTTCCTCCGCCGCCACCGTTCTGCCTCGTTGTCAAGTCGCTGAACCTCAATGTGGGTTGCGTCTTGATGGACCAGATAAGGTCATGCCGATTGGTCTCTTCCCAGTCAGTGGTGTTAATTCCTCTGTGCTTTAGGGTGATGTTGGTTATATCCTTATATCTTTTCCTTTGGCAGTCCCTTAGACCACTGGCCAATGGAGGACTGGGTGGCACGGAAGGCCTCACAGAGCCAAGAACCTGGGTTCAATTTATGCTTTGGGTGACTGTCTGTGTGGTGTTTGCACGTTTGCCCTGTGTCTGCATGGGTTTCCTCCCACAGTCCAAAAATATGCAGGTTAGATGAATTGACTATGATCAATGAGCAGGGTTACGGGATAGGATGGGCTAGTGGGAAGATGTGCTTTCCGCGAGTTGGTGCAGACTCGATGGGCCAAATGGCCACCTCCTGCATTGTAGGGATTCTGTGGAACCTGTCGAAGGAGCCACTTTCCAGGCATCTGGACACAATGGCCCACACATCGGAGTTGGTTCTGCAGGAGCAGAGCATCAATAGACTCAGCTTCATGGAGGACACTAGCGTTGATTGGCAACCCTCCTACCTAATTCCCAGGATTTAATGCAGGCACTGCTGATGGAAGCTCTCAAGGTCTTAATGTGGGATCAATATAACAGTCCAGATTTTGCTCCAGTAGAGAAGGGAGGTTAACACAACTTCCAAAGGTTGAATTCCAAAGGTTTCCAGTTGTCAAAGACATATTGGTGCAGTTTGAAGAAGGCAGTGCTCACACAGTTGACTCGCTGCTGGACTTCCTCATCAATGGTAGTCCCTTGAGGGACGTGGCTGCTGAGATACGGGAATTGCTGTACATATGCCAGAGCCACCCAGTCTACATGGATGGTATGGTGGATGCTCATCTGGCCCGGGGAAGGTTTAAGAAGGACTTTCATCTTGGTGACATTTAAAGATAGGCCAAGCCTCTTGTAGGAAGTGTTGAAGAGGTCAAATGTCCTTTGGATGCCCTGTACAGAGTGAGCCATAGCACAGCAGTCATTCGCAAACTGAAGGTCCATGGAGGTCAATTTTATTTTTGCAGGGAAGCGACCAAGGTTAAAAAGCTTCCCATCCAAACGGCACTTACTGTCAACACCGGGTGGTAGGTCATCTCAATAAGTGTCCTGTTGCTAACTAATACATAGAAAAGGATTTGTCGAATTTTTTATTATTTTTCTCTCCACAGAGAGGCAGTCCACAGAGCCTCCACAGAGAGGCTTTCACTCAGTCCTCTCACACAGGAAATTATCATGATCATAAAGTCACAACCTCCTATTTTCATCACTTAAGCTCCATACTGTTACTCATATTTTTGGTTTGCATTTTGTTACTCAGTCTAAAATGCATTGCCGGTATGAAAAGGACTTTTAGATACTTGAGTTTGCCATTAGTATTGGTGTCTGAATCATTTTAAGATACAAGGCGGTGGGAGCAAGATTTAATAAGATACTGTAAAATACTATCACCAAATTAAATACATTTTGTAACTCTGCAAAAGCAGGAAATAATTTTTAAAAATCAAGGCCGTAACACAAGTATCTTTAGAGATTTCTGCTCTTCTTTTCCAATGTGTGTTGCAGAGTGTCTACTTTTAGCAATTTGCATTGCTGGGCTCCTGGTCCACCAAATTTCAACTTTGAAATTCTCACCCGTACGCTCATATCGCCTCATGTTTCTATCCAGCCTTTCTCTGTAACCTCCTACAGCTCTTCATTAACTCTGTGTCCCTCCAATTCTGATCTTTTGTGCATTCCCAACATTCTTTACTCCCACCCACCACTGGCAGTGAAATAAAATGAAAATTGCTTATTGTCACAAGTAGGCTTCAAATGAAGTTACTGTGAAAAGCACCTAGTCGCCACATTCCGGCACCTGTTCAGGGATGCTAGTATGAATTGAACCATGCTGCTGGCCTGCCTTGGTCTGCTTTCAAAACCAGCGACTTAGCCCTCTGCTAAACCAGCCCCTTAGTCTCTGATCTCTGGGGCGGAATTCTCCGCTCCCGCGCGGCATCGGTAAGGCCGTCGTGAACTCGGCCGAGTTTCACGACAGCCTCGGAGGCCGCTCCTCTCACCCTATTCCCCCCCCCCCCCTCCCCCAGGGGGCTAGGAGCGGCGTTCCGTAAATCTCGGCCGCCGGGCCTAGACGCTTGCGTTAAGGCGGCGCGCCGAGAATGACGCGACGGTGGCGCCTAAGTGACGCCAGCTGCGCATGCGCAGGTTGGCCGGCTCCAACCCGCGCATGCGCGGTTGCCGTCTTCCCCTCCGCTACCCCGCAAGACGTGGCGGCTTGACCTTGCAGGGCGGCGGAGGGGAAAGAGTGCGTCGCTTGGAGACGCTGACCCGACGATCGGTGGGCACCGATCGCGGGCCAGTCCCCTCCCGAGCACGGCCGTGGTGCTCACTCCCCTCTCCGCCCCCACAAGCCACAAACGAGCCTTTGGCGCCATGTTCACGACGGCAGCGACCAGGTGTGGTTGCCGCCGGCGTGAACACGTCGGGAACGCCAGGCCGCTCGGCCCATCCAGGCCGGAGAATCACCGGTCGCCGTGAAAAACGGCGAGTGGCTATTCTCCGAGCCGGGGGGGGGGGGGGGGGGGGGGGGGGGGAGAGAATCGTAGGAAGTGCCAGGGCGGCGTATCGTGAGTCGCCCGGCTGTCCCGCTATTCTCCCACCCGGCATGGAGAGTGGAGAATCGCGCCCCTGGAATCTCCTCCCTACACATCACCCCCTTAAAAGCCTATCTCTTCGGGCAGCTCGGTGGCGCAGTGGTTAGAACATAGAACAGTACAGCACAGAACAGGCCCTTCGGCCCTCGATGTTGTGCCGAGCAATGATCACCCTACTCAAACCCACGTATCCACCCTATACCCATAACCCAACAACCCCCCCCCCCCCCCCCCCCAACCTTACTTTTTAGGACACTATGGGCAATTTAGCATGGCCAATCCACCTAACCCGCACATCTTTGGACTGTGGGAGGAAACTGGAGCACCCCGAGGAAACCCACGCACACACGGGGAGGACGTGCGGACTCCACACAGACAGTGACCCAGCCGGGAATCGAACCTGGGACCCTGGAGCTGTGAAGCATTTGTTAGCATTGCTGCCTTGAGGCGCCGAGGTCCCAGGTTTGATCCCGGCTCTGGGTCACTGTCCATTTGAAGTTTGCACATTCTCCCTGTGTTTGCGTGGGTTTCAGCCCCACAACCCAAAGATGTGCAGGGTAAGTGGATTGGCCGTGCTAAATTGCCTCTTAATTGGAAAAAATGAATTGGGCACTCCAAATTCATTTTGAAAAAGCCTACCTCTTTATCCAAATGTTTTGTTCACCTATCCTAAAGTCTCTTTCCTTGGTTTAGTGTCATTTTTCTCTGATGATGCTCTTGTGATGAATGCTTTTATGATGAATGCATTGTTCTAAACTGGTGTAAATAATTCAACTGTAACCAATGTAGTTAAGAGAATGTGATGTGTATAGATTGAAGGAATTCATTAGAATTCACAAGAATTCAAGATTAGCTGTGGAAACAGCTATAGTCCATGATTCAACTCCATTTCATTCTAGAGAAATGGTAGATTCAAAATTTGTACATACCTGCTCTTTGACACTGCATTATTTTTTCACACACCCCATCACCGTTTTCGAGCAGCATTTTGGTTGTTTGGATCATCTAGGAGGAAGGAAGAGAAAAGAAACAACAAACATTAATATACGTCTATTTTTATTCACCTACAGCAACTTCAGAGCTGATTTTAAATGACCCCTGATTTTAAATGATCCCTTCCCTATGACAGCTGGCTCATCAAGATCAGTGGTTAGAGTTCTAGGAGTCTGCCTGAAACATATAGTTGACCTCAACCCTGGGCTGGAGACATAGTAAAGTCAGCTGATGAGCAAGTACAAACCCTCCAACAGCAAGAATTAATGCGCTTTTACATTCCAAAAATAACATATGCATAGTTTTTTTTAACATTGGGGAGCTGTTAGTGTGGTATTTACAATCAGTAAGATTCACAAATCTTGGCTTACCAGTTTTATAAATTTTCGCTGACATATTGTGCTGTTAACTCCTTCCCAAGCCGAGCCTAATATTGTAGCAATAAAGTTATCTTGAACAGTTCAAGTGCTAGGGAGGAGAAAATCAGGCACAAATCCTGCTTGATTGATCATCACTTCCTTCACGTGGACTCCCACAGTCAAACAGCTGACCAACACTCACTGCCCGTCTTCTACTTGAAGAATAGTGAGATAACTAACAAGCACCTGTAGAACTATATCCGAAAAATAAGGCAACACCTTCCGGGGGGAAGATTGGGGAAAATATTAGAAGAGAAATCTTATTCATATATGACTTCATATATTCCAATCTAATCTACTAATTCAGGGGGGTTGTCTCGTGGCGCAGCGGGTAATGTCCCTGCCTCTGAGACAGAAGTTCCAGGTTCGAGTCCCACCCCAGGACTTGATGGCCAAGGAAGGTGCTTTCATAATACGGCCAAACAGACTGAACGTGTCAACCTGCAAATCCTGCCAAACACTCCAGTGGCTGGCGGTAGGATGGGAGACTCCTGGTCAGCCATGCTTCATCTGGACCAGAGCCACTCAATCTAAAGCCTCTGCCGACAGACCAGTGACCTATTCCGGGAATAACTAGCTATGGAAACATGAAAATCTGTCTTAGGTGCGGGAAGAGAATTGGAATCTACTAATTCACAGTTGTGTTTTACTTATAAAAAATTGAACTGTCTGGTGGTTCGTAATAAGGGGCGGGATTCTCCCTTACCCGGCGGAGCGGAGGGTCCCGGCGGATGGAGTGGCGTGAACCACTCCGGCATCGGTTATCCTTCGCACCTTCAGGGGCGAGGCCGGCGCCGGAGTGGTTTGTGACCCGCCGGCCGGCGTGGAAGGCCTTTGGCGGCGAGCCAGCCGGGGCCGAAGGGACTCCATCGGCCGGAGCGGGTCTGCGCATGTGCGGGAGCGTCAGCGACTGCCGACGTTATCCCCACGCATGCGCGGGGGGTTTCACCTACGCGTTGGCCATCACGGAGGCTGACACGGCCGGCACGTAGGAAAAGTGGGCAGCACGGTAGCACAAGTGAATAGCACTGTGGCTTCACAGCGCCAGGGTCCCAGGTTCGATTCCCCGCTGGGTCACTGTCTGTGCGGAGTCTGTGCGTTCTCTCTGTGTCTGCATGGATTTCCTCCGGGTGCTCCGGTTTCCTCACCCAGTCCAAAGACGTGCAGGTTAGGTGGACTGGACATGTTAAATTGCCCTTAGTGTTCAAAAAAAAGGTTAGGAGGGGTTATTGGTTTACCGGGATAGGGTGGATTGGTGCAGACTCGATGGGCCGAATGGCCTCCTTCTGCACTGTACGTTCTATGTCTATAAAAGAGTGCCCCCACGGCACAGGCCCGTCCACGGATCGGTGGGCCCTGATCGCGAGCCAGGCCACCGTGGGGGCACGCCCCGGGGCCAGATCGCCCCACGCCCCTCCCCCAGGACCCCGGAGCCCGCCCGCCCCGCCGGTAAGGGACCTAGTCTAATTTACGCCAGCAGGACTGGCAAAGAACGGGCGGGACTTCGGCGCATTCGGGTCGGAGAATCGGCAGGGTGGCTGCTGCGAGCGGCCATTGACCGGCGTGGCGCGATTCCCGCCCTCGCCGAATTTCTGGTTCCGGAGAATTCGGTGGCCGGCGGGGGCGGGATTCACGCCGCCTCCCGGCGATTCTCCAACCCGGCGGGGGGTCGGAGAATCACGCTCAAGTATTTTAATTAAACTCTGAAAGCACTACAAGAGCACTAATACGAAGCATAAAACCGCAAAGTATAACCTTCAAATCAATAATTCAAATGTATGTTGCTTAAACTTATCGTGTTAAAGCTGCATGATATAAAATGTTTTTCCTTCCTGTTGACAGCATATTCAACCATAAGACTGTCAATCCTATTTAATACAGTGAAAAGATCCACTGGGCATCTAGCTTAGTTGTCAATCATTTCACAGAACTTGGGGATCATGGCTATGGTGGACTTGTCCACTGTTAGGTTGCCAACTCCAGTTTGGTGTATTCCTGGGGCTTTGATCATTTGATTATATGGCATTTGATGTGACATTTGCCCTCTTTATCAAAACATTATTGTGTTTACATCAGATGAGTGTCTAAGAATCCCCAAGCCCCAAATAAAATATTTGACATTTTAATAGTGAAATGAATAAAGTAATTTAAAAATCAATGGAAGAACACAATATAAAATCATTTCAGGGAGAGTAATGTATAAGTAAAAACTATTTTTGTGCTATCAATCGCAAGAAGCACAGGGCGGGATAGTCTCATAGCGAGCATGTTTAGTGCGTGTTTGCCGGTGCTTGCAGCACTGACAAACACATGGCTATAAGGGGCGTCAGTGGGAAACGTGTGGCCGAGGACACACAAAGCCCCGTTTGCGCACTGAGGAGCTTGGCTCACCGGAACGCCCCAGTGTAGCGAGAGACCGGGACGCCATTTTCTCAGAGGACAGCTGAGCCAACAGTGGTGCCATGGACTTGGCTCTGGTTTTATCTTTCACAGGGACCATCACTTTCATCAGAACTGAATACTGGTTGGAATTTGAGATACACTCCTGCACTAATCTGCCTGTTTCTCTTGACTTTCGCTGCATACTCTCAACCTCACAGATGCATTGAAGTGACACCAGCTACTGATCAAGCTCTGAAACCCAAGGGCGGCACAATAGCACAACAGTTAGCACTGCTGCCTAACAGAACCAGGGACCCGGTTCAATTCCGGCCCTGGGTGAATTTCTGTGTGGAGTTTGTACGTTCTCCCCATCTCTGCGGGGGTTTCCTTCGGGTGCTCCGGTTTCCTCCCACAATCCAAAGATGTGCAGGTTAGGTGGATTGGATATGCTAAATTGCCCCTTAGTGTCCAAAAGGTTAGGTGGGGTTACTGGGATACAGGGATAGTGTGAGGGCATGGGCCTAGGTAGGTGCTCTTTCAGAGGGTCGTTGCAGACCCAATGGGCCAAATGGCCTCATTCTGCACTGTAGGGATTCCATTATTGTCTATAACTGCCTCTAAAGCTATCCCTGATTCTCCCCCCCCCCCCACCCCCCAGCCCGAAAACACTATGGAGGGTCCCCGGCATCTCCTGCACCCCCTCAACACCCGTGCAGGGCACCCTCCCCCCCATGGTTCGATCGTGCACCCGCAACAATGCCAGATTAGGCAGTGCCAAACTTGCACCTTGGCAGTGCCCAGGCCAGTTGGCAGTGTCACATGGGCACCTTGGAAGTGCCAGTCTGGCAGCCAGTTAGCACTGTCAGGGTGCCAGGTTGGCACAGCCAGACTGCCCAGGCAGGACCCAACAGTGCCAGGGCATCACCCTGCCTAAAGGGAATGCCTTGGCACACCCCCATGAGTGCCGTTCCGTCTGGTCCCCGTTTGTGGAGACCTGTACCAAACGGCGCTTACTCAAGTTCTCCGAGGCGAAGGGGATGAATCCCAATATCTCAGGAATTTATTGGCTATGCTGTGCCGTGGCACGCTGCTTTTTGGGCGCAGATTGGCCATTGGATCACACCCACTTCGGGTTGAATCTTCGCTACCAAGGTGTGTAGCTCAGGTCAGAAAATTTCCTGACTTGGTAACTCATCTTGATATAAAGGGCCCTGTCACTTGCAATTTTTGCTCTGGCGAGGCAGGACGGGATCGAGTCAGGCCTACTAATGCTGGAAGTAGGACAGAGGTGTCCATGAAAGCAGGTGAATGCCGTGTTACGAGACCCACCTTGGATCCCTGAAATATGTTTGAAAGGTTGTTAGGCCCCATTATACTCCGAATACCAGTTCATATACCGATGCCACTTCTATAGCCATTCACCTAGTATTCACCACGGAGAGGCCTTAGGAGCCATGTGGAATTGAAAAATATTCATGAGCTCTCAACTCATGTGCGCTTTGTACAGAAAGAAAGTTCCTATTCATGAAACCTAATCCATGATTTTAAATGCCCTCAAGTGGTCAACTTGTAGCCACATCAAAGACAGCCAATCCTTCAATAGTGTTTTAAAACTGTCAAAAAAATATGAAGTCAATTACCTCTTCTTCCACCCCCCCTCCCCGCACCACCGAGGTACACACTTTTGTTGCTTTGGAAATTTAACCAAGCATTTGTAATGGGCTCAGTCGTAATATCAGCCTGTTGGAAATGTCAACAATGAACTGATTTTGATTTGATTTAATTTGATTTATTGTCACATGTACCGAAGTACAGAGAAAAATATTTTTCTGCGGCCGAGGGAACGTGCACAGTATGTAATTAGTAGACAAAAAGAATAAAAGCAAATTACTGCAGATGCTGGAATCTGAAACGAAAGAGAAAATGCTGGAAAATCTCAGCAGGTCTGGCAGCATCTGTAGGGAGAGAAGGGCTAACAGTTCAAGTCCGATGACTCTTTATCAAAGCTCAAAAAGGATAATCAACAGAGAACATTGACAAATGGTACATCGACAAACAGTGATTGGTTACAACGCGGAACAAGGGGCCAAACAAAGCAAATACATGATTAAGAACAGCGTAGAGCATCGTGAATAGTGTTCTTACAGAGAACAGATCAGTCCGAGGGGTCTTGCAGCTGTGGGGAAGAAGCTGTTCTTATGTCTGGATGTGCGGGTCTTCAGATTTCTGTACCTTCTGCCTGATGGAAGGGTCTGGAAGCAGGCAGTGCCTGGGTGGGAGGGGTCTCTGAGAATGCTGTCTGCCTTCCTGAGGCAGCGGGAGGTGTATACAGAATCAATGTGAGGGTGACAAGCTTGAGTGATGCGCTGGGCTGAGTTCACCACACTCTGCAGTTTCTTGACATCTTGGACCGAGCAGTTGCCATACCAGGCTGTATTGAATTGCATTGAAACTGCAGGAACAGATGGCTAATGGTACTTTCTAAGCTACACCAGATGGGTTGTCAGTCTAGCGGCCTTTGTTTTTACTGTTTACCTGTTTTTTGCATGACGAAAGGGCTGGAGGTTTAAATAACACCAGATCATGACACTTAAACAGATCCTATCTGCCCTTTAACAGTGTTTTATGTTTTCCCCATAAATTGATGGACACTATGGGAAAATTCCTTGGAACAGCGGAAGTAAGGTATGTTTGAACTCAGCATTAATTTGAAATGACCATGTTGAGTTTGAGTTTGCAGCCTGTGTCTCGACCACTTGTAGCAAAAATGGGATCTGCTAGAAATGAGGGAGAGGCCTCTGTATCCTGATCTTGAGCACCATTATTGAAGGCTTTCAGAGTCAATCCAACTCCACAAAAATCTAATCCCTAATAAGCAGAACCCCTAAATAAAGTTTTTGTACAATATTTGTGATTTTTTTTACAGCATATAGCAAGTTATAAAATAGTAAATAAACCAAACATAACTTAATTCATTGATTCCATTATCCTACTGTTGAAGCCCAGTTTCAGGGAGGTGCAGCTCAGTCCATAAGGAAAAGACCAATGCTACCGTACTACTTTCCAACAACACACATCATAGGCTGAAATAATTCTATTTCCCATCCCCAGTTTCTATTGCCCTTTGCCTTCCTGAGGCACCCTCAATTACGACGCGAGAGCGAGTTCGGTAATCAAAAGGCTTTAATCTACAGAGAACTGAACAGCATCCGAGAGAAGTGTGCTCACCACATGGAGCCTTATCCTAGATACCGTTTCCTGGGGGCGTAGCCAGAGGCGGAGTCCCCCAGGGTTCCAAGCATCTTAAAGGGGCAAGGTATTAAAGGTCAGGTACCGTTTACAGCTGTTATAAATACCGTTCATCACACTTCCCCAGTTTGTTGCTCCGTCTCCCTCCTTTCCTAGTTTGTACTGTATTCCTCTCTCTCAGCAGACTTCCCTCGCTTGCTTTATCTTGCAACCTTCTAGTTTGTTTCTCTGCCCCCCTCCACCATTTCATGTTTCTTTCTCACTCCTTCCCTCCTCAGTTTGTTTTGCTTTTTCTTCCTCCCTCAGTAGCGCTCGCTGGATTTATGGGGCTAATTTTAGGACCTACCTGGTGGGCAGGTTGGCAGGGTTGCAAATTTGGCCCCATACTAATGGCACCATGCCAACATTTACCTACCCATGTGGACATTTTAAGCACATCGGGGTGGCATTGGTCGGCTTGCACCCTGTGCCATTGGAGGCCCCCCCCCACATTCCGCCTTGTTCCCTCCCTGCCCTGCCCATCCTAGCACTCTGCCCTCTACACCCCTCATTGAGGCCTGCCACCCTGGAGAGGGCCAAGGATAGAACGTAGTGAGAAGTAATAATGCGGGAGCATGAAGAGAAGCCATTGCAAATGATTCTCTGGGTATAATTGGTAAGATGGAACCATATGAGCGCAGTACCACAAAGCTGGAGAGGCATTGGCTGTGGATGATGTGGTTAATTGTATCGAAAGCAGCAGACAGTTCAAGAAGGACATTGAGGGGAAGTTTATCTTTGTCATAGTCACATTGGATGTTATTTGTGATTTGCTAAGAGCTGTTTCGGTACGGAGGCAGAGGTGGAAACTGGATTAGATAAATTCAAACATGAAGTTCAGATCTAGGGCAGAGAGAAGTATTAAGGAAAATTTGGCCAGGTAGGGTAGTGGAAGGAAATGAGGTGGTACAGGCAGACGATTGGATTGTCTCAGTGACAAAGAAGTCCAGGGATATGGGTGTTGCTGCTAAGGCCAGCATTTATCATCCATTCCCAATTGCCTCTGAGAAGGTGTTAGTGACCACCTTGTTGAAGTGACTCGCTACGCGTTTTAATAATGATAATCTTTATTGTCAAAAGTAGGCTTACACTGCAATGAAGTTAGTGTGAAAAGCCCCTAGTCGCCATATTCCGGCACCCGTTTTGGTACACAGAGGAAGAATTCAGAATGTCCAATTTACCTAACAGACCGCCTTTCGGGACCTGTGGGTGGAAACTGGAGCACCCAGAGGAAACCCATGGAGAAACAGGGAGAACGTGCAGACTCCGCACAGACAGTGATCCAAGCTGGGAATCAAACCTGGGACCCTGGAGCTGTGAAGCAACAGTGCTAACTTCTGTGCTACCGTGCCGCCCATCACTAAATTAAATTAACTGGTGATCATCACATTGCTATTTTGGGATTTGCTGTAAGCAAATTGATCACTGTTTTTCCTTAATTACAACAGTGCAGTTCAAAAGTGCTTCATTGTAAAAGCGATTTACATGTAAAACCTGACGTTATGAAAGGCGCTATATAAGTATGTAACCTTTTGTAACCCATTAGATCTGATGCACATCAGTCGTCAAAAATCATCCCTTGTGTATCCTGAGATTGCCCTAGAAATTACTTTCCGATAAAACTCTCAACATAAACAACAGTGACATACACAAGCAAAATTCAAAGTGCAAGAAAACAAAACTATGCTAATTATTAAATAGCTTCTAAAACTAAAGAGATAAGAATACACTTTACCAATCGTTTCTGGCTATTAAGGAACTGAGGGCAATAAATTCTTCATTGCTGGTGCAGTGACCTGTCCTTTTTATCAATATTGCCCTTCTGTTTGTGCTCATAAACCTGTCTGTGTTTTTACAAACAGAAGATTTGCAGATGCGTTAAATTAATGCCTTGAAGAAAATATTGGGGGTTTTCACTGGAGGATAAGATTAGACATGAATGGCTATTAACATTATAAATGACCAATATTTCTTACCATGAAGACAATCATAGTAGCCCCACAAGCCTCAGCTGAGCTCTCTGGAATCAGCACTGGCTGGGAGTAAACTGGCTGGGCTTAGCTACTCAATGGATAAATGTGCTTTGCCGCTGGAAGAATATCTGATAATATGAATATTTTTCAAGCTTATTGCACTGGAAACTTTCTTTTCTTAGCTTTCTCACATGGGTCAATTCCAAAATGTTATACATTAAAACAATACTGCTTTTTGCAAATATTGTTTATTTTAAACTACATTTGGAAAATTAGAGCATTTTGGATAATCTGAAAGCAGTCACTATGAAGTCATTAACTCAAGGGAATTGGAATTCACTGACTGGATTTAATTCCCACACTGTCTGACTCAGTAACTCATCACAATTAGTTACCCAATGAGGCCACAAGCGAGCACTACTTCAAAAATATTTCAATGAAATAAACACATAAAGATTAAATTTACTTATGATTCTTTGTAAATACTCAATTTTTAAAACATAAAATGGACTGTAAGTATTAAATCCAGGCATGTTAATTAATACTAAAATTAGAGTGGTAAGTTATTTTTTGAAACGGGATCTTAAAACCTTTACTTCAGGTTTAACCATCATTCAAATTATCACATGAGAATGGTTTTACTGCAGGGAATCACAAGAATGACAGTAAACTAGCCACTTATGATGTATCTGACAGAATATTTCCTTCATCACACATCACTTAATTGGTATATGACAAGCATTTCATTAATTCTGCTGTGAAATATGCAAAGCTTTATGGTACCAGCTCAATGTCAATTTAAAAGCCATGTTTCAGTGACTTTGCAGTGCAGGGACCTGCGGTTTGCATCCTCAAAAATAGAAACATCTTTTAATTCATACCCACGTTGATCGAATAATGGCACTTCTAATTTAGGTATCCCATGGGGTTGCTGCTGGAACATGAATGGTTCCATACCCTTGCAAACATCATCAATGTGGCAAAAGAGTGGCAGTCTCTTCTGCAGTTGCTGATCGCTCCCGAAGCAAGGCTTCTGTTATAATCTTATTGGAGTGGTAGACTGCAGTCAGTGGTTAATTCCTGAGATGGTCCCTGAGGATTTCTTTAGGAAAGCTGTTGAGGGTATTGGTGACCTTTATTCCAATGAAACATGTAATGTAATTCATTCACTCCTCACAGGTCACTGACTCTTAGTTTAGCCTTGAGCCGCAACATGGCCATTTATGGCTAGGTTCCTTGAGGTGATTTCTTCCACAGATTCAGTAACTCTTAAACCATGTCCATTATTGGCAGTCTGCTGTGCCACCATGCACAATGGCTATTTAAAAAAAAATAACGGAATGTGGGTGTCATTGGCAAGGTCCATGCCTAACTGCCCTTGAACGTGGTGGTGAGCTGACATTTTGAACTGCTGCAGTCCATCTGGAGTAGGAACATCCACAGTGCTGCTAGGAAGGGAGTTCCAGGATTTTAATCCAGCAACAATATAGGAATGGCAATATAGTTCCAAGCCAGGATGGTATGTGGTTTGGATGAGAACTTGAGATGGTGGTGTTCCCATGGGTCTGTCACCCATGTCCTTCTAGGTGGTAGAGGCTGTGGGTTTGGAAGGTGCTGTTGAAGTAGTCTTGGAAAGTTACTGCAGTGCCTCTTGTGATTGGACATTACTACCACTCTGTATTGATGGTGGAGGGAATATATGTTTAAATTGGTGCATGGGGTGCTGATCAAACAGACTGCTTTGACTTTGATGGCATCAAGCTTCTTGAGTTTTTGTTGGAGCTGCACTTATCCAGGTAAGTGGAGAGAATGTTCCATCACACTCCTGGCTTCTGCCTTCAGAGGATGAACAGGCTTTAATTTCCAGCTCTTAAAGTTACAGCATTCATATTTTGATCTAGTTCAGTTTATGGTGAATGGCAAACCTCTTTATCTATCTTTTGATAAAGAAACTATAGCAAGACTTTGAAAAGCTTTCTCCAGCTAATACGTTGAACTACAAAAAAAAGTTGAGAACTGGGCCCCTAATATACAAGGATATAAAATGAAGAAAAAAAGAGAGAGGTGGTTCGGCAGTACTGATTAGAGAAGACACTGAGTGTTGGGAAATAGGGGATTCCCGTGAAGGGACAACGACCAAATCCATTTGGTTAGAGTTGAAATGCAAAAAGGGTAAGATCATCATACTCATGGGGCTGGATTCTCCGATTGCGTTCAGCGACGGGCGGAGAACCCCGATGATGACAGAATCGGGGGGGGGTGCGGCTTTCGCGATGCTCCGCCCCCTGAAAAGCAGCGTACTCTAGGAGTACGCCACACGTTGTATCCACGGCCTCAGGCCATTGCCTGTTGCCCACGCTCCGATGCTCCAACCCGACCGGCCGAGTTCCCGACGGTATGGGACACGTGTGGTCTCACTGTCGGGAACTCAGCGTGGCGGCTGTGGACTGAGTACAGCACCACCACAGTCGGGTCGGGAGAGGGCTGATCCGTGGGTGGGAGGGCTTTAATCGGGGTTGGGGGCACTGTGGGGGGAGGGGGGGGGGGAGGGTGGTTCGGGGTGTGCGAGCTGGCTGAAGAGGGGACTATTTTGGCGGTCTGGGTCCGCGTGCTGTGTCCGCCATGAAGCACGGTTCAGCCACTGCCATGCGCATAGTATGGGGATACGTACAGCCTCTAATTTCCCGAACATCAATTAGGACAATGCTAGAGTAAAAGGAAAGGAAAGGACGGGAAATATCTGAAATGCATTCATGAGAACTTTCTTGATCAGTAGGTTCTTGGCCCAACTAGAAAGGAGGCATTACTGGATCTGGTCCTGGGAAATGAGGTTGGCCAAGGGGACCAAGTGGCGGAAAACATGAGTAAGAGTGATCATCACATCATAAGTTTTGGATAAGTAATGGAGAAAACCAAGGAATAATTTAAAGTAGAATGTCTAGATTGGAAGTGGGCTAATTTCAATGCAATGAGAAGGGATCTCATTCTGACCTGATTAATACTATACTCCTGTATGCTTCACCCGATGCCGGTGTTTTTGTATTTACATTGTGTACCTTATGTTGCCCTATTATGTATTTTCTTTTCATGTACTAAATGATCTGTTTGAGCTGCTCACAGAAAAATACTTTTCACTGTACACATGACAATAAACAAATCCAATCCATGACTGACAGGAGTAACTATAGCAGAACACTGGGTGATCTTTCAGGAAAAGTTGCTTCAGGTACAAACTTAGTGCTTTCCAAAAAGATTGAAAGCTCGGGGTTCCTTGGACGACGAAGGAGATAGAGATTATGATAAAACAAAAAAGGAGGGTGTTTGATGCACAGGTGAATTTTTCAGATGGGAACCAGGGTAAATACAATAGACTGAAGGGGAGGTGAAGAGAACAATAAGATTGGCAAAGAATAAGAGTATAGAACGGTCAACATAAAAGGGAACCCAAAGATCATCTACCGGCATTTACATAGCAGGCTGCAAGAGGTAGAATGGGCCCTTTTCGGGAAAAAGATGATGTATGCTTAGTACAAGAGCAGGACGAGGCTAGGATACCTAATATGTCTTTTTACCTATGTTTACTAAGAAAGAGGAATCTGATAAAATATCAGCAAAGATAGGATGAAAATTAAGGGAAGAGGTGCTGGAACGAAATATATTTAGGCTACTTAAGTGACCTGGGGCGAAATTCCCCGACCCCCAGCAGGAAGAGAATCCCCCAGCGGCAGCTGCCGCTGACTCACCACCGGCGCATGCGCGAACCGGCGAAGGCCTTTCGGCCAGCCCCGGCGTCAAAGGCCGCTGGTGCCGGTTTTGCCGCCAGTCGGCGTGGTTCCAACCGCTCCGGCACGGGCCTAGCCCCTCAATGTGAGGGCTTGGACCCCAAAGGTGCGGAGAATTCCGCACCTTTGGGGAGGCCCGACGCCGGAGTGGTTGGCGCCACTCTGCTACGCCGGGACTCCCCGCCCCACCGGGTAGGGGAGAATCCTGCCCCTGATCTGAATGCCTTGCATCCCAGGTTAAAAGAAGTGGGGGTGGAGATAATGAAGAGGCTTGGCATAACCTTCTAATCTCCTCTGGATACAGGAAGAGGTGCCATCGGACTGGAGCATGGCAAATGTGACACCCTTATTCAGGAAAGTCTGCAAAAACAGTCCTCATAACCACAGGCCAGTTACTTTAACATCAAAAGCAGGTCAGGTTTCAGAAGCAATAATCCGGGGAGAAAATCAGCAGGCATTTGGAGAGGTTTAGGTTAATTAAGGAAAGCCAACATACATTTGTAAAAGGCTGATTATACTTGACTAATTTAATTTTTGGATGAAGTAACAGAAAAGGCTGTTGAATGGAATGTGTTTGATGTTGTCTAAGTGGATGTAAGAAAACATTACAAAGGCAACATTACAAAATACAGCTCAAAAGGTAGGTTGACAAAATTAAGCTCATAAAATGGAGGTGGGGGGGGGGGGGGGGGGGGAATCAGTGTCCAATTGGATAAAAAATCCACTGAATAACAGAAAACAGGGAGTCATTGTAAACGGCAATTTTTCAGATTGGAGGATTGTAGACCCAAGGGTCAGTGCTAGGACCACTGCTATTTTATGTATAAATTGCTTGGAATGTGGAACATATTTCAAAATTTGGGAATGATATCAAACTTGGAGCAGAGTCAAACAGTGAGGATAATAAGAATCGCCTGCAAGGTGACATAGATAGACTAGCAGAATGGGCGGGTGAATGACGAATCAAATTTAATGTAGAGAAGTGTGAGGTGATGCATTTTGGCATATAGACCTAATGGCACAGTTCTAAAGTGTGTGCAGGAGCAGATAGTCTTGGGGATGCATGTGCATCGAACTTTGAAGGTGGCAGAACATATTGAGAAAGTGGTTAGGGAAGCTTAAGGGATCTTGGCAGCGCAGGCCCTAGGGTTGCTGGCGCCCCGGGCAAGCTGAACTTCGGCCCCCTTGGGGGGGGGGGGGGGGGGGGGGGCGGGGCGGGGGGCAGAGGAGGGGGGCGGACAGAGGAGGGGGGGGGACGGAGGGGGCGGAGGGGGCCACCCTGGGGGAGGGCGGCCACCGCGCATGCGCTGGTTGGCACCGGCCCAACTGCGCATGCGCGGGACCCGAGTCTCTGGCGCCCCCTAGCACATGGCGCCCCGGGCGACTGCCCGAGTTGCCGGTACCTTGAGCCGGCCCTGGATCTTGGTCTTCATCAATTGAGGCATTGAGTACAAGAGCAGGGAAGGTAAGTTGAAAATTTATAAAGTTCTGGTTTGACCCCAACGATTGTATCCAATTCTGGTCACCACACTTTCGGAAGAATACGAGGGTCTTGAGAGACTGCAAAAGAGGTTTACCAGAATAAACAAAGAACAAAACAGCACAGGGATAGACCCTTTGGTCCTCCAAGCCTGCGCCGACCATGGTACCTGCCTAAACTAAAATGGAGCCCGTATCCTTCCATTCCCACCCTATTCATATATTTGTCTAGATGCCCCTTAAATGCCGCTATTGTACCTGCTCCCACCACCTCCCCAGGCAGCGCGTTCCATATATTTACCACACTCTGCGTAAAAAACCTGCCTCGCACACCATTTCTAAACTTTTCCCCATGAACTTTAAATCTATATCCTCTAGTATTTGACTCTCCTACCCTAGGAAAGAGCATCTGACTATCCACTCTGTCCATGCTACTCATAATGGTTCTTAGGATGAAGATTTTAGTTATAAGGGTCGGGTGGAAAAACTGATGTTGTTCTCCCTGGCGGAAAGGTGATTGAGGCAGATTTGATAGTAATGTCTGGGATTATGGCATGTTTGGATTCGGTAGACAAGGACAAACTGTTGGATAATAGTACAAGGACTTGGGGACATAAATTTAAGATTTTGGGAAAGAGGTGCAGAGGGGATGTGAGGAAGAAGGATTTTATGCAGCAAACAATAAAGATCTGGAAACTGCTACCCACACATGGGTGGTGGATATAGAAATAATCAATGATTTCAAAAAGATGTGCATTTGAAGGAAATAAACCTGTAAGGTTATAGGGATCAAGTGGGGGAGTGGGACTGAATAGTTTGTTCTGATCACAGCTGTCATGAATTCGATGGGCTGAATGGACTTCTTCTGTACCGTAAATTACTCTCATAACATTGTGAGTATGAATTCAGACCTCGCCTTGCAGCTCTTTCTTTCTTCCCTTTCCACCCCTATAGTTCTGCACAGGTTTCTTGATCGACCTTTCACAAAGACTAAACTCTAACAAGCAATATTTTATCTTGCTCATTTTTAATTAATCATTTTAGAAAGGAAAACTCAGAGGAGTGATAGTGGCCAATTTGAAATTGCAGTTGAAAGCAACTTGAGTGATGTTTCTTTTTCAGTGTTGAATGTGGTTGGAAGTGGGTTGAAATGAGGAATGTGGCTAAGGAGGGATAGAAGAAAGGACAGAGATAAAGCAGGAGTAAAAATCAGGGGCGAGATTCTCCGCAAATGCGGAGAATCGTAAAGGCTGCCGTGGGACAGGCCGTGACCCACGGCAGCCTTCACGGCCACTTCCGGGGCCGATTCTCCCCCCCGGGCGGGGCTAGGAGTGCGGCCCCGTGCGTCACGGCGGCGCGGCCTTGACGACCGTCATCAAGGTCGCACGTCAAGCATCACGGCGGCTGACGCGGCCGATGACGTCAGCCGCGCATGCGCAGATTGGACAACGTCAACCCACGCATTCGCAGTTGGCGTCTTTCTCCTCAGCCGCCCGGCAAGACTTGATCTTGCCGGGCGGCGGAGGGGAAAGAGTGCGTCTGTTTTGGACGCTGGCCCGACGATCGGTGGGCACTGATCGCGGGCCTGTCCCCTCCCGAGCACAGTCGTGGTGCTCCCGTGCCAATCGGGCCTCTAGATGCCCCAAACGGGCATCTGGCGCCCGTTTCACAACGGCAGCGAGCAGGTGTGTTTGCTGCCGTGGTGAAACGGGCGTGAAGGCCCGGCCGCTCGGCCTCGGAGAATCACCGCTCGCCATAAAAAATGGCGAGCGCCGATTCGTGGCGTGGGTCGGGCGTGGGGGGGGGGGGGGAGGAGATTCGCGCCCCTTGAACTGGGGAAGGCAAATTTTGCAGAAATGAGGAGGGACTTGGCTGAGGTGGACTGGACAACAATAGCTAGGGATAAATCAGTGAAAAACCAGTGGGAAGCACTAAAAAGTGAGATCTGAAATGTACAAAGAAGACATGCCCCCTCCAAAAATAAAAGTGGTACTGCCAAATCTAGACACCTCTGGTTGTCTAGAGAATTTTGGCTAAGTTGAGCGTGAGGTCAGGTGTAATGCCTGTATCTGGTATGTCTCTCTTGTGGGGCATGAACTGCATTCAATTTGAATTGTTTTTTGGATCAGGCAAGGAGCTGGATTAGGGGTTTGCCCCTGTCCACACCCTGAGCTCTGGCTTTGTAACTCTGAAAAAGTAATACAGGGGAAGATCAAACAGAAAAAGAAAGCATATGATAGGCACAAAGAACTAAGCACTGCAGATGGCCTACGCAAGTAAAAGATGAGTGGGGCAGCACGGTAGCACAGTGGTTAGCATTGTTGCTTCACAGCGCCAGGATCCAAGGTTCGATTCCCGGCTTGGGTTACTGTATTTGTGGAGTCTGCACGTTCTCCCCGTGTCTGTGTGGGTTTCCTCCAGGCGCTCTGGTTTCCTCCCACAAGTCCCGAAAGACATGCTGTTAGGTAATTTGGACATTTTGAATTCTCCCTCTGTGTACCCAAACAGGCGCCAGAATGCTGCCACTAGGGGCTTTTCACAGTAACTCCATTGCAGTGTTAATGTAAGCCTACTCGTGACAATAAAGATTATATGATTATTATTAAGAAGTGCAAGGATAAAGTCAAAAAGGAAACAAGGAAATCAAAGAGAGGGCATGAAAAAAGATTAGCACATAAAGTTTAAGAAAACCAAAAGATGTTTTACCAATATACTAATGGTAAAAAGTTAGTTACGGAAAAATTGGGACCTATCAGAGATGAAGAAGGGAACTTGTGTGTAGATGCACAGGCTGTGGGAAGGGTTTTAAATAAATATTTTGTCTCCGTGTTTACAATGGAAATGGATGATGCAGATATAGTCGTCCAGCAGGGATATTGGATGGGATAATCATAAAGAGAGAGGAAGTATTCAAAGGGTTGAAATACTTGAAAGTTGATAGGTCAGTACAGCCAGATGGATTGTTTCCAATGTTACTTATAGAAGGTAACAGATGCTCTGAGGATGATTTTTAAATCCTCACTAGATACAGGGGAGGTATTGGATGACTTGAGAAATGCCAACAAGGTACCATTGTTTAAAAAGGGATTGACAGTCCTCCCGAGGCTGCTGCTCTTTTTTCAATGTCTCCCGATTTTTGTCCCGAAGGCCGATTTTAGGAAAATGAATGGGATTGGAGGGGATGTCAGTGTGGTCAGCGATCTGTGACAATCACCGGTTTGTTCCGCCCTGACTGGATTGGGGCTTTAGGAGGTGGCAGCGGGCAGGGATTGAGAGATTTGGGGATCACTTCATAGAGGAGGGTTTCCCGAGGCTGGAGGCACGAGAGGAGGAGTTTGAGTTGCCGGGTGGGAACGGGTTTCGGTACCTACAGGTACGGGGTTTTGTCCGGAGGCAGGTTCCAAGCTTTCCTCACCTCCCCCTGAGGGGACTACAGGATAATGTAATGTCAAAAATGGGGGTTGGGGAGGGGAGGGTCTCGGAGATATACAAGGAATTGATGGAGTGGGAAGGGGTCCCAATCGGGGAGGTGAAGAGGAAGTGGGAGGAAGAGTTGGGAGTGGAGTTGGAAGTCAGACTATGGGAAAAGGCCTTGAGGAGAGTCAATTCATCCTCGTTGTGTGCCAGGCTTAGCCTGATCCAGTTCAAGGTGGTCCATAGAGCTCATGTGACTGTGACCCGGATGAGTAGGTTTTAGAGGAAGTGGATGACAGGTGGAGACGCTGTGGGGGAAGTCCAGCAAATCATGTAGATATATTTTGGGCGTGTCCGAAGTTGAGGGGATTCTGGCAGGGACTTGCAGACGTCACGTCAGAAATATTTTTCAACATACCATTTGAAGAACTTAGCACTGAGATTTGTGTCATGTCTGAGTGGCACTGCTTCCAAAGATCATCAAAATGACCTTTTGGAATATTTTGATGGGGTACAGCATGATGATTCCACATTCTTGTTCTACTGTTTCACCACAAGAGGCACTAGAGCATCAATATGGAAGTTTACCATGCTCAGTTACAGTTGTCTTTTCTTCCTCTAGACTTAAGCTGCTGACCTGCCTTCCAGTTTCTACCCTCCCTAAGCTTGAGATCATGCAAAACCTTGCTGCCCATACCCAATTGGCAGCCATCCGATTCACTCATCATCCCTGTGCTTGCTGACTCATACTGATTTCGGTTAAACAATGGGTCAGTTAAAAAATTGTTCACACTTATTTCCAAATCCATCCATGGCCCTGCTCCCTCCCTAGCTCTGTGAGCTGCCCCCACCCAACGACATAACCAAGATATCTGCACAAGTATAATTCTGGACTCTTGAGCATTCCTGATGTCAATCACCCACCATTTACAGCCATGTCTTCAGCTGCCCAGCTCCGGAACTCCCTTGCTAAACCTCTCCACCTCGCTTTAAGTCAGTCCTTAAAACCCTCGCTCTTTGACCATGCTTTTGGTCACCTGCCCTAATATCTCCTTATGGGTCACATTTTGTTTGACAATGCTCATTTGAAGCATTTTGGGATGTTTACTACATTATAGGTGCTGTAGAGATGTAATATTGTGTTATAGCCAGTTGCCATTTGTGTTGTGCATATTTGTACAAATGGTTTGGCACGGAGTTCATTTTTAAAAAATTGTGTCAATTATTTTGGATCAAGCCAGCTGTTTCTAATTATTTTGTTTGGTTGCGTGACCAGAGGGTAACCATGACGAGGATATAAATCTCACAAAATTGATGGTGCTGCTTCAATTTAATGATACATCCGTCCTTGCCAATCTTTCCTCTGTTATGTCACTACCATAAAGAAAAGCAACCGAAACAAAACCAAAAGAATGTTGGCATTGTTCAGTAACTGAACACTTCCAATGATGCCAATGATCCCATAACGACAGTCTTAATGTTGACAGTAGTCTTTAGTGCAAATTATGTCCAAGCATTATTCACCAACTTGGAACAGTTGTGGGATGCAGCGATTATTTTGATTCAGGTACCAGGCTGAAAAATAACTTGTTATGTTTTGCGCTGCCTTGTTAAAGGGGCACCAGGACATTTCCTCCGAATGGCCAAGTGGAAGGTTGCTACAAAACCCAGCTAACTGTGCAATTGGACTTCTGCCAAATTTCCACCAGAATTGTCAAGGCCAATTAGGAAATTCCTGGCCAGACGTTTTAAAGGAAATAAAGGAAATCAAATCAGCTAATCAAACAGCCAATTACATAACTGACATTTTAATAATATATTTTAATTGGAGAAGATTTTCTATTGATAATCTTTTTCTAAATGACTACATGGTCCATTTGAGACAATGCCTTGTATTATGTAGTTTTTTTTGGCTTGTTATATGGTCAGAAATGTCACAATTCTAAGAATTTTGCGAGTTTGTTCCAAATATTGAGGGGAAAACTCGGTCGTCCCTTCTGTCATTATTTGATGGTAAAATTCTGATACATTCTGCTCAAATAACTGCTATTAACACCGAACATTTGTTAAAAAGCAGGTCATAGGAAGAATGGAACACTTGACTCTTATGCAAAATTAGTTTACGATCCACAAATATTAAAAAAGGAAAGTTTAGGAATACTTTTGGCTTAACGTACTTTTGTTTAAAAAAATGTAATTAGCTGTTTGTTTGTCTAACATATTATAACTTGCGCTGTGGGACAAACATCCATTGTTCATGTTTTGAATGTCATATGATTTGAATCAGGATTTTTATGTCAACATTTATAATGTAAAAAACACCTCGTCAACATTTACTTGTCAGGCCAGAAATTCAGGCTTCTCGTCACTACATGGAACCATTGCCTTACTTCCTTCTTTCTGACTCCCACGAAGCACAACAGCAAACATCTTCCCATCCCCTGTCTTTCTGCCAACAAACTGTAACCACTTTTGTTTTATTTGAGACATTAATATACATGATCCTGGCCGCACTCCTCTTCCGGCCTCTGCTTGAATGAATTCTTGGTGTTGGTTACTTTTAACCCCTCTTCTCTCCGAACCCTGCATCTGGGATGTTGTTCCAACTGCAAATATTGCACCCCGGCAAGCCTCGAGTCTCACTTAAAATGTTTGTCCCTTACCCGGTAGAGCTTATCAAGTAATCTATTCCAGTTGCTCTCACTTCACTGGCCTGGCTGCCTGTTCAGCCTCTCATCTGTTCTTGAGTACGCATCCATGTCCTACATGGTGCTTGGCACACCATCATTCTGACTCATTTCTCTGTGAGTCATTGGTCCCTAAAATGTGCAAGTGTCTCTCCTCGTCTAGGTTCTTATTTGTTGATATACGTTGAAATTTATCGGGCTGGTTTCACCGATTGCCGATGCCGAAATCAGGGATTGGCTGGAGATCCGTATTTACGCTGGAATCGTGGGCGGCGTTGTTTTTTGGATGCTCCGCCCCCTCAAAAACAGCATCATCGATGATTAGTCCGCACGCCATTGGGACAGCCTCAGGGCGTCACCTTGAGGCCCTCCCCTGATGCTCCGCCCCCGATGGGCCGACTTCCCGATGGCGTCGGTTGCGGGTCATCACAGTTTTCGGGGACCTCGTGTGGCTGATCCAGACTGTGTCCAGCGCCACCACAGTCGGTGGGAGGGGGAGAATAAGCCGTTCGCTGGCTGGGGGGGACTGGTGCGGGGTGGTCCGGGGGTGGTGAGAGAAGTTACAGGGGGGCACTGCCTGGCAGGCCGGGTCCACGCGTGACCGTGCACATGCCCAGCCACGGACCCGGAAATTCTCCGTCCATATCTGCAGGTAAAGCCGGGGGCTTTGTGTGGCGTGGAGCATCGGTGCGCGGCTGTCGCCAACTTTCTGGTCGGTTGACGAGACACATGCTCCGGACATAGCCTTAAAATCGAGAATCCAGCCCATGTTGTCAGGACATATTCCTGCTTCCCTCCTGGCTGTGCACCGGTCCTGCATAGCCCAGCATACTTCCGGGTTCTATCTGTTGCCTGATTTGCTTTTTTAAAATACATTTAGAGTACCCAATCATTTTTTTCAAATTAAGGGGCAATTTGGCATGGTCAATCCTTCTACCCTGCACATCTTTGGGTTGTAGGGGTGAAACCCACGCAAACATGAGGAGAATGTGAAAACTCCACGCGGACAATGACATAAGGCCAGGATTGAACCAGGCCTCGGCGCTGTGAGGCACCAGTGCCAACCACTGCACCACCTTGCTGCGCCTTGCCTGGTCTTGCTGTTGCAAATTTTAAAATACATTTTCCTGTGTGGGCCCATGAGGTTTGAGGGGAAGAGGGAGAAAAAAGAACTAGAGACAGAATTTTTAGGATTGGGGACGGGCTCGGTGAAGAGTCAGCAGAGAACACATCCTTGCGGACTCCAAGAGTCCCACTGCCATTTTATGTTCTAACGGGCTTTGATAGGCAGTAGGCGGGATTCCTTCCCCACGCTCGGGAGTAAGCCCCGCCTTGTAGTGCTGACAGACAGTCAGGTATGTCGGCAGTTCACCAGTCCCGTCACGAGCAGTGCTCGGAATGATCGGAAGAGGCACTGTCAGAAACTCCTTGAGCCTCAATCGGGGAGCCAGAGACAAAAGTGCGTGAAGGGTCCGGGCGAGGTGGGTAGGGAAGGACTGGTGAATTGCGAGGGGTGGATTGGGGTCTCAGTGGATAGGCCGGGACAGGGAGGAATTGGGGAGAGAGGCCTGGAGAACACCGGGTCTTATGGGGAAGCTGTCCCTAGTTCAGAAGGGGGCTTCTGATGGAGGTGTTTCTCCCTCCTTCCCATCCCAGACCAGCTCCCTTTTGTTCCCCCCGAGCTGTCATCCATCTGACAGCCTAAAAATTGAGGTTGGATGAAAAAAGGCCCCTTAAGTAGCCATTAAGTGTCCATTAAGTGGCTACTTATGGGCCTTAATTGGGGCAAGGGTGGGCTTCCCCTCCAAGTCCCTGCCTACCCAGCATAAAATTACTACCTGGTCAAGACGGGCAGGAATCTGGACGCAGTCCACTCCATGCAATTTCACACACTCTCCCGCCTCAGAATCTGTCAGGGAATGTAAAACTTTGGCCTGTATTTTATGTGGGATGAAGATCCCTTTTTAAGGACTAGGTTCCTCTCTTGGGAAAAAACGATAAAGCACCTGGCATTTAGTGAATGATCATGTGACCAAGCTACCTCAAATATAATTAATTAAAATAAGCGTGAGGTCAACAAATTAATTATAGAGCGAATAGAATGTGGCTGTAGTTCTTGTCATAATACACACCAGTATATCATGGTGCAGACACACACTGATGGACACACACAGGGACCAATCAACATGTACAAACACCGCAGCCAATCACCAGTTAGAATACACACACTATAAAGGCAGAGGGCACCACGGTTCTCGCTCATTCTGGGTGCTGCCTCTCAGTGTAACAAGAACTCATCTAGCCCAGCACCGACTCACACCACGTGCTGAGAGAATCAACTGGTTCGGACAAGGCTTAGGTCTCTAGTTTAAGTTAGCATCATTTAGACCCACAGTCATCGTGTTAGTTAGTTAGAAGTAGTTAATAAAATTGAGTTGAACCTTCATAAGTGTTGGAAGTGTCTGTTCATCATTCAAGTCTACACCAGCCAACACTTCAGTTCTGTTTCAAACAGGGTTTTAATTTGGAGTTTTAGGTTTAGACCAACATCTCTCTGAAACTGAATTCATTTAAAATTTTGCACATTTTCCAAAATAATTTGTACCTCTTGTTAATTGAAGGACTCTTTAAAGTGAGAGCAAGAGTAAGCATGTTTTTGAAACAGTACTTAGACTTGTAGCCACTGAAGATTGGCCATTCCCTAAATACAAAATGGAGGAACGCAAAGCTTGCAGGTTAAAATGGACAATGTTTGCAGCACAAGCAGGCTGCACCAAGCCAATGTGTATTCTGTCTGCTAAGAGAGCAGACAGCACCGAAATGAACATTCCGCATACTAATGAGGCAATCTCCGGGATAGTTAACATAGCAATGAAACGATCCCAGGGACAATGGACACAAATAGGGAAGTGATTGCAACAGTGTATAGGATACCAGACACCCCGGCACCAGCGGGGTTCGAAAACAAAGCACCTGAAGGCCCGCCCAGTAGCCGAGAGATAGCCTCAGTATTGGGGGAGATTCAAACAAATCGATTGGGAAGAGACCCAATCGATTCCGAGCAGGTAAATGGGTCCGACCAAAAGGGCGCGAAGCCCTAGGACCTATAAAAGACAGGTCCCACACTTAGTTCGTTCTTCTTAACCAGCCCTCCTCTCTGGATCAGCATCTCGACCAGCTTTTACCTTGAACGAGAACGAGGAGAGGTTTGGGACAGCAGCCGCCAGCAAGTAAGTGTCTCACAACGATCGCTACCAGAGATAGACACTCCTGACCCTTTTTTAACCCGTACCAATCTGAAGTCTGCAGACCAGAGCAGAGCAAGAGGCCTTGACCCCTGATCCGGCAGTTCCCTTTGAGATAAGTATTGGTTTATTTAGTGGTAGGAATAGTTTAATCATCTTAGCGTGTGCATGGGTAGTATTATAATTGTATTATAATAAACTCAGTTGTTTGAACTTACTAATTGGTGTATGGTTTATTGCTTTGAACTTGACCTTGAAACTTGTGGCGGTATCTTAACGATACCTGGCGACTCCAGAGCTAAGTAACAAAACAGAGCCAAATTGAGTATTAAGCACACTCACCCAGAACGAGCAACAGGCTCAGCGGTTAATCATCCAATGTTTGATAAGTATTTGAAAAAAATGTATTGGGGTGTAGAAGGAAAGTGAATGAAGGTCAGATTTAAATCATAAGCGACTGTACTCATTGTAGTTTTAATGTACTTTACATAACTGACTATTTGAAGATAGAGTATATTTATTATTGTTGATGTTGTTTGATTTTTGTGTAGAACATTAAAAACAAAAGAGTAAGAGCAGATCTCATTGCAATCTACAAGGTTCTAAAGGGGCTTGATAGTGTGGATGCTGAGAGATTGTTTCTACTGGTCAGGGAATCAATCTCAGGATAAGGGACTGACCATTTCACACTGAGATGGGGAGAAATTTCTTCACTCAAAGGGTTGCGAATCTTTGGAATTCTCCATGCCAGAGGGTTGTGGGTGCTCCATGAGTGAACATATTTAAAGCTGCGATAGGCTAGTATTTGGGGCGCAATTCTCCTGATTGGAGACCATGGGCTGGATTCTCCGAAATCGCGATCGGCGTGGGGGTCGGAGAATGGGTGTTTACGCCGAACTCCGGCCTGACACCGCTCCCGCGATTCTCCGGTACCCTGAGAATCACTCAGGAGTCTCTTGTGCACGATCTACGCGGCGCAGGGGCCATTGACAGAGGACCCCCCCCCCGCGATTCTATGAGGAAAACTGGCCGAGTTCCCGTCGGGTACGGCGGGTGGCGGCTGCGGCCTCAGTCATGTTTTGGGGTTGCGAAAAATTGGGAAGACTCTGGGCGAGAGCCCACCTCTGCACCTGCCGATATTTGGGGTCTCAGAGAAGCCGGAGCTCATTGAGAGGAGGAAGGCTGATGTCTTGGCCTTTGCTCTCTGATTGCACGGTGGCGAGTTGACATCACCACTGGGGGTAGCGGCTTGGTTGGGTGACCTGTACGACTTCCTGCGATTCGAGAAGATAAAGTATGAGTTAAGGGGTTCTTCAGGGGGGTTTGGGGAAAGGTGGGGGATGTTTGTGGCCGTGTTTGAAGGGCTGTTCATCGCGGGGGAGGGGGGGGTGAAAAAGAGGAAAAATCTGTACAGACTGTATAGTTGATTGTTGAGAAACACGTTTCCCGGGGTGTTTGCTCGCTGTAACCTGTTTTGATACACGTTTGTAATAAAATACATTAAAAAAATAATGACTAATATCTAAGATAATAACTAATAATATCAATTATTTCAGGCCAAAACACACACCATGGGATCAAATAGTAGGCATTTCGCAGGGCATCAGATGAGGGCCAATGTCACCTACCACACAGACAGGTTTGATAGGACATCTTTTCATTGGAAGTACCTGACTTGGATATGATAATAAATTACATTGAAGCCATTTGAAACCACTCACCCTCTAATCTTCAATGGTTGATATCAACATAATTTCAAATCATATCTGTTGATTAGTGAGGAATGGTGACTTCCCATAAACAAACACCCTATTGGACATTACTCAGGCTGAGCTTTTCTGAATTCAAAATATCAAATATCAGACCCAATGAAAGCCAAAATACCCAGTGCAAAACTTGAATGATCACCCTCGTCTCTATTGTTGCCAGAAGGTCCCCATTCCATAGGTTAAGGTGTGCCCGAAAAGACGCTCTCCAATTGAAAGACCATCAGGATTTACCTCGTAGTCTCCCCAAGTGGTATCTCTCTCTCTGCCGCGCCCCCCCCCCCCCCCCCCCCCCACTACACACACACACACACAACTTGAAGTACGTTCCAGAGAGGTGGTAAAATCCAGCCTCAAAAGCAGAAATAATGCCATATTCTGAAATTAAAAATAATGCTTTAAGTCTTTTTGTGAATGGAGTTTCACTGCAAGTTACTGCATGTTAAATCTGAAAAAGTCTGCTCATAAACAGCAATTTCCTTCTGTACAGCAAAGAATGCCACAGTACACGATAATTAGTTATATTATTCATGTAAATTACTCTAGATGTGACATTAGTAAACTTTAATAAACACAATTTAGGGTCTGATAATAATCAGCACAGAAGCTTAATAAGCTTTTACTTGGCTGGAAATAATGGGTACAATTTAACTAAATATGAACAAAGTCCCATAGTGAGCACGTTTAGCTGCGTGTTTCTGGCACTCGCTGTGCCTGTGCCGAGAAACACAATGCTATTGAACGGTATTCGAGTTCGATAGGGGTCCTCAGCAGGGAACACTCAGCCACACATAGTCCCGTTTTCCCGCACTGAGGAGATCCACTTGCCGGAATTCCTCAGTGTAGTGGGAGATCAACACCCAATTTTTAAATGGCGGCCCGATCTCTGGAGCCCTCAACCTCTCCCCAAGCATCAACACACTATGGGAGGGCCACCCCCCGCCCAACACCTGCGCAGGGCACCCCCTGGCCCGATCACCACCTCACAAAATAAATGCCAGCTTAGCACCTTGGCAGTGCCAACCCGGCACCCTGGCAGTGTCCCTGCCAGCTGACAGTGCACCTTGGCAGTGCCAGGCTGGTGCCCAGGTGGTATTGCCAGGGTGGCACCAGCAGTGCCAGGGTATTGCCCTGCCCAATGGGCATGTAACTGGGGGCCACAACTCCCCTGATAGACCTCTCCGAATGCCATTTCATCTGGTGCCCGTTTGTGGAGACAAGTACTGAACAGCGCTCGCCCGAGGTCTCTGAGACACAGGGGATCCTAACACCTCGGGTGCCTTGGGAAACTGTATTTTAAAGTGAGACTAACTGCCTCGCTTTAATATGCAGATTTGCAAAAAATAAAGTTGCACACAACAGGCAGGGTTAACGTCTTGCATTAGATATTGCGAGGCGTTGTGAGCCGGGTAGATCCCAGGAGTGGTGTCTCCCGGATTCTTTTCAAGCGCAGCGTGGCCGCTGGATCGCGCCCACTGTATTCGCAACAATTTTTAATTCCGCATCACTGTTTTTTTGGATTGGTTCTATATATTTGTTCAAACCTCTGCAAAATGTAGTGTAAATTGAACTGTATTCTGGTAAAACTTTCATACTTTCCCCCACAACACAAATGCTGGACTGTATTTTTAAGATCAGAGGTGGCTGAAACTAAAAATAGTCCCATTGGTCAGCACGCTGATTCCCTGACTCTCCATCGTCCTCCGGGAAATTTTTACGGAGGTGGGGTTGGAGGTCAGCAGGGCTACCAGCCCATAGGCAAAGTGAACCGAGCAGTCTCAAAAAATGCCTGTTTCGGGTAATTAAAGGAGAGTTTCTGGAATTTTCAAATCAGTCTCTAGGTTCACTCTGGTAGCGGGGTCAGTTTAGGTATCTGGGGGCGGGTATGTGGGTAGAGGGGCATTCAGTTGACATAGGAGGTATGGGGAAATGGGGGGTTGGTAGAGGGACACTAAGTTGGCACAGGAAGTATGTGGGTCATAGGTTGGCAGACGCAGAGAGAATGTGCAAACTCCACACGGACAGTCACCCGAGGCTGGAATTGAACCCGGGTCCCTGGCGCTGTAAGGCAGCAGTGCTGACCACTGTGCCACCATGCTGCCCATTAGTAGACTCTAAATTGGGGATGAGTGTTTGGGGGACATGGGGATCGGTAGAGGGGCATTCAGTTGGCATAGAGGTATGGAGGAAATGGGGGGTTGGTAGTGGGATACTAAATTGGCACAGGAGGTATGTGGGCCATAAGTTGGCATGGATTGGGCACAGGTAGTATGTGACAACGTGGGTTTCCTCCGGGTACTCCGGTTTCCTCCCACAGTCCAAAGATGTGCGGGTTAGGTGGATTGGCCATGCTAAATTGCCCGTAGTGTCCTAAAAGTAAGGTTAGGGGGGGGGGGTTGTTGGGTAACGAGTATAGGGTGGATACGTGGGTTTGAGTAGGGTGATCATTGCTCGGCACAACATCGAGGGCCGAAGGGCCTGTTCTGTGCTATACTGTTCTATGTGTTGGGGGGGGGGGGGGGGGGGTGGTTGAGGATTGGAGGAAAATGTTTTCTTTTATCATTATTTCTTAGTTATTTAAACACACAGCACTGGTGCGCAGAGGCAGGCCTTGTGCCTAGCCCAACTCTGTACCTGGCAGCCTGTGCATTCATTCCGGGGTCACATGCCCTGACTCCTGTTTCAGCTCCCTCCTATCCCACATGCCCCCCCCCCACCCACCCACCACCCCCATCCCCTTTCACCCTCCCCCCCCCAAAAAAACAAATCACCTGTGAGGATATCTTTAAAGCTCGGGTTTGCAAAGGCAGAAGATCTGACTGTGGGGTACTGCAGGGTTAAAGATGTCACCTTTTGGCTGAGAGTTTAAATCAAGGCTCAGTCCATCCTCTTGGAAAATGCATTATTTTAAATCAAGCAGTGAATTCCCCCCAATGCCTGACCAATATTTATCCCTCAAACAACGCCATTAAAATATACAGTGATTACCACATTGCTGTTTGAGGGTTCCTTGCTGTATAAAAAGTGGCTGCCATCTTTCCTCTAATACAACAGTGACTAGACTTTAAAAGTAAAGAGCTTTGGGAAAGAGATTACAAAAATCAGGTATTCATTTCCTTCCTTTGAAAGAAAATATTAACAGGGCACGAAAGTTCTTAACAAATTTAAGTTAAGGTGGTATAATAATAGGGCGGCACAGTGGTTAGCACTGCTGTCTCACGGTGCTGAGGACCCGAATCAGATCCTGACCTCAGGTAACTGTCTGTGTGGGGTTTACACATTCTCCCCATGTCTGCATGGTTCCCACCCCCACAACCCAAAAAGATGTGCAGCGTAGGTCAATTGGCCATGCTAAATTGCCCCTTAATTGAAAAAAAACATTGGGTACCCTAAATTTATATTTAAAAAGATGAAAGATGGTGTGACTATCTTGGCCATGTCAAGATTGGATATCTTTTTTAAAAAAGTCACGTAAATGTAAATTTAAGAATGCCAGTATTTCTTTCTTTCTTGCCATCTGTTCACTTTGAATCAAGAAGATTTGAAATGTGTTATGCAGAGACAGCTCTTACCCACAATGCTCTGGAATCCTGTTATGCCAAAAGCCAGTATAAATTAACAAATCAATGTTTATTCAGTGACATGAAGCAGAGCTCAACTGAATACAAAGAATAGTTCCTGAAGGCATTGATAGTGACAGACTGTCACGCACTTCTGAAACATCAGACCTACTAAAAAAAGATACATCAGGGGATACAGGCATTCTGGAGTCTATTTCTTCAAATGCCCATCCAATTCCCTTTCAAAATCATCGATCATGTCTGCTTCCACTATCCATGCGGGGAGCGAGTTCCAGAGGTTATTACCATTTTCTGCTTGTAAACCTCTTCCTCACCATTCCTCTGCATCTTTTGCCCAAAAGCTTAAATTCCCCCCCCCCCCCCCCCACCAATTCTTGCACCATCAGCTAATAGCAACAGTTTTTCACTATCTAGCTTATCCAAACCTGCTTTCACCTTGTACACCTCTCCCCTCTCAAATCTCTCCCCCACATCTCCTTTGCTCGAAGGAGAAGATCCTCAGCTTCACAAACCTAATCTTGCAGCTGAAATTCTGCATGCCTGAAGCACTCTGGGAAACCTCTGCACTCTATCAAGCACCCCTAAACCTTCCCGATCAGAAGCGGATGCAATGCTGTAATTGTGGCCTCACCAGAGTTTAAAATGGAGTTCAATATAGTGAAGTATGAGGTGGTTAATTTTAATAGAAGAATTAGGGGGCTACATGTATTCCTTGGAAAGTAAGAAACAACATGGAATAGTGAAGCAAAGAGATCTTGGAATTCAGTAGCAGTATAAAAATAGCAATGCAAGCGTTATGTCTGCTAAGACCTTAAGCAGCACAAAGAAACTGTGGGAGTTCATTTCTAAAGGCATAGAATATAAAAGGGGGAGTAATGTTAAATTTATATGGAACTTTGTCCAGTCTACACTTGAAATTTTGCGTGCAGTTCTGGTCTCCATATTGAAAAAAATAGATTTAAGCAGTGGAGAAAGCGTGGAATAGACTTAAATGTGTTTTATCAGAATTGTAAGGATGCCATCTTAAAGAAATATTGTACAGGCTGGGCTATTTCTCTGGAAATGAAAAGACTAAGTGAATAGCCGATAGATGTCTTTAAAATTCTGAAGTGTTTTGATACGGAGGATGTGAAGAAACGGTTTTAATTTGTCAGAGGGTACAACAAACTGGGCATAAATAAAATATAGTCACTAACAGATTCAACTAAAGCCAGGAGGAATTTCCTTCTTTAGAGAGTGGTGAGGTGTGCAACTTTTTGCAACAGAGAATAGTTGAAGCAGATATCATTGATTCATTTTAGGGGAGATTTGATGCATACGAGGGAGAAGGGAATAAAGATACAGGGCGGGATTTTCCAATTTTGTTACAAAGTGAGGTCTCGGGCAGGGAAAGCGGAGAGCAGCCTGCCAGCTAACTTGCCAGGTTTTTCCGCCGTATTTTTAAACACTTTGAAAATACAAGTAAAGAGACAAGGCCACGATGTCATGCTGGGGGGTGGGCTCTGACTGAGACCTCCCTGTCAGCAAACTCAGCCCCTGACAGATTCGGATGCCATTTTTAAAGGTCTGCCTGATCTAAAAGAAACAAAAATTTAAAAGCCCCTCCCCCACAGACATAAGAAACAACCACCCAGGGACTGCCCCCCCCCCCCCCCCCCCCCCCCAGGGAACCGTCACCCATCCTGAACCTCACCAATGGAAGCCCTCCATGTACCAGTCCCTGGTATTTCCAGGGTACTGCCCGGGCATGATCCTCTCCTCCCCATGGCCTGTACTTACCTGTGCACCCTTGGCTGGGTCTGTTCACCAGTTCCCCAATTTCAAAACCTGGTGTAAACCCCGCTGGCGTGATCTCATGCCGGCAGGGGGAATTCCCTATGTGGGGGGTATTAGGTAAACAAAGGTAGTTTGTTTGTGGGGGTTGGTTATGTTCCAACTGCGTTTCTGCTGTGCTTAGAGAGGGTTACAGATGAAGAATAAATAAAAGGCATAAGCACATGGGTACTGTTTAGCAACTGGGCACTTGTAAGCTTAATAAAAGATTTTAAGTTTTAGTTTTAGCTGAATTTGGGGGAAGTTGGAGACAGGTGTCTGAGTAGTGAATCTCTCTCAACTCTGCCAGGATAAGCTGAACAGGACATGGGAGTTTTAAAAATGTAAGCTTCGTAAAGAGCAAGATACAATCCAGATAACCTGGGAATTGGGGCAGAAGAACACTGAAGACACCTGAAGTTAAGAGAACAGAAACCAAGGTACTGTTCAGAAGAATTCAAGGAAGAGTAAACAAAGTGTTCTGAGTTAAAGAGCCAATTGCAGTAACTAGATTTAATTTGGGACAGCAGACCTCAGCGTAGATGAAATGTTTGATGTCATCTTAATACAGTCTGGGATTAGAGAGTTAAATCAATTGTGACCAGTTTGCACAGCAGTCAAGTTAAAGGAAACCGAAAGGAAAGGGTCTGGATTTTCTGTTAAAAGTGGAGTGGTTCCGGCTTGGGTCACTCTCTGTGCGAAGTCTGCACATCCTCCCCGTGTGTGCGTGGGTTTCCTCCGGGTGCTCCAGTTTCCTCCCGCAGTCCAAAGATGTGCAGGTTAGGTGGATTGGCCATGATAAATTGCCCTTAGTGTCCAAAATTTGCCCTTAGTGTTGGGTGGGGTTACTGGGTTATGAGGATAGGGTGGAGGTGTTGACCTTGGGTAGGATGCTCTTTCCAAGAGCCGGTGCAGACCCGATGGGCCGAATGGCCTCCTTCTGCACTGTAAATTCTATGATAATCTATGATAATCAAACCGGCAGGATGTAATTAGTAGTGTCCCCCAAGGATTTATGTTAGTGCCTGAATATTTCACTGCATTTATCAATGACTTAGATGAAGGAATAGAGAGCCATACATCCATGTTTACAAATGACACTAAGTTAGGTAGCATAGAATAAAGTGTAGATGAGGGAAGAAAGATGAAAGAAGACATTGACAGATGAAATGAATCGCCATAAGTGTGACAGATGGAGTTCAATATGTGGAAATGAGAGTGCATCCATTTGACCAAAGAAAATAGATCAGAGACGGACTTCCGGTGTGCATCATGAAGTGAGTGAGCACACACGAGGCAGCTCCTGCCTAAGGTTGCAGAAAAGAGCTCTTTTTTGGGCAGCACGGGTTGGAATTTCGATGAAAAGGCGTGGGTGAATGTTCAAGGAGTATTTTCCCCCAGGAATAGGATGTTTCTTGGTTATCAGACCCTCAGAAACAGTGCAAGATTTGTCTGAGCAGCAGCAAACGCAAGCCTCTGCAAGCATGCTAGCGGGGGAAGGGCCAGCTTATAGGTCTCAAGCTGACCTGAGGGCCTTTATGAAAGCTGAATTCTAGCAGCAGAGGGAAGAACTGTGAAAAGATCTCACCAAGGCCATTGAAGAAGCGGAGACGGACTTCCGGTAGCGGTGATGCGGAGCTAAGCCGCACGTTCAGTGGCTCCCACTATTTTCGGACTTTGGGGCTCTTTTAAGGGCTCGTAGTGGTGCTGTTTGGAATTTTCCCCGTGTGGGAACACTCCTTCTCAGATTCTCCACCGGTGGATGGCCTGGACTAGGAGTGGAGCGGTCAGAAAACCGGCTTTGCAGTTGCGGCTAAGCCGCACCGCAGCTCCCGCTACTTAAGGACTTTTGGGCTGATTTGAGGGCCCCAAACGGCGCTGTCTCGACGAATCCCGGTGGGGGAAGGTGTCTAGTGGAGCATTCCCCATAATTTATGGTGCTCACCCGAAGTGGGGCAAAGGAAAAGGCTGCAGCAGCTCCACAAGAAAAGCGGGGGAAGAAGGACAAAATGGCGGCCGGCGGAACACCCGAGGACTGGTGGAAGTGGGCGCAGGAGCAGCAAGCTGCTCTTCTGCGCTGTTTTGCGGAGCTGAAGGCTGAGTTGCTGGACTCACTGAATGCGACTACCAACAAGCTGCTTGGAGCTCAGGCGGCCCAGGAGGTGTCTATCCGGGAGTTGCAGCAGCAGGCCACTGAGCGGGAGGAGGAGGCCGTGGTCCTCGTGGGGAAAGTGTAGTTGCACGAGGCACTTCACAAAAAGTGGCAAGACCGCTTGGAGGAGCTGGACGTTCGCACGAGGCGAAAGAATTTGAGGATCCTGGGCCTGGCGGAGGGGCTGGAGGGGTCGGATCTCCCGTGGTACGTGACCACGATGTTGAGCTCGTTGATGGGAGCGGGGTCCTTCCATTTGCCCCTGGAGCTTGAGGGAGCTCACAGAGTGCTGGCCAGGAGGCCTAAGACAAATGAACCCCCGCGGGCGGTGCTGGTGCGGTTCCATCGATTTAGTGACCGGGAGTGTGTGCTGCGCTGGGCCAAGAAAGAGAGGAGCAGCAAGTGGGAGAATTCGGTAGTACGAATCTACCAGGACTAGAGTGCGGAGGTGGCAAAGCGGAGGGCCGGGTTCAACCGGACGAAGGCGGTGCTGCATGCCAAGCAGGTCAGATTTGGAATGCTACAGCCTGCGCGTCTGTGGGTAACATAAAAGGACCGGCACTACTACTTCGAGTCCCCGGAGGAGGCGTGGGCCTTTGTACAGGCGGAGAAACTGGACTCGAACTAGGATCTGGGGACACACTATGGCCGTTGCTGTTTTCGCTGTTGCTGTTCTTCAATTTTGACACGTGTTTTTTTTATGCTGCTTTTCTTTTTGCTCTGTTTCCGGGTGGGTTTGTCTGTTGGGTATGGGTGTGGGGTATGTGGGGAACGTTGGGGGTATGTGCTTTATATGTTCTCTTCTGTACGGGGCCGGGGGTTGGGGTGAAACTGGATTTTGAGGAGCTGCGTCGGAAGGGTGGGGTGTGGCAGTGTGAAAGCGTGGGCTTTCCTCTGGTTGTCCGCGCTGCGGGGCGGGGGGGCGGAGCTGGAGGTGGGGGCGTGGCCTCTACTGGTTTTCTTTCCCGCGCTGAAGCGGTGCCAAGGAGGTGTGGCAAGAGGGGGATGACCCCATGCCGGGAGGAGATGGGTTTTGGCAGGAGCTGCCGGGTCAGCAGAAGTCAGCTGACTCACGGAAGTACCATGGAGGGTGCGTCGCGGCTAGGTGGGGTCCTAGCCTGGGGGGGGTGGGGGGGTGGGGGTGGGGGGGGGATACCGGGTTGCTGCTGGAATGGCCAGGAAGGAGCTGGCGTGGGCCGGGGGGGTAGAGGAGAGGCGTTATCGCCATGGGGAACGGGTCAGGCGGGGCGAGCTGGCCTGGGGCGAGCAGTCGATAAGCTATGGCTAGCCGGCGGGGGAGAGGGGGAGGTTGCTCTCTGATTCGGCTGATTACCTGGAACGTGAGGGGGCTGAATGGGCCGGTTAAGAGAACCAGGGTATTTTCTCATCTGAAGGGGCTGAAGGTGGACGTGGCTATGCTCCAGGAGACCCACTTGAAGGTGGCGGACCAGGTTCGTCTGAGGAAGGGGTGGGTGGGGCAGGTTTTTCACTCAGGATTGGACGCGAAGAACCGGGGGGTGGCGATCCTGGTGGGGAAGAGGGTGGCGTTCGAGGCGGCTGAGGTGGTGTCGGACAAGGAGGGCAGATATATTATGGTGAAGGGTAGGCTGCAGGGAGAGAAGGTGGTGCTGGTTAATGTATATGCCCCGAATTGGGATGATGCTGGCTTCATGAGGCGCTTGTTGGGCCGCATTCCGGACCTGGAGGCAGGGGGCCTGATCATGGGGGGAGACTTTAACACAGTGCTGGATCCCCCACTGGACCGGTCCAATTCAAGGACGGGTAGGAGACCGGCGGCGGCCAGAGTGCTGAGGGGGTTTATGGACCAGATGGGAGGGGTGGATCCCTGGAGGTTTGGGAGGCCGAGAGGGCGGGAGTATTCCTTTTTCTCCCATGTCCATAGGGTCTATTCCCGAATAGATTTTTTCATCCTGAGCAGGGGATTGATCCCGAAGGTGCAGGATGCAGAGTATTCGGCCATAGCGATCTCAGACCATGCTCCGCACTGGGTTGATCTGGAGATGGGGGAGGCGCGGGACCAGCGCCCGCTCTGGCGCCTGGATGTGGGGCTGCTGGCTGATGAGGAGGTGTGTAGGAGGGTCCGGGGAAGTATTGAGGGGTATCTTGATACCGATGATACGGGGGAGGTCCGGGTGGGGATGGTCTGGGAGGCTCTGAAAGCAGTGATCCGGGGAGAGCTGATCTCCATCCGGGCCCATAGGGAAAGGAGGGAGAGGAAGGAGAGGGAGAGACTGGTGGGAGAGCTCCTAGATGTGGACAGGAGATACGCGGAGGCACCGGAGGAGGGGTTGCTGGGGGAACGGCGCAGTTTGCAGGCCAAATTTGACTTGTTGACCACCAGAAAGGCGGAGACACAGTGGAGGAGGTCGCAGGGCACGGTATATGAGTATGGGGAGAAGGCGAGCAGGATGTTGGCGCATCAGCTCCGCAGGCGAGGTGCGGCTAGGGAAATTGGTGGATTGACGGATAGGGTGGGAATGTAGTGCAGAAGGGGACAGAAGTAAATGGGGTCTTTAGGGACTTCTACGAGGAACTGTACCGGTCAGAACCTCCGATGGGGAGAGGGGGGATGGAGAGCTTCATGAACAGGCTACGGTTCCCAAGGGTTCAAGAGGAGCTGGTAGAGGGGCTGGGGGCGCCGATAGAGTTGGAGGAGCTAGTCAGGGGGATTGGACAAATGCAGTCAGGTAAGGCGCCGGGGCCGGACGGGTTCCCGGTGGAATTTTATAAAAAGTATGCGGATCTGGTGGGCCCCCTGTTGGTGCGAGCTTTCAATGAGGCATGGGAGGGGGGGGCTTTGCCCCCGACGATGTCACGGGCACTGATCTCTCTGATCCTAAAGCGGGATAAGGACCCCTTGCTGTGTGGATCATACAGGCCTATCTCACTCCTCAATGTTGACGCTAAGTTGCTGGCGAAGATCCTGGCCACCAGGATAGAGGACTGTGTGCCAGGGGTGATACATGAGGATCAGACAGGATTTGTCAGGGGACGGCAGCTCAACACGAATGTGCGGAGACTGCTAAATGTTATTATGATGCCGGCAGTGGAGGGGGAGGCGGAGATAGTGGTGGCGCTGGATGCGGAGAAAGCGTTTGATAGAGTTGAGTGGGGGTACCTGTGGGAGGTGCTGGAGCGGTTCGGATTCGGGGAGGGATTCATCAAATGGGTGAGGCTGCTCTACGCGGCTCCAATGGCGAGTGTAGTTACAAATGGAAGGAGATCGGAGTACTTTAGGCTCTACCGTGGGACCAGGCAGGGGTGCCCCCTGTCCCCCTTGCTCTTTGCATTGGCGATTGAACCTTTGGCTATGGCGTTGAGGGAGTCAGGGGGATGGAGGGGTCTGGTGCGGGGTGGGGAGGAACATTGTGTATCGCTGTATGCGGACGACCTGCTGTTGTATGTGGCAGATCCAGAAGGGGGAATGCCGGGGGTGATGGAGCTGTTAGCGGAATTTGGGGGCTTCTCGGGCTATAAGTTAAATTTAGGCAAGAGTGAGGTATTTGTAGTACACCTGGGTGATCAGGAGGAGGGAATTGGGAGGCTCCCGTTTAAGAGGGCAGTGAAGAGGTTACGAGCAGCATCATGAGCTTTGTTTGGGCGCATGGGACCCCGAGGGTGAAGAGGGTCTTCTTGGAGCGGGGTAGAGATGGGGGGGGGGCTGGCGTTACCCAATCTCTCGGGGTATTATTGGGCGGCCAATGTGTCGATGGTGCACAAGTGGGTAATGGAGGGGGAGGGGGCAGCATGGAAACGGATGGAGAGGGCGTCCTGTGGAGATACAAGCCTGGGGGCCCTGGTAACGGTGCCGTGGCCGCTCCCTCCTACGAGGTATACCACGAGTCCGGTGGTGGCGGCTACCCTCAAGATTTGGGAGCAGTGGAGGCGACATAGGGGAGAAGTGGGGGGCGCGATGGAGGCTCCGTTAAGGGGGAACCATAGGTTCGTCCCCGGGAACATTGATGGGGGATTTCAGGGTTGGTACAGAGCGGGCATCAGACAGCTGAGGGACCTGTTTATTGATGGGAGGTTTGCGAGCCTGGGGGAGTTGGAGGAGAAATTTGGGCTTCCCCCGGGGAACATGTTCAGGTATCTGCAGGTAAAGGCATTTGCTAGGCGGCAGGTGGAGGGATTCCCTTCGCTTCCCGCGAGGGGGGTGAGCGACAGGGTGCTTTTGGGGGTCTGGGTCGGAGAGGGGAAGATATCTGATATCTACAAGGTTATGCAGGAGGCGGAGGAGGCGTCAGTAGAGGAGCTGAAAGCTAAGTGGGAGGGGGAACTGGGGGAACAGATCGAAGACGGGACATGGGCTGATGCCCTGGAGAGCGTTAATTCTTCCTCCTCGTGTGCGCGGCTTAGCCTCATCCAATTCAAGGTGCTGCACCGGGCCCACATGACTGGGACAAGGATGAGTAGGTTCTTTGGGGGTGAAGACAGGTGTGTCAGGTGCTCGGGGAGTCCAGCGAACCATGCCCATATGTTCTGGGCATGCCCGGCGCTGGAGGAGTTCTGGAAGGGGGTGGCGAGGACAGTGTCGAGGGTGGTAGGATCCAGGGTCAAGCCAGGCTGGGGACTCGCGATTTTTGGGGTTGGGGTGGAGCCGGGAGTGCAGGAGGCGAAAGAGGCCGGTGTGCTGGCCTTTGCATCCCTAGTAGCCCGGCGAAGGATCTTGCTACAATGGAAGGATGCGAGGCCCCCAAGCGTGGAGACCTGGATCAATGACATGGCGGGTTTCATTAAGCTAGAGAAGGTCAAATTCGCCCTGAGAGGGTCGGTACAAGGGTTCTTTAGGCGGTGGCAACCTTTTCTCGACTTTCTGGCTCAACGATAGGGTACTGGGACAGTAGCAGCAGCAACCGGGGGGGGGGCGGACGATGACTATGTTTGTTTATTTAATTAAAATTTATTTTGAAGTTCTTTTGTTGTTCATTGGGGTTGGGGGGGTGGGGGGATGTGATACATGCGTCGATACGGTCTGGGGGTGGTAAGGTTATTATGGGTTATTTTGTTGCATTTCATTGTTTGTCGTTATGTTTTATATTTTCTGTAAAAAATTCCAATAAAAATTATATTTTAAAAAAAAGAAAATAGATCAGAGTATTTTCCCCATGGTAAGAAGCTAGGAACTGTGATGGAACAGATAGATTGAGGGATACATATCTAAAATTCTCTAAAACGAGTGAACAGGTGCAAAAATAATCAAGAAGGTGAATGGTCTGTTGAGAACAGTAACAACTATTGGAGCCGGTTTAGCACAGTGGGCTAAACAGCTGGCTTGTAATGCAGAACAAGGCCAGCAGCGTGAGTTCAATTCCTGTTCCAGCCTCCCCGAACAGGCGCCGGAATGTGGCGACTAGGGGCTTTTCACAGTAACTTCATTGAAGCCTACTTGTGACAATAAGCGATTATTATTATTATTCTCTTTTTTTTCCAAAAACATACAAGGAAACCTGACTGTCGGTGTCTTTTACAGTTGCAGCACATAAACAGTTAAATACTCACTGACTTGGCAAGCATACTATTTTAAAATCCTGTTGCAGTGAGATGAGGTGTGGAAAGAGAGAGGAGCCATTCTGTCACTTCTCACCTGACTGTAACAATATAATTAAACATTTTAAGAGCACATTAATGCAACCTGGTCTATAGCCTTTCCAGAGATCAGTCTAAAAGCCCTAAAGGGTGCTATAAAATTTTATAAGATACTGCATACTTCTCCAAATTGAACGCCTGCAAATTAAAATACTACAGAGGTCTGCACTGTAACAATGAATCTGTGGTTAAAGAAGACATTACTATTTTCCGCAATTAAATATGGGCCCGAATTTTCGGCCGCGTTGAGCTCTCGCTTGAGCAGTGCGGCTGGAGAATGCCGGGAAAGCTCTCCAGCGAGCCTCAGGATAACCTCCGCGCCTCGCGAGATTCTCCGGAGTCCCGCGAGACGTCGGAGTCAGAACCCAGCCTCAAATGGCAGGGACCGAATGATGCTCACGGACGGAGGTCGTAAACCTACTTGCGAACTACCTGCACGGTGTTCAGCGGCCTCCCTTGATTCTTTGGCCTCCCCAGGGAGGCTGCAGGCGGGCGGCGATCAGTGCTGGTCCACACAAACATGAACCTGGGCAGAAAGGCATCCGGGGAATGTCACGGGCCATTGGAGACCCCTGGGTCAGGGGTGACCCCCTGACCCTCCCCCTGGAACGTGGGGACTTGGCACTGCCCAGCTGGCACCTTGGCACTGCCATGCTGGCACTGCCAAAGTGCCCAGATGTCACTGCCAGGCCAGCAGGAGACTGCCTGGGTGCCAGGATGTGGTGACGCCGGCCTTGGACTGGGCACAGTAAGAAGTCTTATGATATGTCTTCAATAAGCACACGATGAGTGATGAATGTAACTGAGGCTTTAATACACTAAACAGCAAGTCTCCTGTCTCTGGACTCGCACTGGGTCGGAGGTGGAGACTTGCCACCTTTATAAATAAGCCCGAGGGGAGGAGCCACAGACGGAGCCAGCCTGGGCAAGCACAATGTACAACACAACACAATGCAATTCCGTGGTTTACCACATTCACTCCCTGTTTTAAAAAAAAGGTCTGGCGGGGGTGAAGTGGTCTTAAAGGTCCAGTCTGTCGGGGGCCTCGACCTTCCGCCATGATCGCCTCAGTCCCGGCTGTGGTGTGGGCACCGGTGTCGAGACCTGCGCGTCCGGGAGCGTGTTGTCTTCTTCTTCACTCAGATGTTGAATCGGTGAGGGGGGGGGGGGCAGTGTAAGGGCGGAGGTGGTGGTGTTTGTCGCCGGTGGGCCTGCGGATGCCAGTTCATGAGGTAGGTTGGCAGGGGTGGGGGAAGACAGTGTAGGGTCGGGGGTGGTGGTGATGGTCGCTGGGGAACTTGCAGGTGTCAAATCCCGAAGGGAGACTGTATCCTGCCACCCATCCTGGTGTGCCACGTAGGCATATTGGGCGTTTGCATGGAGGAGCAGGACTTTCTCGACGAGGGGGTCAGTTTTATGGCTCCTCGCATGCTTCCGGAGAAGGACGGGCCCTGGGACTGCCAGCCAGGATGGGAGCGAGACCACGGAGGTGGATTTCCTGGGGAAGGCAAACATACGTTCATGATGAGTCTTGTTGGTGGCTGTACACAGGAGCGACCGGATGGAGAGGACCTCCTGCCAGCAGGAGACTTCTATACCATAGCGTCAGAAGGACGGCCTTCCAGAGCGTCGCGTTCTCCCTCTCCACCTGTCCGTTTCCCCAGGGGTTGTAGCTGGTCGTCCAGTTGGATGCCCTTGCTGAGCAGGAACTGACGCAACTCTTCGCTCATAGAGGAGCCTCGATCCCTGTGGATGTAAGCGGGGAACCCAAACAGGGTGAAAAGACTGCAGGGCCTTGATTATGGAGGCAGATGTCATATCAGGGCACGGAATGGCAAAGGGGAATCTTGAGTACTCGTCAACGATGTTGAGGGAGTACACGTTGCGGTCAGTGGAGGGGAGGGGCCCTTTGAAATCAATGCTGTGGTGCTCAAAGGGGCGGGAGGCCTTTACCAGATGTGCTCAGTCTGGCCGATTGAAGTGCGGCTTGCACTCCGCGCAGACCTGGCAGTCCCTGGTCATGGTCCTGACCTCCTCGACGGAGTAAGGCAGGTTGCGAGCCTTGATGAAGTGAATAAAACGGGTGCCCCCGGGTCACAGAGGTCATTGTGGAGGGCACAGAGTTGGTCTACCTGTGCGCTGGCACATGTACCGTGGGATAGGGCATCTGGGGACTCATTGAGCTTCCCGGGTCGATACAAGATATCATAGCTGTAGGTGGAGAGCTTGATCTTCCACCTCAGAATCATGTCATCCTTGATCTTGCCCTGCAATGTGTTATTGAACATGAAGGAAACCGACCGTTGTCAGTGAGGAGAGTGAATCGCCTGCCGGCCAGGTAATGCCTCCAATGTCGCACAACTTCTACGATGGCTTGGGCTTCCTTTTCGATGGAGGAGTGTTGAATTTCGGAGGCATGGAGGGTACGGGAGAAGAAAGCCAAGGGCCTGCCCGCATGGTTGAGTGTAGCGGCCAGAACAAAGTCCAACGCATCGCTCTCCACCTGGAATGGGAGGGACTCGTCCACAGTGTGTATCGTGGCTTTGGCAATGTCTGCCTTGATGCGGTTGAAAGCCAGTCGGGCCTCAGCCATCAGGGGAAAAATGGTGGATTTGATCAGAGGACGGGCCTTGTCCACATAGTTGGGGATCCACTGGGCATAGTACGAGAAGAACCCCAGGCATCTCTTCAAGGCCTTGGGGCAGTGGGGGAGGGGGAGTTCCAGGAGGGGCCGCATGCGGTCGGAGTTCCACAACGTAGCCGGGGATGGCTAGGCGGGTTGTGCGGAAAACGCATTTTTCCTTATTGTAAGTGAGGTTCAGGAGTTTAGCGGTGTGGAGGAAGTGCCGGAGGTTCTCGTCATGGTCCTGCTGATCATGGCCGCAGATAGTGACATTGTCTAAGTACAGGAACGTGGCCCGCAGCTCGTACTGGTCAACCATTCGGTCCATTTCTCTTTGGAAGACCGAGACCCCGTTGGTGACGCCGAGAGGGACCCTGAAGAAGTGGTAGAGGCGGTCATCTGTCTCAAAGGCAGTGTATTGGTGGTCCTACGGGCAGATAGGGAGCTGGTGGTACGCGGACTTCAAGTTAACTGTGGAGAAGACTCGATACTGCGCAATCTGGTTGACCATGTCAGATATGCGGGGGAGGGGATACGCATCGAGCTGCGAATACCGGTTGATGATCTGGCTGCAATCAATGACCATCCGGTGCTTCTCCCTAGTCTTGACGACCACCATTTGGGCTCTCCAGGGCCTGTTACTAGCCTCAATGATCCCCTCTCGTAGGAGTCGCTGGACCTCCAACCTGATAAAGGCCCTGTTCCGGGCACCGTTGCTTCTGGGAGCGATGTGCTTACAGTCCGGGGTGAGGTTTGCAAAGAGGGAGGGTGGGGTGACCTTAAGGGCTGCGAGGCTACTGATGGTGAGGGGTGCAGGGGTCCGCCGAACTTTAAAGTAAGGCTCTGGAGGTGGAACTAGAAGTCGAGCCACAGTAGTAGGGCAGCGCAGAGATGGGGAAGAACGTAGAGTTTGAAATTAGCGTACTCTACGGCTTGTACAGTAAGGGTCACGACACAGTACTCCCCGGATTTCTACTGCGTGGGATCCGGAAGCCAGGGAGATTTTCTGAGTCGCGGGTAGGATTGAGAGGGAGCAGCGCCTTACCGTATCTGGGTAAGTACACTAATTTTAAACTCTACGTCCTTCCCCATCTCTGCGCTGCCCTACTACTGCGTGTATAAAGCTGTCTGTGCTCCTGGAGTCGAAAAGGCAGGCCGTCTCGTGCCCGTTGATCTGGGCGGTCATCGTAGACCTCGCGAGGTGGTGCGGCCGAACGTGATGGAGGTGAGCTTCGGAAGGCGGTTGGTAGGCCGGTCAGAGGTAGTGGAGGCCAGCGTACGGTTGGGTGAGCTGGGCTCCTGGGAGGCTGCGGAGTGGTGCAAAGATGGCGGCCCTCATGAATCGCGTGTGTCATCGGTGATGTCGTGCAAGATGGTGGCCCCCATGGGTCACGCGTGGCGGGTGGCAGCAGCGATGGCGTCCAAGATGGCGACCCCATGGGTCGCACGTGGCGGCCGAAATTGAAGATGGTGGCAAAGATGGTGGCGCCCACGGGTCGCACATGGCGGGTGGCGCGGCAGCTGGGGGCAGTCCCGACAGGCAGCAGGCAGCGCTGCTGGGCCTAGAAATTTTAGGGGGAGATCGGGCCTGGCAGGCTTTTGCAAAATGGCCCTTCTTCCCACAGCGGTTGCAAGTTGCGGTCCATGCCGGGCAGCGGTGTCTGGGGTGATTACTCTGGCCGCAAAAGTAGCACCTCGGGCCTCCGGCATTGTTCGGCCGCTGTGCGGCACAGGCTTGCATCGCACCCGGGTCGGTTGATGGCTGCTCCCACGAGGGTGCCGTGCGGTCGGAGGTGTAGGCCCCCATGTTCTGGGAGGCCACCTCCAGCGAGTTGCACTATCTCTGGGAGGCCGAGTATCCCCCCTTCTAGTAATTACTGGCGGGTATAGTTAGAGTTCATGCCAGCGACATAAGCGTCCCTGATCAGCAGCTCCGTGTGCTAGGTTACCGATATCGCCCAGCAATCACAGTTCCGGCAGAATATATGCAAGGCACGCAGGGATTCTGCAAGTAATTCCCCAGGCGTTGCCGTCTCGTGGCGAGGAGGTGCCTAGCATACACCTCGTTAACAGATTTCACGTATTGTCCTTTTAGCAGCGTTATTGCCTCCGTGTACGAGGGGGTGTCCCTGATGAGGTGAAAGACTCTTGGGCTCACCCGTGCGTGGAGAATCTGCTTCTTCTGGAGGTCTGTGAAGTCTTCGGTGAAGGATGCGAGGTCCACTTCGAAGCAGCTTAGCCAGTGCTCAAACGTTTCTGTGGCGTTGGCTGCCGGTGGGTCCAGCTCCAAGCAATCGGGCTTGAGTGATGAGTTCATCTTTAGACGTTCAGTGCATTAAATTGATATGCCTTCAATAAGCACACGACGAGTAATGAATGTAACAGAGGCTTTAATACACTAAACAGCAAGTCTCCTGCCTCTGGACCCGAACTGGGTCGGAGGCGGAGACTTGCCACCTTTATACATAAGCCCGAGGGGAGGAGCCACAGGCGGAGCCAGCCTGAACAAGCCCAGGCATGTACAACACAACACAATGCAATACCGTGGTTTACCACATCTAACAACACCAGGTGAAGTCCAACAGGTTTGTTTCGAATCACTAGCGTTTGGACCGCTGCTCCTTCCTCAGGTGCCAGGGTGGCACTGCCAAGGGCCAGGGGGTGAACGGGACCATGCCCATAAAGGTTGGGGGGGGGGGGGTTTGAAGGGTGGGAGAGGGCAGGGGATGTAAGTAGGAGCATCTGGGAGTTTGGAGGTCTGATGTGTGGGGGTCCTGGAAGGGAGGGGGTGCTGTAAGGGCGCTTGGGGGGGTCTGAAGAAGGGGGGGACGCCCCAAGGACCCCACACTTGGGGGGGTGTGGGGCAGTGTTCATGTGTGTGGGGGGGGGTGGCATTGCCCATGGATGGGGGGTTGTGGGGGACCCACAAGCTCACTTAGAGATCGGGGCACCCTTTCAAAATGGCAGCCTGATCTTGAGTTCGGCTCCCAGTGTGGCCTACACCGGTGAGAAACTCCCTCGGGCTCAAAAAAGTGTAATTGAATAGCAGTGGGGAACTCGCTGGCAGAGCCGGCGGGAAAATCCCTGAACAACCTGCTTAGCAACTTTTTGGGAGAATCGGGTCCCATGGCTTGTTTAAGAACTAGATGCAGCAATCTGACTGGCCAAATTAATTTTCTGATCAACAATGCTTCAAATTAAAGAAAATTACTTAAACTACCAACATAAACAAGGTATAAAATACCTAGTAAACATAATTTACACAGCTTGATAACATATATTGAGGAGAAAGGTTTCAAAATGTTCACCAGATTTGTTAAAACAGAATTAAAGTGAGGCCAAAGGCAATGCTGTTGCATTTTCTTGTATCTTTGGTCCACCAGTGTAAACTAATCATAATTCAGTGCAAACTGCAAATTGCATAGAAAAGCGCAAAGAACAGCTACAGCTGTTGCTGAAAGAAGAAAAAAAAAATCAAATTGCTAGAGTAGGAAGAGCTAGGTTGCATGCAAAGCACTTTGCTGCAGGAGATTAAATGGGCCTCTATTCTCGACCTAACTATACAATAAGTGGGATTCTCCGTTTCTGAGACTATGGGCTAGATCAGGGGTGGGAAAACTACGGCCCGCGGGCCGCATGCGGCCCGCCAAAGGTATTTCTGCGGCCCACCAAGTCATTAAAAAAAAAAAAAAAAAAATTTTTTTTTAAAAATTGTTTTTTTTAAAAAACTTTTTTTTAAGGTTAATGGGGGCGGGGGCTGTTGGGTTACTTACTGGTATAGGGTGGATACGTTGACTTGAGTAGGGTGATCATTGCTCGGCACAACGTTGAGGGCCGAAGGGCCTGTTCTGTGCTGTACTGTTCTATATGAGGCGCCCAGAATCATAACCGGGTGAAGTAATTATTTTACTTAATATACTATGCGGCCCTTTGTGAATTATGAATTTCTGAATGTGGCCCTTGCACGGAAAAGTTTGCCCACCCCTGGGCTAGATTCTCCGATTCTGCGGCTATGTCCGCTGCACCAAAAGTTGGCGCCGTCCCCGCACTGATTCTCCGCCCGGTAGGAGGCTGGCAGCCGCGCCGCGTAAAGCCCCCCCTTTATCTGTGGATACGGCCGCAGAATGGACGGTCCGTGGCCGCTCATGCACGCTGGCGGCCTGCGGCAGCCATGCCATACCATACAACATGGCACCAGCCGCTCGCATACCCAGCCTGCCAAAAACTGCCCCTCTGTAACACCCCTCCCCACCCCCAGACCACCTCCCACCAGTCCCCCCAGCTCCACCGAAGCCCCCCCCTGCCAGCGGAAAGGCTTCTCCCTGACTGTGGCGGCGCTGGGCACAGTCCGCAGCCACCACGCGAGGTCCCCGAAAGTTGTCAGGTCACGTGTCCCATGCCGTCGGGAAGTCGGCCCATCGGAGGAGGACCTCAGGTGACCTCCGGAAGCCGTCCTGATGGCATACGGCGTACTCCCCGAGTGCGCTGTTTTTGAGGGGGTAGAGCATCAGGAAAATGCGCGCCCTCGATTCCAGGGTAAAAATGGATTCTCCGGCCGATCGGCAAACTCGATTCTGGCGTCGACGATCGGAGAATCCAGCCCTATGTGTTGACACCAACGCAGGATTCGTGGACTTCCATGAAAGCAAAACTGAATCCGCACCAGGACCGATTCAGCGAGCACAGGCGCCACAGGGAACACAATCGATTCCAATGAGAAACGGTGCTGGATTTGCCGGATTCCCAATTGACACTAAGCTGACAAGCTGGAGCCGCATATACACACACCAGTCTATACAACCAAATGGCATGGGGAGCAGCTCCACGATTTACGGATGCTGAGCTGAAGACCCTGCTGGATATAGTGGAGAAGAGTCAGGCCACCCTGTACCCCAGCCCGGGAAGGAAGCTACTAGTCACCGCCATTCGCCATGCCTGTGGCCACAAGTGGCAGAGGTAGTTACCGCCACCAGCAACACCATCCGGACCGGCCAGCAGTGCCGTAAAAAAGGGCACAACCTCCTCAGGGAAGCCAGGGTGAGTAGGCAGCACTGTGCCCCAAGCACTAACCCCGTCTCACAAACCCGTAACCCTAGCCCCTTCCCCACCCAGAGCAGACAAACCCCCCCCCTCTCCGCACCACATGCAGGCACCTGGCCACTGAGGCCACCAGCTACCCACTCCCTGGGCTACATGTGTCAGACTGTCTCACACTGTCATTTTTGTCTCCCCCCCCCCCTCCCGCCCAGGAAAAGACAACCGAAAACCGCTGGAAGTGAGAGAACACTGGAGAGGGACCGCTGGACCTGCGCCCCCTCACCGTGGCTGAGCAGAGGGCCCTGGACATGGTCGGCGGCCCAGAGGAAAGGGAGATCACTGGGTTGGAGATTGGCCAAGGGTGAGGAAGTGAGGCCCCGCTGAGTTCTCTCCTATATACATGAGTAATAGTTCAATGTAAAAATTCTTACCATCTTGCCATCGGAGCTGAATTTTCATCAAGGCCTGATATAAATCACCTAGTGCCTGACTGGAATTTCAACAACTATTAACATTAAACCCAGGAGACCCTGTTACCTTTGAGCTAGTGCTCCATCAGAATGTATTCTGTGGGTGTATTTTGTGGCAGAGATGCTATCGCTTATTGAAGTGGAAGGTACACAGGCATCAGAGGTAAGCCACTGCAGTGCCCAGGTCTGGGGACATATAAATAAGTTTTTACTTTGAAGAAAACATTTGGCATTATTAGATTTACAAATGGGTAATGAGACAGATTTAGTTAACAGCCTAACAGTGCTTGAAAATTAATCTAATAGCGATAATATTTTTTAAAAATGTTTTTATTAAGGGTTTTTCATATTATACAAAGCAAGGATAAGTGTGAACATACATCAAAAACAGAAATATATACACACATCGGTCGTCTTCCATTATTTACATTGGTTGTCTTTCGTTATTTACAACAGTTCCAGCTTCTTGTTTTACGTTCTCCATTCGGCATTTCGTTCTAGCTGGGTTCCCTGCTTCCCTCTCCCCCTTTTCTTCCTGAGTCCCCTCCCCTTCTAATCGTGCGATATGCACTCATCAGTTTTACATATCCTGGGCTGGATTCTCCGGTCGCCGACGGCAAAATCGCGTTTGGCGATTGGCCAGTGAATCAGAGTCCCCGACCAAATCGGGTGCAGCGCCGCTTTCACGATGCTCCCCCACCCCCCCCCCCCCCCACAGCCTCAGGACATTGCCTGAGGCCCGCCCCCCGATAGTCCTCCCCCGACCAGTCGAGTTCCAAACACCGTCGGTCACGTGTGATCTCATCTGTCGGGAACTCGGCGTGGCGGCTGCGGACTGGCCAATTAAAATTTTGTCCCCGTATGAAAATAGGTATGTCCTCGTTTCCCTATGTAAGACGTTTTTGACCTGCATGTACGAGGTACTTCCATTCGGCTCTGTTGAAGGCCTTTACTGCATCCAGGGAGTTGATCACCTCTGATGTTCTCTCCCTTGATGGGTCATTATCATGTTCAGCAGGTGCCTGATGTTTGATAGAACATAGAACGATACAGCGCAGTACAGGCTCTTCGGCCCTCGATGTTGCACCGACATGGAAAAAAACTAAAGGCCATCTAACCTACACTATGCCCTTATCATCCATATGCTTATCCAATAAACTTTTAAATGCCCTCAATGTTGGCGAGTTCACTACTGTTGCAGGTAGGGCATTCCACGGCCTCACCACTCTTTGCGTAAAAAACCTTCCTCTGACGTCTGTCCTATATCTATTACCCCTCAATTTAAGGGGTGTTAGCTATCTACCTTCGACAAGGCCAGTTTGGTCTTCTGCTATCACCTCTGGTACGCAGTGCTCCAGTCACCTGTCTAGGATATTGGCCAGTATTTTTGCGCCCCCGTTTAGCAGCGAAATGGTCTGCAGACCCGCATTCTGTTGGGTCTTTGTCTTTCTTGGGTATCAGCGAAATTGAGGCTTGTGCTAGTGTAGGTGGCAGGATGCCCCTCGCCAGCGAGTCTGTAAACATCTCCCGCAGGTGCGGGCCGTGCTGTGTCAAATGTTTTGTACAAGTCTGCCGGGAATCTGTCTGGTCCCGGGGCCTTCCCCGCCTGCATGGAGTTAATACTCTCCATGATCTCTCCCGGTTCTAATGGTGCTTCCAGCCCGCGTTTTATATCCTCCCCCACAACTGGCATGATCAGTCCATTGAGGAACTGTTTCATCCCCAAGTCCCCTGCTGGGGTCTCAGAGGTATACAGCCAGCAGGAAAAGAGAATCTCAATGGCCGGAGAATTCCAATGGCCTATACCTTTTTTTCCCATTTGTCTTCTGTTGAAATCTTGTGCAATGACTTTCTCCAACTATTTTTCTATGTTCTATGTTCTAACTTATTTACTTTGGATGTTCCCTCATTTAATTTAATCTGGCCATTTTAAAAATGGTATATCGACTCCATGTTTTTGGTGTTTCAGACATCTAGATCACGCTGAACTTTATTATTCTGTGGTTGCTTTTCTGCATGGTATCACCAGAATCATCTCCTGTTCATGTTTTAGGTCATTGACACATAATAGATCAAGACGAGCATCGCTCCTTGAGTCAAGGTGCAGTGAGGCATTCCACCTACCAATTTAGTGCTAGCCAATGTGAATCTCCTAATTTGTGTTTAATTGATTGGCATCTCCTTCCAAAATAACGTTCCTATTCTCAAATCTTTTCATAATGACCTCAGTGTGAGCTTGGATTTTTTTTGCATCAATAATAACGGAGCAGTAAATTTTGTTCATAAGCACTTCACTCTGCACCTTTCTTTTCTTTACCACCTCCTCTTTTTGTCCATTTTAGATCCCTGAGTGTAACATTAATTTTGACCCTCGAGAGTAAACCATATTTTTGATAGTCTCACCACATCATTGGAACAATAGACCCGACAGCCTTGTCCTGGCAACAATTGGGTGCAGAAACTGAAGTCAAAAACAGGAGAGGATGGAGTAAAATGGGATGGGTGAATAAGATTGAGATGTAGAATGAGAGTGGCTTGAAGAAAGTCAGAGAAGATGTAAGACGATGCCAACAGCCCCACTGAGGTTATGGTGACAGTGAATGACAATCTCACCATATCATAGTTGGCACAACTCTTCCCTCAATTCCAGCAACTAATTTCTGAAGTTGCTAACAGGCTAGCCTGTATATATTGGTATTACAGATATACCTCCTCACTGTACATAGTTTTTTTTTGGTATGTGCTATAGGTAGGCAAATTTCTATGCAGGAACGTGCTTTTGGCAACTTAAACAAAACCAAGAAAAAGGGATAAACAAACAACCTGTAATTCATACTTTGCCTGCTACCAGGGAATGTCAGTACAACCAATTTTCTGTTGCAGAATCTCTGTTATCAAATGGGCAGTGGAGGGAAAGGTTAAGCCGAATGTAGAATAGATCTTGTGCATCACCCACTGTGACAGCACAGCGTTAATTCAAATATACCCTGCGCATAATTTAAGATCATTTGCAGCACATGCCTGAATTAACAAAATAAAATGTGTGTAATAACCCTCACGTGACCCATGGGATGGCCCAATTGATCTCCCCATGGACTCGTGGATTACAAGCTCTCTGCTAATGGGCGGAGGTCTAACAGCTGGAGCTCGAGAATCTTTTACTTTAAAGCCGGCCCGGAATTGGGACTGGCCAGATCAGTAGTCCGGCTGGGACTTATGTGCTGCCTGCCGCTTTGCGACCTTTACTTTTGCTTACGAAATAAACCTTTCTGTGACCTTCTTGAGACTCCTGAAAATATTATAACATGCACAATCAATTTTATGCACTGTGAACTGTTAACATTGCAAAATAAGTAACTTAGACAACAAAAAGAATCAACTAATGAGCCTGCATATAAATCACAGACAGCACAAGCACATATAAGTAACCAGGGCCATTTTAAGTACCACCCATTTGTTTTCCACTAGGAGAACAGGGTTAAAATTACCTCCAATGTTTCTGTAGATGAGAAATTAAGCAGCCTCCACAAGGGTAACCAAAGCATGCCATTATCATTAGTTAACTACAAGATAATAATTTTGCTTTTTTAGACACCAGCAGTGATTACAAATGTTCTGTAATAAATGTGAGGTAGGTTGCATGGGCAAATGGAGCATGGAGAAGATATGGCAGAAAGGAATTTGGGTGAGAAGACTTTTCAGGAGTGTTTGGTGGGATGGTCTGCAGGGAGTTTGCATCTCTTGGACTTAGGAATTTACAGTTGAGGCCATGCCCAATTTATCAGTGCTCCTCAACCTTCCTAAACTCTTAGTACCATACCAGGCTTCACCCCTCTTATTAAGGTGCTTTGTCCCTCTCTTGGAATCGTATGCAGGGCCCACTGACATACTTGTCGATGCCTCTTGAAGAGCAGTAACCCAAAATATCCCCTCCAAATCCCTCACCAATCTTCCTGTTCGCTAACCAAATATGCAACCTCCTCCCAACATTTCTTGAGCAAAGATTTGGGGCATACTGGGGGGGGGGGGGGGTAGCGAGGGTGAAAGAAAGTAACAATTTAGTGGGGGAACATAGAATCAAAAAGGGAGGTGAGGGAGTGGTTGAGAAATCGATTGCCATAGAATTACTGCAGTGGACGTCCAGTGGCGGCATGTAGGTGGAAGTCGCACCTTTGGTGGTGCCTGCTAGAGCCTTTGGCTGGGATTCTCCATCGGCGGGATGCTCCGTTTTGCCGGCAGCCCAGGGGTTTCCCAACGGCATGGGGCTGCCCCACAATGGGAATTCCTATTGACCACCCGGAGTAACGGAGCATCCCATTGGTGGGTTGAGGCAGAAAGGTGGCGCGGCGGGACGGAGCATCCCACCATTTGTTTTTTGGCGCTTTGTACACAGTTTTTAGGGAAATTCCAGAAAAAGAATACAGGAAAAAAGGGGGCGAGCAAAAGTCCACCGGCGAGCTCGGTGGGGAGTTGAGCGGGAGGAAAGATGGCGGGAGCAAGCTCACCAAGTGGGGACCTGATCATTGCAGTGGATAAGCTGGTCAAAGTGATAGCGGGGGAGTTTGAGCGGCTGTTTTCAAAACACTTTGATAAGCATTGAATGGAGATGATGACCTCGCTCAAGGAATGGGTGGGCGAGACCCTTGCTATGATGAACGAGGCTTTGGCAAAGACATCGACAGTGGGGCTGGGGTAAGGAGAGGTGTTGAAGGGGGTGGAGGAGGCATCGTTGCCACATAGCAACCAGTTCACCTCGATGGGAGAGGAGCTGCAGAGGGTGGTGGAGTGTAACAAAGGCCTAGAGCCAAAGTGGAGGACCTGGAGAACAGGTCATGAAGGCAGAATCTAAGGATCTTGGGCCTGCCTGAGGGGCTGGAGACCTACGGAATATTTTGCGGAGATGTTCGCTATGTTGATGGGGGAGGAGCAGGACCCCTCCCTCTACGAATTGGACAGAGCCCACCGGTCACTCCAGCTGAAACCCAAGGCGAACGAGCCACCAAGGGCTGAGATCGTCTGTTACCATAGCTATCAGGTGAAGGAGAAGGTGCTGAGATGGGCGAAGCTGAAACGAGAGGTTATGTGGGAAAGTGGTGGTATACATATATACCAGGATCTCAAGGCGGAGATGGCGAGAATGTGGGTGGCCTTAGGTCGGGCAAAGGTGGCATTATATAAAAACAATGTGAAGTTTGGGGTGGTCTACCCGACGAAGCTGAGGGTCCCATATAACTGCAGAGACTATAATTTTGAGAAGGTGGAGGAATTCACGAAAGCTGAAGGACTGGGAGTTTGGACTTAATTGAGTGTGGAAGGCAGAATATTCTGTGATTGTCATCTCGGAAAATGCTCCAAATTGGGTGGATGTGGTCCTGGAGAAGGGGCCGGCACAGAGGCCTGTCTGGAGGCTGGACGTTGGGTTGTTGGCGGACCCAAACCTTTGCACTAAAATGGGAACGGTGATTGAGGACTATATAGGGATTAATAGGAATGGAGAAGTGTTGCTGTCAGTGTGTGGGAAGCGTTGAAAGCAGTAAAGGCTCAGCTCAGCTGGAGGCAAGAGAGGAGTGGCAACAGTTGGTAGAGCAAATTTTGGAGGCGGGTGGAGGGTATGCAGAGGATCCGAGTCCAGATCTTCGGGTGAGGAGGAAGGAGCTGCAGGCGAGGTTTTACCTTTTTGTCGATGGGAAAGGTAATTTGGCAACTAAGGCAGGCAAAGGGGGATGTGTATGAGTACGGGGAGAAGGCCAATCGCTTGTTGCCAGGCCAGCTCTCTGGCAGGCTGCAGCAAGAGAGATTATTCGGGTCCAGGACAACAGGAATGGATGGTGGCACTGGAGCAGGTGAATAAGGTGTTTGAAAAGTTTTATAAGAATCTGCGTAAGTCGGAGTCTTCGGAGGATGAGTCAGACATGAGGGAGTTTCTGGGGTGGTTAGAGTATCCTGAGGTAGGAGAGGAGAAGAGGGCAGTGTTGGAGGAGCCTTTGGGGATGGAGGAAGTGCAGGCAGCTTTAGTGAAGATGCGGATGAGTAAGGCACCAGGATCGGATGGCTTGCCGGTGGAGTTTTCTAAGAGGTTTTTGGATCAGTTGGCGCTGCTGCTGATGGAGATGTTCAAGGACGCGGTAGCAAAGGGGGTACTGGCGGAGACTATGGGACAGGCGTCCATTTCTCTGTTGCTGAAAAAGGATATGGACCTTGTAGAATGTGGGTCATACAGGCCAATATCGTCATTGAATGTGGATGCCAAGATTCTAGCTAAGGTGTTGGCGCGTAAATTGGAGGGGTGCCTCCCGAAGGTGATTGGGGAAGAGCAGGTAGGGTTCATGAAGGGCAGACAGTTGTTGTCTAATCTGCGGCGTCTGTTGAATGTGGTACTTTCTCTGGCAGAAGGAAAGGAGTTGGAGGTGGTGGTGTTGCTGGATGAAGAGAATTCGTTTGATTGTGCAGGGTGGAGTTATTTGTTTGCGGTATTGGAGAGATTTAGAATTGGGCATAAGTTTGTGGCTTGGGTGAAAGGATTCGATGACGAGTGTTCGTACAAACAAGATAAATTCAGGGCACTTTCCTCTGCACAGTGGAATGAGGCAGGGGTGCCCCATGTCCCCCCCTTCTGTTTGCGCTGGCAATAGAGCCCTTGGCCATAGCGCTGAGATGCTCGAATAAATGGAGGGGGATGCCGGGGGGGAGGGGGGGGGGAGAGGGGGGGAGGGCATAGGGTGTCCCTGTACACTGATGATCTGCTATTGTGTATCTCCAGTTTGGGCTCATCAATTGGGGGAATAATGGGACTGCTTAGGAGATTTGGGTTTTTTCAGGCTACAAGTTAAATTTGGGAAAAAGTGAGTGTTTTGTGCTATTGGGCAGGATTCTCCGACCCCACACCGGGTCGGAGAATCGCCAGGGGTCGGCATGAATCCCGCCCCGCCGTCCTCCAAATTCACCGGCCTCCAAAAATCGGCCCGGCGTGAATCGCGCCGCCCGTCTCAGAGAATGGCAGGGACCGGCACGACTCAATGGGCCCCGGGGCTGCCCGAATTCTCTGGCCCATGATGGGCTGAAGTCCCGCCAGTTTTGTGCCAGTCCCGCCGGCGTAAATTGGAGTAGGTCCCTTACCGGTGGGACCTGGCAGCGCGGGCAGCCTCCGGGGTTCTTGGGATCTGGCCCCGGGATGTGCCCCCACGGAGGCCTGGCCCTCGATCGGGGTCCACCGATCCGCGGGCGGGCCTGTGCCGTGGGGGCACTCTTATCCGACGCGTCGGCCGTGTCAGCCTCCGTGATGGCTGACGCATAGGTGAACCCCGCCTTGCGCATGCGCTGGGATGACGTCAGCAGCCGTTGACGCTCCTGCGCATGCACGGACTCTCGCCGGCAGGCGGAGTCCCTTCGACCCAGGCTTGCGTGGCGCCAAAGGCCTTCCACGCCAGCCGGCGGGGCGCAAACCACTCAGGCGCCAGCCGAGCCCCTGAAGGTGCGGAGGATTCCGCACCTTTGGGGCGGGCCGACGCCGGAGTGGTTCACGCCACTCCGTCCCGCCGGGACCCCCCACCCCGCCGGGTACAGAGAATCCCGCCCATTGTCTCCGGGGGCGGGAGGTTGGATGGGAGGGGTTGCCATTTCGGGTGGCAACAACCCACTTTATACATCTGGGAGTGCAGATGGCAAGGGGCTGGGCTCGGCTGCCTAAATGAACACTCACAAGTTTGTTAGACAGGGTTAAGGTGGATTTGCTGATGTGGGATAGCCTTCCCCTATTGTTGGCAGGCGGTTAAGGTGAATATTTTTCCAAAAACATTTTTTTTTTTTTTTAAATCGGGGATGGAGGTAGATGTAGTCGTTTGTGTGGGAGTTAAGGTGACAAAGATTAGGAGGAGGGTGCTCCAGACGCCCTCCTCGTTACTGGAGGAGGTGTTGTCAGTGATAGGGTTGGTGGGGGGGCGGTCGTCTCGGCGATTTATGAGAGTTTTGGTGTAGGATAGAGTGTCTCTTGAGCGGGTTGAGGTCAAGTGGGAAGAGGATCTGGAAATAGCGCTATAGAAGGGACTGTGGTGTGAGGTGCTGCGGAGGGTGAATGCCTCAACCTTGTGCGCGATGCTGGGGTTGATACAGCTAAAGGAAGTGCACAGACTACCTGACAATGTTGAGGATGAGCCAGTTGTTTGAGGGGGTGGAGGATATTTGTGAATATTGTGTGAGGGATCCAGCCAATCACGTACATATATTCTGGTCCTGCCCGAAGTTGGAAAAGTTTTGGGGGTCGTTCTTTAGAACCATGTCGCCGATCCTGCATGTGGACTAAGGAGCTCAGTCCCCTGGGGGCCATATTCAGAGTGTCAGATTTGCTGGAGATAGGAGCGGGGGCAGATGTTTTAGCCTTCGATTCGTTGATTGCTCGCAGGAGGATCCTGTTTGGATGGAGGTCAGCTTCTCCACCTTGTGCCTCAGTATGACTGGGGGATCTAATGGAATTGTTGTATTTGGATAAGGTAAAATTTGCTTTGAAGGTGGCGAGTGACGGGTTTCTCAAGAGATAGGGTTTGTTTGTATTGCATTTCATAGAATCATAGAATTTACAGTGCAGAAGGAGGTCATTCGGCCCATCGAGTCTGAACCAGCCCTTACAAAGAGCACCCTACTGAAGCCCACGTATCTACCCTATCCCGTAACCCAGTAACCCCCACTTAACATGTTTTGGGCACTAAGGGCAATTTATCATGGTCAATCCACCTAACCTGCACATCTTTGGACTGTGGGAGGAAACCAGAGCACCCGGAGGAAACCCACGCAGGCACGGGGAGAATGTGCAGGCTCCGCACAGACAGTGACCCAAGCCGGGAATCGTACCTGGGACCCTGGTGTTGTGAAGCAACTGTGCGAACCACAATGCTACCGTACTGCCCACTCAGGCCTATGCCCCCGACCGCGTGGCCCACTCCTTCTGTGCATCGTGGACTCCGCAGACGACCACCCCATCCGCGACCGCCCTTAGCCAGCCCACACCTGTGCCACGCAGCAGCCAACCAACCCCGAGGGGCCCAAATGTTACTTCTGTGGACAGTCAAAACACCCCCGACAGTGCTGCCCGGCACGGAGCGCCTTCTGCAAGGCCTGTGGCAAGAAGGGACATTTCGCTGCAGTGTGCCAGGTCCTCTCAATCACTGCTATTGCCGCGACACACCCCACGTGCAGCCAGTGGCCGCCGCCATTTTCCCCTCCTCGGACCACATGCAGCCAGTGGACGCCGCCATCTTGCTCGACTCTCAACACGTGCGGCCCGTGGGCGCCGCCGCCCTGTTCCTCCCAAGACCATTCGGGGAGCTGGTTGCTGCCAACTGCTGGTTGGGGGGGGGGGGGGGGGGGGGGGGGGGGGGGGACTGGGGCTTTGTTTTATTTTGTTTTTTTATTTTGTGTTGGTTTTGTTTTGTAAATATTATGGCCGGGTTTCTCCGTCCCGTTGCAACACACTGTCGGATTTCTCCGTTTCGCTGGCTGAATGGGGTTTCCCGTTGTGGGGAAGCACCACGCCGTCAGAAAAACCACCTGTTGCCGGCAAAACGGAGAATCCCGACGAAATATGTTTAATTATTAAAATATAAAAATTTGAATCAAATATTTTTCAACACTAATTACTGCAGTGAATGAGGGACTAGACAATAGACAGTTTGGAGTTTGAAAGTATGGTTAGAAATGACTTGGGGGAAAAAAGTTTGAATAGAAGAAAAAGTTGGAAGGGCGAGGGGGCAAGAGAATTAAAACTGATGAGCCTTGTTTCTTTACTTGTCATGGAGATCTATCTGAGCCTTCAATAACTAAACCTGACCTAATTTATGGTTATCGTCAAAATTACTTCACAGCTTCTTGGGGGGGGGGAGCTTCTCGAGCATGAGGGCCTTGGAGGAGAAATTCAGACTAGTAAGAGGGAATGACTTTCGGTACTTGCAATTGCGTGACTTCATACGTAGACTGGTCCCATCCTTCCCATGCCTCCCATCCAGGACAGAGTAGTGTCTCGGAGAGAGGTAGGAGAGGGGAAAGTCTCGGATATTTACCGTGAACTTATGAAGGGGGAGGAGTCCAGACAGAGGAACTGAAGCTCAAGTGGGAGGAGGAACTTGGCAAGGAGATGGAGGAGGGGGTATGGGCGGAGGCCCTGAGTAGGGTAAATTCAACTGCAACATGTGCTAGACTCAGCCTGATTCAGTTCAAGGTCGTCTACCAGGCCCACATGACAGTGGCCGGGATGAGTACATTTTTTGGGGTGGAGGACAAATGCACTCGGTGTGCGGGAGGGCCAGTGAATCACGTCTATATGTTCTGGGCATGCCCAAAATTTAGGAGATACTGGGAGGGATTTGCGGATGTCATGTCCCAGTTACTGAAAACTAGGGTGGTGATGAGTCCAGTGGTGGCAATTTTTGGGGTCTCGGAAGACCCGGGGGTCCAGGAGGAGAGGGAGGCCGACGTCTTGGCCTTTGCTTCCTTGGTAGCCCGGCGACGTATACTGCTGGCATGGAGGGGCCCAAAGCCCCCGAAGACCGAAGCATGGCTCTCGGACATGTCGAGCCTTTTAGGGCTGGAAAATTTAAGTTCGCCATGAGAGGATCTGTATTAGGGTTCGCCCGAAGGTGGCAACCATTCATTGACTTCTTCGCGGGGAATTAGATGTCAGCAGGGGGAGGGGGGTAGATTAGAGTAGAATAGGAGGGATAAATAGGCGGGTACTGTTTATGAGAGAGGAGTGGGTCTTTTGAACTATGTTTCTGCTCTGTGTTGATACTTGCACGTTACTGTACACTGTAACGGTTTACAATGCCAAAAATACCTCAAAATTGTTTATTTTTAAAAAAACTACTTCATAGCTAATTCTTCCAATTAAATGTTCTCACTTTTTTATTCTCTGATGATTGAATTCACGAATAGCTTCAATATTTTTTAGCCTAACTGATCCAATTCTAATGGTGAGAAGCATCTTTGTTAAGTCGATGCACTGTTGTTTCCTTCTTAATCTATTGATTACCATACTATAAGGGGACAGTTGTAGATTTGCTTCACATCGTGTAATAATAATAATAATAATAATCTTTTACTGTCATAAGTATGAAGTTAGTGTGAAAAGCTCCTAGTCGCCACATTCCGGCGCCTGTTCGAACTTCTGCTACCTTCTACACTAACAGAAAATGACTCATTGCACATCATGATTGTAAAAGCCCATCCATGAATGTTAATTCTTAATTTCCTTACCTAGCCACATTTATTAATTAATTATGTAACTTGCAATTACAATAAATCCCTATAGCCAAGTCCTAACACCAATTACCTTTTATCCTGAAAATTGTAGTAATTGAACTAACTTTGCATTTGTGATGGTTTTGAAGAATATGACACCTGTTTCTGAAGCCTTGCACAAGTTGTGCAAGCCCCCTCTATGACATTGGGCTGGCTAATCTCATGCTCATCTTATTGAGCAGCTCTGCAACATTTGAACAACTGCCCCAGGCATTTTAACCACAAGGAAATTGAGTCTGTCACCTCTGAACTACTCATTTGAACAATATACATCAACAGACCTGCTAATTCAGGAGGTGCAGGCAAAGAAGGCTACTCTGTACGAAACAAAAGGGCACCCTTCTCGTTTTTAAAAACATTTAATTAAAGGCATTTTCAATGTAACATAACCAAGGAATACATATGCCAACCGCAGCAACAGGAAACAAACCCCCTCCCGCGCTGCACACCCCTTCCTTGTAGAGGGCAGCCCTGATCCGATTGAAACCAGCCCGCTGCGTGGCCAACTCCGCACCCAAGTCTTGGTAAATCCTCAGCTTGCTTCCTTCCCAGGACCACTTTCTCATTTCTGTCGCCCACCTCAGTATTTTTTCCTTGTCGTGAAAATGATGCAGCCACACCTTCATCTTGTGGTCTGCGTTCCCTCGATCCCTTCAGGCAGCCCCACGATCCGGGGATTCTGCTTCCTGGAACGATTCTCCAGGTCCTCTACCTTCTCCCTCAACCTCTTCTGACTCTCCGCTACAAACACCATCTCTGCCTCCAACGAGGCCAGCTGGTCCTCATGCTCTCCCACCGATTCCACACCTTCTGGAGCACCAGACCCTGCACCTCCAGCCTGTGCTCCACTCTCTAAATAGCCAACTTAGGCGATTCCACTACCTTCGCCAAGTCCTCTGAGGCCTCCTGCCTCTGCTGCTGGAACATAGCGTTCAAGAGGTCCATCAGTTGCTTAGTAGGCCACTGGGCGGACAGCGATACCCCAAAACTCTTTTCCTCTGTCACACCTCGAATAATCTCTCAGCCAGGCTGCTGCCTCTGACTCGTTACACTCCTCGTCTGGTAAGCCATAAACCGGCCCCACTGGTGGAGCACTTCTATTTCTCAGTGCTCATGCACCTCACCCCAGCAAACACCCCTTAAATCAGATGAAAAGGGACCAAGCAATTCCAACTCGAACGGAAGCCACCAAATGTGCGACCACTCAATCCATGGCCACCACCAGAGGTCAAAAGTCCACCCTTCTCAAAAGCTGATGTAAGCCCAATAAAATTTAGACAGTGCTAAGGTATTTGTGTGATTAGGAACCTGGATACATGCCTGAAAGAAGACGGCCGCTTTGAAGTAGCTGTTATAAAGGACACACAACATACATATCACGTGTCTGGCTCATGTTAACCAAAAAACTATTTGCCTTTAATTCATTACCTGGTCCTTCATCAAAACAATCATACGTAATGCATTTTGTTGGGGCCGCACGGTGGCGCAATGGTTAGCACTGCTGACTCATGGTGCCGAGGACCCAGGTTCGATCCCGGCCTCGGTTCACTGTCCTTGTGGAGTTTGCACATTCTCTCCGTGTCTGCGTGGGTCTCACCCCACAATCCAAAGATGTGCAAGGTAGGTGGATCGACCGTGCAAATTTGCTCCTTAATTGGAAAATTTAAAAAAATATATACAAAATGCATTTCCTGCCAGAGTCGACTGAACACTTATCCTTCGTGGTTATACTGTAGCATGGCCGTAATTCAAGCTGGAACTTAAAACTTAAACTACTATCACAGATATCTTAAAGTAGTTTGGCGCAGGGAATCTTTGTAAAACAGCTTTGTTGCTTAATGCTTAATGTTGATTCATGGTTGGAAAGGATAGGCTACACGACAGATTAGGCAGACAAATATCACTGTGAGGTTAAACTCAATACTGGAACAAAATGCTAAACTAGTGCAGTGACCAGGCCAGAAATGTATTTCATCCCCAGTCCCATACATATTTGCAAGTAGGTGTCCTATGCCACAACTGTTGCAATCTGAATTAAACCCAGTCATTTATGTCTCTTCCTACCACTAATCCGCATGTATAAATAGTCTCAAAGCCACTGAAACATTATTTAGTGGCATGTTCAGTTGCAGGGAAGTGAATATCATAGAATCTGTGACACTGCTGTTTGAATTACCAAGAGGATGTCCAATTCCCAGGTTTCAGATTGCTTTTTTTCTGAAATTCTTTGCCTTTCCTACACTATTCAGTGGAAAATAAATCTGTCAGCGCTCTGCCCTTGCAAAGGCATCAGAAATATGCAATTGCCATCTGTTAACTACAGAACAATAATTCAGTTATATTAGACACCTGAGGTTGTGAATAGAAACGTTCAGCAGTAAATGTGAAAGTAGTGATCAAATGCCGTATGTATTAATTGAACAGTTCTGTGCAAATAGCAAAAACTCATATGACTGTATCAGTTAAAATCAACACCCTGAAAGTATGTAGTTTTCTTTGTGTCAGAATGACTAAGGCAATATACATTTCTCCGCTTAGATGGAGAAATGGGTTTAGGTCTGTATAAATACTTACCATTTCATACGCAGTAACGACTTTCTTCAAGACTTCTGGGATCACTCCTTGTGGCTCCATTGAAGGGTAAGCATCTTTTAGATTCAATACCACAATAGGTATGTTATCACTGTTCAGAAGTGTTGACAATGCCATAAAGCACTGTATTAGATTAGAAACCGGGGCGAGGCCACATAATTCCTTGAAAGAAACTATTGCATTCTGAAAAAGAAAATAAGTTAAAGTTAAAAATGTGAAAATGTAAACAAGTTTTTGATATAATTTTATGATCAAAATCAAAATGCAAAGATACATCTGAGTTTCAGCTGGGATAGCAATTCTTTAATAAAGCTCAAGAAATCTGATCAGTCCAATAACCGCAGTTTCTTGAACTCGGGTAGCTATAAATCACAAGAATGAAAATCCCTCTGCTTGTGAACAATCCATTACATGAGACTACTCAATTAGTCCTTGGAGGACGTTAACAGGCCATTTACCATGCAGTTGGAACCAGCAGTTGTTTATTTTTGGGATTAAAATTATTTTTTTCATTTTGAACATCTTCAATTGTTAGTTATAAAAACATTGAAGATGGAAACAAAGCCGTTTCATTTAGCAGGGTGTCACGTAAAGTTATCCCCAGGAATACATCCACCAAAAAAGTTGGCAACTCTAATTTCAAAAGACTGGCTAAAAGCCTGGTCAAAGAGCCGAGTTTTAAGAAGAGGTGGAAAAGCGATTGAGGGTTAGGAAGAAATATGAGTTGGGGGCCGAGACAACTGGAAGCATGGCTGCCCATGATGGGTGAAGGTAAAGGATATGCACAAGAATCCACAGTTAGATGAACAAAGAGTACCGGCAGGGATGGGTGCTGATGGTGGGGGTTTGGGCAGAGGGAGGGGCAGTGGGAGTTGGGGACAGTTGAATTTGGAGGCCGAAGGATATGATTACTCAGCCATTTCAGAGGGCCTGTAAGCAATACCAGGTTAGAACGGCAGGTTTTCGTGCCTAAATGGATTTTTACAGCAATCAATGTTACTTACCTTCCAGATTCATTAATTGAATTTAAATTCTCCCAACTGTCCTGTTGGGATTTAAACTCATGTCCCCAGAGGATAGTCTGGGCCTCTGGATAATGTTCAGTCACTTGTTCAGTGACATCACCACAGCATCACTCCCACCTCCCGCAGGTGTTACTGCATACCAATAAAGAGAGGAACCCTGGCTGAGTCTTTTACCATTCCTAGCATGCGTACTGTAGCAAACTGCAATGTCTCCAATGATGTTCCAATTAAGTGCAGGCAGTTTGCAAAAACAAAATATTCTAATAATCAAACTATACAACAGGAGAAACACTGGCTTTTCATCCATTTATTTAACATTGTCAGACACTCAGACATTGTTAATTCCTGATAGCCTGATAAATGTGTAGCCTCTTGGGTGTCCTCAGGAAGTGTTAGAATACGTGTCAGCTTGCAAATGCAATTTCTTCCACATTCCCAATGAAAGTGCTGCAGGACATATGAAAATACTGGATTGAAGCAAAATAGGCAAGGAATTTAAAGTAAGAAAGAAGATGTCTATAATTAAACACTCTCCCCATGTCTGCGTCGGTTTCCTCCGGGTGCTCCGGTTTACTCTCACAGTCAAAGATGTGCAGTTTAGGTGGGGTTACAGGATTACGGGAATGGAATGGGGGAGTGGACCTAGGTAGGGCGCTCTTTCAAAGGATTGATGCAGGTTTGATGGGTCGAATGGCCTCCTTCTGCACTGCAGGGTTCTATGAAACCAATTTGTAAAACATTACTGCTCAATACTGTAAATGATTACAATTTGAATTTATGCACCTGAGCAACTCAAATATCAGGAAACATTCACATTCATTCCTTTTCTATCAAGTCATAACTACAGCAGTATAATATTTGCTCAGAATGCTGCTCAGAAAATTAACCAATGCTGTAGAATAACCCAAAGTGCACTCAATATGCATATAGCCTTGAACTTTAAACATAATAAAGGCTTGTTTAAATGCCCTCTAGACTTAGCCTGCAATTGCAAAATTAATTATTACCGCACATTCTCAATTCAACCAGTCCCTCTGGCCTCTGTAATGTGCAGACGTTCCATTGAGGCAGTGAGATGATTCTTGGAACAACACAATATATGGCTGATTTGTGACAAAAATCAATAAACCGAGAGAGAAATTATTGTCCTGTAATATAAGGGGTCATTTAAAGACTGTTGTAGCATTTGTGCATTAAAATTACATTTGTAATTGGATTTCTTTTCCAAAACAATATGAAATGAAATCGATTATTGTCACAAGTAGGCTTCAAATGAAGTTACTGGGAAAAGCCCCTAGTCGCCACATTCCGGCGCCTGTTCTGGGAGGCTGATACGGGAATTGAACCGTGCTGCTGGCCTGCCTTGGTCTGCTTTAAAAGCCAACGATTTAGCCCTGTGCTAAACCAGCCCCTCATCATTCATCTGGAGTACAGTGAATGAAATGAATAGACATGAAGATTTAATAGTAACTTTCAAAAGGCAATTGGATAAATACTTTAAAAGGAAAATTTCTGCAGCTATGTGAAAAGCGCAAGGGTGTGAGACTAATTGGACATCATTTTCAAAGAGGAAGCCAGGGCACGACATGCTGAATGGCCTCCTTCTGTACTGTATGATTCTATAATCTTCACTTTCAACATTTCTATTTTTAAATAGTAGATGAAGATAATGTAGTATGGTTGTCTGTGAATGAGAACACAGGTAATAGGTTAAACAGTTTACTACTGTAGTACTCCACTGCTCTTACATGCTGTGCCTGCAACAATTGCGGCCTCCCCCACCTCCCATATCATTATTTGTGCACTTGTTGCTTGGCAATATGTAAATGAATGCATATTCTACATCTTACCCATTTTAGTTCGAACAATATGTAACTGCATGAAAGAATACTACAGAAAATGGCAGGAAAAAGAAATAGAGAACTCAAAGACAGAAAACCCGAACTCGAGCTAAAGCTAGCACAAAACCCGAATGGTCCCTTCCCCCTTCTTGAAGAACAGTATTCATATATATTTAGGTTGGTACATGGTATTTTAACTTGAAGTTTGCTCTGCCATGCCTCCCTAAGTGTGTAGTCACACAATATAGTTTGCTCTGGTTATTGTCCACATGGCGGATAGCACCAGGTGAGCATGGGCTGGACAAGGTGGCTGCAGGGTCTGTTACCTGGTAACAGGATGAGCCCCTGTCTCAGCTGGTGTAGGAGGCAAGGACTGTAAATTCAGGGTATTACCCTCTGAGGCACTTGGCGGGGTTGGTTCAGGCACCTGAAGCAGATGATGTTGGTTCTGACATATAAAGCGCCATCTGAGGCTACCATGTAGCTATTGGGTTGGGGAGCATGGTTGCGCACAACAGCCATTATAAGAACATAAGAACTAGGAGCAGGAGAAGGCCATCTGGCCCCTCGAGCCTGCTCTGCCATTCAATGAGATCATGGCTGATCTTTTGTGGACTCAGCTCCACTTTCCAGCCCGAACACCATAACTCTTAATCCCTTTATTCTTCAAAAAACTATCTATCTTTACCTTAAAAACATGTAATGAAGGAGCCTCAACTGCTTCACTGGGCAAGGAATTCCATAGATTTATGAATTATGTCATGGACCTGATTGTTCATAAGCTATAAGACCCTTTGGCCCATCAAGTCTACTGCCATTTGCTCATGGCTGATCTCATCCTTAACTCCACCGTTCTCTGGTTGTCCGGCCTTTCGGATTTTCTCCAGATTGGAGCCATTCACCCAGTTGTTCCAAGAGCTGTTTGTAGCCAACAGCCAATAAGCAGAGAGAGGGAGTGAGAAGTCATGGTAAAACACCACACACAAACAAAAGAGGGGCGGGGGAATAAAGAGGCATGGAGCCCAACCATGCCCAGCACATAACAAAATACACGGCATCATGCCATCCCAACAGGAACAGGGAGCGGGATTCCCTCAGCCTGGGGCCGGGCTAGAGAATCCCCACGACCGGCACGAATCGTGCCATGCCACGCCACCCCGACACGCGATTCTCCGCTTGCGCCACTGACACCGGCGTGGTCGGGGGGGGGGGGGGGGGACCCGCCGATTCTCGGCCCGGGATGGGCCGTGGCCGTTGTAAAAAGCCGAATCCCGCCAGCGCCGTCCACACCTGCTCTCAGCCGACGGGACCTCGGCGTGGATGGGTCGGGGACGGCTTGTGGGGGGGAGGCCTCCGATGTGGCCTGGCCCGTGATTGGGGCCCACCAATCGGCAGGCCAGCCTCTCTGGCTGGTGGCCTCCTTTCTTCCGGCCCCTGTAGTCCTGCGCCATGTTGCGTCGGGGCCGGCACATTGAAGGAAGCCACTGCGCATGCACCCATTGTGCATGCGCGGATCCCGCGGCGCCCATTTGACGCCGGGATCAGCAGCTGGAGCAGCGTGAACCGTGCTGATCCTGAGGCCGTCATGACGCCGTCGTGAAACACAACGCCGTTTCCGACGGCATCAACACTTAGCCTCAGGACCAGAGAATCCCGCCCAGGATAAAAGAACCGATGAGGGGAGAGGGCATGCCTGACGACTAGAAGGGGAGAGGGGTCAGGAAGACGGGGAGAGGGAAGCAGGGGAGAGGGAAGAAAACGGGGAGAGGGAAGCAGGGGACTGATCCAACTAGAACTAAATGCCGACTGGAGAATGTAAAACAAGAAGCTGTGACCGCTATAAATAACGAAAGACAACCGATGTAAATGATAGAAGACGACCAATGTGTATATATCTTTTTGTTTTCGATGTAATTTCATGCTTCCGCTTCCCGTTGTTCTGTATAATATGGAAAATCCTTAATAAAAACTCGGCCCACTGGGGCCGGAACATCGCGGGTGGGCCGGCTGATGAGGCGCCAACGGCACTGCGACAGCGCGCAGCACACGCCACGATGAGGCCGGTCTCGAGAGAGTGGAGACTCACAAACTGCTGCCGGCCCCGATTCCGGCGTCGGAATAGATTCTCCACCCGAACGCCAATTACGATTTTGGAGAATCCCACCCCATATCTCTGGAATCAACCTAGTTAACCTCCTCTTAACGGCCTCCAATGCCACTACATCTTTCCAAAAATAAGAGGATCAAAACTGTGCACAACAGTTTGCATTGTCACTGTCTGGCCTGGCTCCAGAGGCTGAGTTTGCAGGTGTTGCAATCACAGTAGCTCGTCCTTCTTTGCAGTTGTTTCATAAGAGCTTCCTTCACATTTGTTTTCACTTCAGATTGCAGCAGGGTTTTGGCAATAGGAATCATAGTCCTGGTGTGTCTAGAGACCATTCTCTGTGCTGGTGAAAGCAGACCTTCCCTTGGTAGGTTGTGCAGATTATGCAATGCAGCATAAAAGTTGTCATGGAGGCATTTTTTGAAGAGGTGCTTTGCTGAACATGCTGCACACCCTACCAAGCCATCTGATTGTGGGTAAAATGGGCTGCTTGTAACATGTTCGAAGTCCCATGTGTGCCAAAAGTCTTTGACTAGCCTGCGCACAAGCTGTCTGGCATTGTCCATTATTAGCTGTTGTGGAATGCCAGGCACAGCAAAGAGTCGCTTCAGCTCCCGGATTATTGCGATGCTCTTCATGTCAGGTAAGTAATCAACTTCACACCACCCTGAAAATGAATCAACAATGACCAGATACTGTCCCATTCCGATCAAATATATTAGGGCAGCACGGTAGCATTGTGGATAGCACAATGGCTTCATAGCTCCAGGGTCCCAGGTTCGATTCCGGCTTGGGTCACTGTCTGTGCGGAGTCTGCACATCCTCCCCGTGTGGGTTTCCTCCGGGTGCTCCGGTTTCCTCCCACAGTCCAAATATGTGCAGGTTAGGTGGATTGGCCATGCTAAATTGCCGTTAGTGTTGGGTGGGGTTACTGGGTTATTGGGATAGGGGGAGGTGTTGACCTTGGGTAGGGTGCTCTTTCCAAGAGCCGATGCAGACTCGATGGGCCGAATGGCCTCCTTCCGCACTGTAAATTCTATGATCTGCTGCCGTGAGGGACCATGGAAGATCTGGAATCTCAAGAAGGTGCAGCTTGAACGCATTGTATGGTGCACACCTGGATACCTCCTTCTCTAAGTTTCATTGTCAGTGACAGCCTTCAATGCAAATACCACTGATCTGCCATTCTGGATGCACACTGCTCCAAGCATGTGCTAAGACGAATCAGCTGGTAAGTGTTCGGACATCGAAGCATTGTAAGACTGAAGGGGCTGAAAGTAGGTCTGTTGAATGCACTGTTGTGGGGCTTCTGCCAGCACCATTGCACATCCTGGTGCAGGGGTGCAGTCACTTTGGTGAGCAAGGAATGAACTTTGATAGGCAGTTTGTCATGCTGAGGAAGTGCTGCAGCGCATGTTTGTCACCAGGACTGAACGACTGCCATATGGTCTTGGTATTGTCTTGGTCTGGCTTCACACCATCGACAGTCAGCAGGTAGATCATGTAGAGGACCTCACTGACTCAAATTTGCATTTCGCAGGGTTCTGCTTCAATTTTTAGGTTCTGATTCTGCCGAGGACCAAACGCAGACATTCATCATGCTCCTCCACTGGAGCAAATTAGGACGTCATCAACGATAATTTCACTAAGTTGCCCTGTGAAGAGCTCTATGGACCTTTGGAAGGCCTCATCACCAAGGCAGATACCATAGAACATGTGCAAGAATCTATCTGCCTACTGGAGACATGAATGTCGTAAGTTTCAAGGATTCTTTTAAAAAATGTTGTTTTAGAAATTTTGAGACCCCAATTATTTTTTTCCAATTAAGGCGCAATTTAGCATGGCCAATTTACTTACCCTGCACATCTTTTTGGGTTGTGGGGTGAGCCCAACGCATATACAGGGAGAATGTGCAAACTTCACTTGGACAGTGACCCGGGGCCAGGATCGAACCCGGGTCCTCGGAGCCGTGAGGCAGCAGTGCTAACCACTACGCCACTATGCTGCCCCTTGCTCCAAGGATTCTTTACTGTGCGGGATTTGGCAATATCTGCCCTTTACATCCAAGATGCTGAAGATCTTGGCATTGGGCAAGTCGGGTATGATCTGTTCAACTGTCTTCATAAGATAGTGAGGTCACAGAATTGCTTTAAGATGAACAGGATTGATACAAATTCTGCCAGCTTTCTTAACTGCAGCTATCATCGTGGAAACCCATTCCGTGGCCTCATCGATGGGGGCGAGAACATCCAGTCTTGTCATTCTGTGCAGTTCATCTATTATCTTCTCTTTCATGGAAATGAGTACTCAGCTAGGAACTCAAGACAGTGGGTGGCAATGAATCATCTAGTCTAATGTGGTATATAATAGATATGTAAGCAGATTCTGGATAGATATATAAATAATAGGGTTGCTGCAGTGGGAGACTTTAATTTTCCTCATATTGACTGGAAATCCCTTCGGGCTTGGTATCTGGATGGTGAGGAATTTGTTAAGTGTGTCCAAGAAGGTTTTTTGGAACAATATGTGGACAGTCCGACCCGAGAGGGGGCTATACTGGACCTAGTACTAGGGAACGAGCCCGGCCAGGTCATCAAAGTGGCAGTGGGGGAACATGTGGCGAACAGTTACTACAATTCCGTAAGCTTTTGGCTACTCATGGAAAAGGAAGAATGTTGTCCTAGGGTTAAGGTGCTAAATTGGAGGAAGGCTAACTACAACCAGATTAGGAGGATTTGGAGGCTGTTGTTTGGGAGAGGCTGTTCGAGGGTAAATCCACATTTGGCATGTGGGAGTTTTGAAAGGAACAGTTGATGGGAGCGCAGGACAGGCATGTGCCGGTAAAAAAGGACAGGAAAGGCAGGATTCAGGAACCGTGGATGACCAGGAAAATTGTAAGTCTAGTCAAAAAGAAAAAGGATGCAGACATGGGCCGGGATTCTCCAAGCCCGTGCTGGAAAGGGGGGGGGGGGGAGAGGGGCTGAGAATCTAGCCACGCCGCTCCGAGGCCAGGCCGCCAATTCTCCGACGACCAGAGAATTGGCGGCAATTGCGCCCGCGCGGTCGCCGTGTTGCTGGTTGGGGGCCGTTGAAAGTGGCTTCCGCAGCGATTCTCCGCTCGACAGGCCAAGTGCCTGCCGAGTCCCGCCGCCGTGGTTCACATATGGTCCCACCCGGCGGGACCTTGGCGTTCTGGCTGCAGGGCCGTCCTGGTGGGGGGGGCAGGGGGATCCGACTCTGGGGGAGTCTCCACGGTGGCAAGGCCTGCGATTGGGGGCTACCGATCAGCGGGTGCGCTCATTCTGGGGGGGGGGGGGGCTATGATCCTCCGCGCCGGGCCCCTGTAGGGCTCCGCCATGTTGCACGGGGGCGGCACGGAGAAGGCAACCATGCGCATGGCACTCCGGCAATGTTCTAGCCCCCGAAGAACAGGAGAATTACTGGGCCTGGAGGCCCATTGACGGCGGCGTTTCTCGCGCCAGTTTTGACGCCGGCGTCAACATTTTGCCGCCAAATCGGAAAATCCCGGCCATGAAGTCTAGGCAACTAAAACCAAATGAAGCACTCGAAGAATGCAGGGAAAGTAGAAAAGAGCTCAAACAGGGAGATAGGAGGGCAAATATGGGTCACAAAATGTCCTTGCATACAGGATGAAGGAGAATCCCAAGGCATTTTATATGTATATTAGGAACACGAGGGTAGCGAGAGAAAGAGTTGCTCCACTCAAGGACAAAGGAGGGAAATTATGCAGAGAACCAAAGGAAGTAGGTGAGATCCTTAATGAGTACTTTGCATCGGTATTCACAAAGGAGAGGGACACCTTGATTGGTGGGATCTCAGAGGGATATGTAAACACTTTAGAACAAGTCATTATTACTAGGGAAGAAGTGCTAGGTGTGTTAAAAAGCATTACAGTAGACAAATATCCAGGGTCAGTTGGCATCTATCCAGATTGCTGAGGGAGTCAAGAGATGAAATTGCTGGGCCTCTAACATATATCTTTGTTTCCTCATTGGCCACAGATGAGGTCTCAGATGTTTGGAGGATAGCCAATGTTGTCCTGTTATTCAAGAAGGGTGGCAAGGATAACCTAGGCAACTATAGGCCAGTGAGCTTGACGTCAGTGATAGTGAAATTGTTGGAAAAGATTCTCAGAGATAGGATCTATGCATATTTGTAAGCGAATGGTCTTATTAGCGACAGACAGCATGGTTTTGTACGAGGGACGTCATGTCTCACTAATTTAATTGAGTTTTGTGAGGAGGTAATAAAATGAATGACGAGGGAAGGGCTGTGGATGTTGTCTACATGGACTTTAGTAAAGCATTTAATGAAGTCCCTCATGGCAGGTTGCTGCAAAAGATTAGATCACATGGAGCCAGGGGTGAACTAGCTGGATGGATTCAGAACTGACTTGGCCATAGAAGATAGCGGGTAGCAGTGGAAGGATGTTTTTCCGAATGAAGGTTGGCTGCAACTAGTGGTGTTCCGCAGGGATCAGTATTGGGACCTCTGCTCTTAGTAATATATATAAATGACTTGGAAGAAAATGTAGCAAGTTTGCGGATGATACTAAGATTGCAGGAGTTGCAGATAGTGATGACGATTGTCAGAGAATACAACAAGATATGGATAGGCTGCAAAATTGGGCGGAGAAATGGCAGAAGGAATTTAACTTGGACAAATGCGAGGTGATGCATTTTGGTAGATCCAATTCAGGTGGAAGCAACAAAATAAATGCAGAACCATCAGGAGCATAGACACACAGAGAGATCTGGGCGTGCAGGTCCACAGATCCTTAAAAGTGGCAGCAAAGGTGCAAATGGGGGTAAAGAAAGGATATGGCATACCTGCCTTCATCGGACGGGGTATCGAGTATAAAAACTCAAAAATTATGTTACAGTAATATAGAATGTTGGTTCGGCCACATTTGGAATACTGTGTCCAATTCTGGTCACCACACTACCAGAAGAACATGGGGGCTTTGGAGAGAGTACAGAAAAAGGTTTAACAGGATGTTGCCTGGTATGAAGGGTATTATCTATGAGGAGAGATTGAATAAACTGGGATTGTTCTCCCTAGAAAGACGGAGGCTGATGGGCGACCTGATAGAAGTTTATAAAATTATGAGGGGTATAGACAGGATGAACAGTTGGAGGCTTTTTTCCAGGGCGGAAATGACAATTACAAGGGGACACAAGTTCAAGGTGAGGGGGGAAAGGTTCAGTGGAGATGTGCGGAGAAAGTTTTTTGCACCGAGGGTAGTGGTGGCCTGGAATGCACTGCCAAGTGAGGTGGTTGAAGCAGATATGTTAGCGGCCTTTTAAGACTTAGCTAGGATGACACATGAATTGACGGGGTATGGAAGGGTACAAGCAGTTGGTCTAGATAGGCCAGGTGATCGGAGCAAGCTTTGAGGGTCAAAGGGCCTGTTCCTGTGTTGGACTGTTCTTTGTTCTTCATAACAGGCAGCTCCCCAATAATAATAATAATAATCTTTATTAATGTCACAGGTAGGCTTACATTTACACTGCAATGAAGTTACTGTGAAAATCCCCAAATATCACAGTCAACATTCCTGCATCACTGGTGTTGTCGTAAGGCGTGTATGGCCCGCCCAAGGTAGATTAGTCCTAGTGCAATTATGTCAGGGAGACCTAGAAGTGGTTGAACATCCTGGTTGACTATGTGGAATTGAAGGTTGGCCCTCCTGCAGTCCAGGGTGACTATGCCTTCTGTGTACATGTCCTGTCCACAATATGCAACAAGATTTACTTTGTTGATGGAAACGAGTGCAGCAAAGGGCTTGATTTTCCTCAGCAGCAGTTTCTTTTTCTTAATATTATAAAATAAAATACAGAAAAGAGCAAACAACAGCAGCAACAGTAACCAATACACAATTAACGCTAGCCAGCCGTACCACCCACTCCATGCCGTTTTTACACCCAGTCCCCCCCCCAAAACCCAAACAACCCCCCCTGCTGACGTGCTAGTGCTCCTTAAGGAAGTCGGTAAACAGCCTCCACCTTCTGGAGAACCCTCTTATGGAGATCTTGATTTTAATTTCAAGGTGGAAGAACTCTGCCAAGTTGCTCACTCATTCCCGCTCTTTCGGCAAAACCAAGTCCAACCTGCACAACAAGATTCGCCTCCAGGCTATCAGGGAGGCAAAGACTACTACGTCAGTCTCTCTCCACTTGCACTCCCGAACCTTCCAGCACCCCAGAAATCGCCACCCACGGGTTCGGCAGCACCTCTGCTCTCAAAACCTTCGCCATTACATTGGAAAACTCTTTCCAAAACCCCTCCAACCTCGGACACACACAAAACACATGGGCATGGTTCGCCGGTTCCCCCACACACCGCCCACACCCATCTTCCATTCCTAAAAAAAAACGGCTCATCCTAGACCCCTTCATGTGAGCCCTATCCACCATCTTCAACTGTATCAGAATCAGTCTGGCACATGGCGAGGACGGTTTATCCTCTAGAGCCTCACTCCACACCCCAGCTTTCATCGCCCCATCCAACTCCTCCATCCATTTGCACCAGACCTCCTCCACCGGACTGCTCTCATAGAACATAGAACGATACAGCACAGTACAGGCCCTTCGGCCCTCGATGTTGCATCGACATGGAAAAAAACTAAAGGCCATCTAACCTACACTATGCCCTTATCATCCATGTGCTTATCCAATAAACTTTTAAATGCCCTCAATGTTGGCGAGTTCACTACTGTTGCAAGTAGGGCATTCCATGGCCTCACCACTCTTTGCGTAAAAAACCCACCTCTGACCTCTGTCCTATATCTATTACCCCTCAATTTAAGGCTATGTCCCCTCGTGCTAGCCACCTCCATCCGCGGGAGAAGGCTCTCGCTGTCCACCCTATCTAACCCTCTGATCATTTTGTATGCCTCTATTAAGTCACCTATTAACCTTCTTCTCTCTAACGAAAACAACCTCAAGTCCATCAGCCTTTCCTCATAAGATTTTCCCTCCATACCAGGCAACATCCTGGTAAATCTCCTCTGCACCCGTTCCAAAGCTTCCACGTCCTTCCCATAATGAGGCGACCAGAACTGTACGCAATACTCCAAATGCGGCCGTACTAGAGTTTTGTACAACTGCAACATGACCTCATGGCTCCGGAACTCAATCCCTCTACCAATAAATGCCAACACACCATAGGCCTTCTTCACAACCCTATCAACCTGGGTGGCAACTTTCAGGGATCTATGTACATGGACACCGAGATCCCTCTGCTCATCCACACTACCAAGAATTTTACCATTAGCCAAATATTCCGCATTCCTGTTATTCTTTCCAAAGTGAATCACCTCACACTTCTCCACATTAAACTCCATTTGCCACCTCTCAGCCCAGCTCTGCAGCTTATCTATGTCCCTCTGTAACCTGCAACATCCTTCCGCACTGTCTACAACTCCACCGACTTTAGTGTCGTCTGCAAATTTACTCATCCTTCTGCGCCCTCCTCTAGGTCATTTATAAAAATGACAAACAGCAACGGCCCCAGAACAGATCCTTGTGGTACGCCACTCGTAACTGAACTCCATTCTGAACATTTCCCATCAACTACCACTCTCTGTCTTCTTTCAACTAGCCAATTTCTGATCCACATCTCTAAATCACCCTCAATCCCCAGCCTCCGTATTTTCTGCAATAGCCGACCATGGGGAACCTTATCAAACACTTTACTGAAATCCATATACACCACATCAACTGCTCTACCCTCGTCTACCTGTTCAGTCACCTTCTCAAAGAACTCGATAAGGTTTGTGAGGCATGACCTACCCTTCACAAAACCATGCTGACTATCCCTAATCATATTATTCCTATCTAGATGATTATAAATCGTATCTTTTATAATCCTCTCCAAGACTTTACCCACCACAGACGTTAGGCTCACCGGCCTATAGTTACCGGGGTTATCTCTACTCCCCTTCTTGAACAAAGAGACCACATTTGCTATCCTCCAGTCCTCTGGCACTATTCATGTAGCCAATGATGACCTAAAAATCAAAGCCAAAGGCTCAGCAATCTCTTCCCTGGCTTCCCAGAGAATCCTAGGATAAATCCCATCAGGCCCCGGGGACTTAACTATTTTCACCTTGTCCAGAATTGCCAACACTGCTTCCCTACGCACCTCAATGCTATCTATTCTAATAGCCTGGGTCTCAGCATTCTCCTCCACAATATTATCTTTTTCCTGAGTGAATACTGACGAAAAGTATTCATTTAGTATCTCGCTTATCTCCTCAGCCTCCACACACAACTTCCCACCACTGTTCTTGACTGGCCCTACTCTTACCCTAGTCATTCTTTTATTCCTGACATACCTATAGAAAGCTTTTGGGTTTTCCTTGATCCTACCTGCCAAAGACTTCTCATGTTCCCTCCTTGCTCGTCTCAGCTCTCTCTTTAGATCCTTCCTTGCTTCCTTGTAACTCTCAAGCGCCCCAACTGAAACTTCACGCCTCATCTTCACATAGGCCTCCTTCTTCCTATTAACAAGAGATTCCACTTCTTTGGTAAACCACGGTTCCCTCGCTCGACCCCTTCCTCCCTGCCTGACTGGTACGTACTTATCAAGAACATGCAATAGCTGTTCCTTGAACAAGCTCCACATATCCAGTGTGCCCAACCCTTGCAGCCTACTTCTCCAACCTACACATCCTAAGTCATGTCTAATGGCATCATAATTGCCCTTCCCCCAGCTATAACTCTTGCCCTGCGGGGTATATTTATCCCTTTCCATCACTAACGTAAAGGTCACCGAATTGTGGTCACTGTTTCCAAAGTGCTCACCTACCTCCAGATCTAACACCTGGCCTGGTTCATTACCCAAAACCAAATCCAATGTGGCCTCGCCTCTTGTTGGCCTGTCAACATATTGTGTCAGGAAACCCTCCTGCACACATTGTACAAAGAACGACCCATCTAATGTACTCAAACTATATCTTTTCCAGTCAATATTTGGAAAGTTAAAGTCTCCCATAACAACTACCCTGTTACTTTCGCTCTTTTCCAGAATCATCTTCGCCATCCTTTCCTCTACATCCCTAGAACTATTAGGTGGCCTATAGAAAACTCCCAACAGGGTGACCTCTCCTTTCCTGTTTCTAACCTCAGCCCATACTACCTCGGAAGAAGAGTCCCCATCTAGCAGCCTTTCCGCCACCGTAATACTGTCCTTGACTAACAGCGCCACACCTCCCCCTCTTTTGCCCCCTTTTCTGAGCTTACTAAAACACCTAAACCCCGGAACCTGCAACAACCATTCCTGTCCCTGCTCTATCCATGGCTCTGGAATGGCCACAACATCGAAGTCCCAGGTACCAACCCATGCTGCCAGTTCCCCTACCTTATTTCGTATACTCCTGGCATTGAAGTAGACACACTTCAAACCACCTACCTGAACACTGGCACCCTCCTGCGAAGTCAAATCTGTGCTCCTGACCTCTGTACTCTCAATCTCCCGTACCCCAAAACTTCAATCCAGGTTCCCATGCCCCTGCTGAATTAGTTTAAACCCCCCCAAAGAGCACTAACAAATCTCCCCCCCAGGATATTGGTGCTCCTCAGGTTCAGATGTAGACCATCCTGTCTATAGAGGTCCCACCTTCCCCAGAAAGAGCCCCAGTTATCCAGAAATCTGAATCCCTCCCGCCTGCACCATCCCTGTAGCCACGTGTTTAATTGCTCTCTCTCCCTATTCCTCATCTCACTATCACGTGGCACTATCACTATCTCCTTCTTCCCAGATATATCAGACACCTTGTCATCGCCTATCTCATCTTGGGATAGCAGCTTGTCCAATACTGGAGGTGGCAGCTGCGAGAATGAACCTAACTCCTTCCTCAAGGGGACCCTCACCTGCAGGTACCTGCGCCCATTCCCCTTTGCCAGCAGGTACATCTCCTCAAGATCCTCTGGTATGTACTCGGGCTGGGTACAGCACCCAAAACTTCACTACTTCCTTGAACAGGACCGCTTTGACCCTGTGAACCCAGCCCGGAGCTTAGCCAGCTCCGCATCCAGATCCTGGCAGACCCGAATCACATTCCTAGATGTGCTTCCTTGACTCCTTCGCCAACCGCAGAAGCTTCTGCTTGTCCAGATATCTGTGCAATTGTATCACCATCGCCCTCGGCTGCTCCCCGCCTTCGGCCTCCTCGTCAGCGACCTCTGCCCTTGATCCACCTCGGGGTGGGGGGGTCTGTTGAATACCCCCACCCCCCACTAGCTTCCCAAGCATGCTCGCTACATACTTTGTAGCCTCTGTTCCCTTAATGCCTTTGGGTAGCCCCACAATCCAGAGATTCTGCCTCCTCGACCGATTCTGACACCAAATCGTCCACTTTCTTCTTCAACCTCTTTTGGTCCACCACCACCAACGTGCGTTATCTTCGCCTCCAATGAGGTCAACCGGTCCTCATGGTCCACCACCAACTCTTCCACATTTTAGAGTGTCGCACCATGTGCCTCCAACCTCTGTTCCATTCTCTCAATGGCTGCCTGAATCGGGTCTGCCATCTTAGCCAAATCCCCCGAGGCCTCCTGCCTTTGCTGCTGGAACTTGGCATACAAAAACTCCACCAACTGTTCCGTGGACCACTGAATGGACAACGATGCCACAGAGGTCTCCGTCATCTTTCCTTCTGTTGCATTCCTTGAAAGCTCTTGGTCTGACTGTTGATCCTTCACAGTTGCACTCCTTGTTTGATAGGGCTGAAACATGCCCACCAGAAGGAGAATCCTTAGTTTTGTCTGTTCCTGAATTTTAAACCAGCAAAGGTGTAACAAGGACCAAAATATTCTGCGTCAAGCAGAAGCCACCAAATGTGTGACCAATCACTCCATGGCCACCACCGGAAGTCTCAGCAGCCGTTTCAACAAAAATTACATTTTGCACTGGTATCAATTTTGTTTGGCACTGTTGTGAGCAATGTTGAGCGTTGTGAATATTCACCCTTTTCAGTGATAAGGGCAACTCACCGTAGAATGCTTCCAGGGGCTCAAGGTTTTCTATTTTTCTCCAACTCATTCACTTTGTTTACATGCTGAATTTTGGGGAGGTAGCTAACTGCAGCATGTCTTGTGACAACAGCTGGTTGATATGGCTTTGATTTACAACACGTGGCAAAGCAATTCCATTTACCACAGTCATTACTGCGCTTGTTAAGTGCAAAGCATGTGCTCCTTATTTTGTTAATGATTCTACAAGTTTCCATATTAATAAAAATAAATAAATAATAATCTTCATTTGTGTCACAAGTCGGCTTAAATTAACACTGCAATGAAGTTACTGTGAAAAACCCCTAGACACCACATTCTGGCGCCTGTTCAGGTACACTGAGGGAGAATTCAGAGTGTCCAATTCATCTAACAAGCATGACTTTCGCTCTTGTGGGAGGAAACCGGAGTACCCGGACGAAACCCGCACAGACACGGGGAGAAGGTGCGGACTCCGCAGACAGTGACCCAAGTCGGGAATTGAACCTGGGACTCTGGCGCTGTGAAGCAACAGTGCTAACCACTTGTTACCGTACTACACCTGTTTAAAGTTGTCGAGGTCTACAGGAATGGTGTGGCAAGTTTTGATAACGTCAAGGCTTTTACACAAACCAGTTGCTCTCACACGCAAATGTAGAGTAGCCATTTCCCTGGAATGCTGCATGACTGGGAAAATGAGCGGGACAGGCTGCTGGACCATGGAGGAGGGGGGAGAGGGAAATGGCTCTTACCGGGAAGATTTATCTACCCAAGGTGCAGAGATAGCAATGCAAAGAATCTCAGTGAGGGGCAGTGTGTCCGATACCTGCATTTGACTGAAATATGCCACTTACGGCAGTCACAATTGCACTTGCAATGCAGTGTGTGACTGTGGTGATGAACCTTTAAGCATTTGGCTCTTTTTAGACTGGAGCTGGGGCTTTATTACTACATCTCATAACTCTGCATTGTCCTTTAGGTAAGAGAGGTCAATGAAGCCCCATTCAGAGACAACAACATTCAGAGACAACAATATTTCTCTTTTGCTGGCGATCAGCAGGTGGAGTGAGCACACACATTGATAAGTGTTGAATATTTCCCCAATGCAGTGTGCCATTGGCTTCATGCATAGCACATTGCGTGAGGTCAAGTGAGGTGCTCTATTCAATGAGGTCTAATTGAACTTTATTCTCTCTCTCTTTCTCTCCAAAGGTAAGCAGGAAGATGAACATACAGCTTTGCTGGATTGCAAGCTTCCCGTGGGGCACAGTGCCATTGACTGTACATACATCGCTGTGCGGGTGCTGCCCGCAAACCTAGTCCTATAACAAAAAGGAAGGGGATTCCACTCACTCAATGCCAGCTGGTGTGTGACCAGAGACAATGGATCATGCAAGTCAGTGCTTTGTACCTTGGCAGCAGTTATTCTGTGGAAATCTACTACATCAGGTGCCTTTGGGCCACCACAACAAATCAGAGTGTGGCCACGGGATGACAGGGGCCATCCACTGACCATATGGCTGATGACTTTGGTGTGCGATCCATGCACACCAGCTTGCATAAAATAAAGATTTATGCAGCTTGCATAAAATAAAGGTCATACTGCCACATTATATGTGATGGAGCAGAGTATTGGCATGCTGAAACGATACCTCCACTGCCTCGATCCTCTACAGCAGCTCTTCAGTACTCAGTAGCACAGCTGTCAGAGGGAACATGCAGCGCACAGCTGAGGATCAATGGAGAGGCAGCCCAGAGAAGGGGAGCAGGAGTAGGAAGGGAGGAAACACCCAAGAGAGCCAGTTTCTGCTTGCGCTGTCCATGAAGAACTCATCAGGGAGAGATTAAACATTTGCCAATTCCCCATTAGAAAGTCCCAAGCCTTATTCAGTATCAAAGCATCCACCGGGCCACAATGTAACAATAAAATCCATCACAAAATAAATATTCGAACCAAATGAGTAAATGTAATCATTCCACACATCTTTATACATATTCCTTGCCTGTCTTCCAGATGCCTTTCCCTGTCCTATAATAATCTTAATTATTGTTACAAGTAGGCTTACATTAGCACTGCAACAAAGTTACTGTGAAAATCCCCTAGTCGCCACATTCTGGCGCCTGTTCGGGTACTCGGAGGGAGAATTCAGAATGTTTAAGTCACCTAACAGCATGTCTTTCAGAACTTGTGGGAGGAAACCAGAGCATCCGGAGGAAACCCACACAGAGTCTACAGACAGTGACCCAAGCCGGGAATCAAACCTGGGACCCTGGCGCTGTGAAGCAACAGTGCTAACCACTGTGCTATCGTGCCATCCTAGTGCTTCTGCCCAATGGTTTCCTTGGAGGAGGCTGCTGCACGGCTGTCATAATGCTGCTGACTTCAGGGGAGGGAGGCTGCAGGTGGCTTGGAGGATGCCCTCGAGCAGCTCTGAGCCTAAAAGGTTTTTCTACGGGCCACAACAATCTGGCTGGCCGGCTGGCAGCAATGGCACTGCTGGAGTGGCATGCGTGGGAGGATGAATACCGTCTTCCTGATACAGGAGGAAACTCATGCTTTACGCGGCCGCTGCTACTCCCCCAGCATCGCAGTTTGGCAAACCTAGTAATTTGTTGGAGGACAGATTCCTGGATTGCTGCCGTGAAACTGTAAATGTCTTTGTAATCCAAAGCCATGATGGCAGCAAGCTGAGCGTGCATGTCAGCAGTCCAATCTAGCACTGAATCATTCGGATACTGAGGATGGCTGGTGTTAGTGCTGCAGCATTGGTCATCAGATTCTGTCCCAAGTGTGCAAACACAATTGGCCACCAATTAATTCTATGCTGAAACGGGTGGTCTCCAAGCCTTGTGCAAAGTTGGAGCAGGATTTGTCCTTGCTCCTTGACGTTGACTGATTTCTGGCAGGTTTCTCAATAAACCGTACATTTAAATCTGCATATCCATCAGCATTCCTCTGCAACAGGACCCATGTGGGAGCTCGGCCTCCAGAGCTGGCACCCGCACTATCCTTGGCCAGGCTGTAGGTACCAGTGTCTGGTGTTTCATCACTTGCAGATATCCTGCCATTCAGCCACTTTCTAAGATATGTAGCAGTAAATTAATGGGTGGTTGCTGGTCTTAAATAAAGTGAAGGTGTGTCCCAGAGCAGTGGCATGGTGGTGCTGTTACTGGCGATGGGGGAAACCAAGAAGACGGAAAAACACTATTGATCTCACCTTCACCAATTTACCCGAAATCCTATCTCGCCTGACCTTCCACTGAGGCCGGGTGGGATCCTGGCAACATGCCCTCGGAGCCCAGCGTCAAAATGCAGCTGAGTCATAGCGAAGGAGCCCTTTTTTTACGGCACTAGCTGCCATAAGCCAGTTAAGTTTAAAGGTCCATTGAGATTTAAAGGTTCTTGATAGGCTAGGGAGAAGGTGAAGGTCAAAGGCAAGATCAGAATTCGGAGGGCATGGAGGGATTGAAGATCGGGAGTTCAGAAGTCAGGGATGGAAGGTCAGGGGTTCCGAATTCGGAGTGGGGGGTTCGGGGGTTGGATCGGGCCTGCTGCGGCGGAGGGAAGTTTGCACTTCTGGGAAACTACTATGCAAACCTTATCAGTGAATTCTAAAGGGGATTGTCCAGTGTATCTTTGAGGTAACCCGCCCAATCTGACGCTGGGGAGCTGGGCCGTTTAGGTCCATTATGTTGAAATGGTGTTAATTTTCTTACATCGTGACCCTGCACTTATTTTTTGGGGGCTAACCAATTTAGCCCCCTTTGTGTTTCAAAATAGCAACAAGATAACAGAAACAATATTAAATGGAACATGTACAGAGAGATTCATTAATTAAATAGCCCTAAAATAAATATTGAAACCGAGATGCAAACCAATGGCAGAATTTATTTTCATGTTTTATCAACTGACTGGCCTGAAGTCACTTCACCGCCCATGTAGTGGTTAGACAAGATGTGAACTTGCCCGAATGATCCGATCTGTGTTTCTAGAATGTTCTGTTTTGATTTCTGACAGAGTAATTTGAGAGTGATTCCCACAAGTGTAGGCAGCTTCAGTTATTTGTGTATGTGGGTGGGGAATGAAAATTAAAATAGAAAAGTTTCCTTTTAGCCAGATTTGATAATAGAAAAATGATGCCTGATTGTCTTTACACTCTATAAGTTACATATTTAAGGTTAGGACACCACTTGATATTTCACCCAAATATGCAAAGGCCACACATTTTAACTGCAGGCACACCTAACATATTTAGTCATTAAATGAATTGTGATTAAACACTGATTAACAACATTTAATCTAAAGTTAATTCCTTCTTCAGATCAGATATGTAGCTGACACCCTGTCAACATGTTTTGGTGGCTCAGCTGAGTGTTGAGCATTTCACTGCACTATTCAAGAAACAGCAGGGAGTTCTCTGGGTGTCCTGGATAACATTTATTCCTTAAAGGCTATCACCAAACTAGACTAACTAACCACTCAGCTCAGTTTCTGTGTTTGTTGTTTGCTGTATGCATATAAGTTGGTACATTTACTTTTGCAATAGCAGTAATTAATAATAACCTTTTATTGTCATAAGTATGAAGTTACTGTGAAAAGTCCCTAGTCGCCTCATTCTGGCGCCTGTTGTACTTCAACAAGTAATTACTCGGCAGTGAGGTGCTTTAGGATATCCTGAGAGATATGGTAAGGTGCTATAGAAATGCAGCTTCCTTCTTAGAAGATTGAATAAAAGTAAAATCTAAATTCACAGTAAAATCCCTCACATCACAGCCACTTTTTATTATGCTTTACACTGCTGCAGAAAACCAAGCCACTCTCATTGGTGACATTTCTTGGCAAATTTTGATGAGCTTGAAAAGCCTGCAACACATCGACTTCACTGACATAATTGAATAATGAGAGTCATTTAGGGCAGGAAGAAAACACCTGAACTCAATGTCATTGGCGAGATATTCTTTTCTGGATCTTGGCACAGTGACTGTTTTAAACTAATTATAGAGTGTTGTCAATTGATGCCAGTCAAATGAGAACTGGAAATTGTACATTGCACAGAGGTAACAGTATCATTTGCCTCTATGGAAAAGTAGTTTAATTATTGTAATCCTTCAAAGATATAAAATTATTAGTTTAACACTGAATATTTTTGTGCACAAAATGAATCACTGACACCAGTTTTATGGAAAATAACACATGATTCAACAGAAATACCAGAACTTATTGATAACTTTATAGAATAATATATTTTAAATTCCTCAGTACTTTATATTATACTCTTAGGGCAGGATTATCTGGCCTTCCCGTGGCGTGTTTCTTGGCGGGTGGAGGCCACCGTTCCTTGTCAATGAGATTTCCCATTGAATCCACCCCACGCCGCCGGGATATCTGTGGCGAGGGTGCATTGTCGGCAGGACCGGAAGTTCCCGCCGGAGTGAACAGCCGGTAGATCTCACCCTAAATATGTAAATCTGCTAAGAACATAGAAATTAGGTACACTTGACTGTTCTCAAGTTCAATACATAATAATAAATATTAGGAGCATCCTAAAGAATGAAAGGTAGAGGGGTGGAGAGGCACAGGCAGGAAATTCAAAAGCAAAGCATCCCAAGCAGCTGAAGACTGGCATAAATGGTGGAGTGATTAAAAATTGCAGATGTGCCACAGGTCAGAATTGATTTCACACTGCAATCTCTTTTAAACTAATAAAAATAACTCAAATGTTTTGAAACCTTTATTTGAGCTTGTATTTCTTGATACCAAGCAGCACTGTCTGTTGCTGCACCATCCTTTCTAAACAGCAGAGCCCAGATTATTACTATATTCCCACTGTGGCCTTACACTCAGAGTTTCACAGCTCAGAAAGAGGCCCTTTGGCCTATTGCACCCGTGCTGACCATCAAGCAGCTAACTATTCTAATCCCATCTTTAAGCACTTGGTCCGCAGCCTTTTATACTATGGCATTTCAAGCACTCATCTAAATACTTCTTAAAAGTTGTGAGGGTTCCCGCCTCTACCAGGCTTTCAGGCAGCGAGTTCCAGATTCCAACCATCCTCTGGATGAAAATGTGTTTTCTCAACTCTCCTCTAGACCTTCAGCCCATTACCTTAAATCTGTGCCCCTGGTTATTAACCCCGCCACTTAGCTATACATCTCATAATATTACACATCTCAATCAGGTCCCCCCCTCAGCCTTCACTGCTCCAGGGAATACAACCCCAGCCTATCAAGTCTGTCTTGATAGCTGAAACGATCCAGCCCAGGCAACATCCTGGTGAATCTCCTCTGAACCCTCTCCAATGCAATCCCTTCCTTTCGATAGTGTGGTGACCAGAACTGCACACAGTACTCCAGCTGGGGCTTAACCAGCATTTTATACAGCTCCAGCATAACCTCCCTGCTCTTATATTCAATGCCTCGGTTAATAAAGCAAGGATCCCATTGGTCTTCTTAACCAACCTATCTACCTATCCTGCTGTGTGCAGAGATCTATGAATCTGCACACCAAGGTTCCTTTGATCCTCTGTACTTCCAACCATTCACTGTATATTCCTTTGCCTTGTTAGTCCTCCCTTACACTATTCATGGTTGAATTCCATTTGCCACTCTTCTGCCCATTTAACCAGCCCGTCTATTCCGACCTTGGGTGACTGTCTGTGTGGGCGGCACGGTAGCACTGTTGCTTCACAGCTCCAGGGTCCCAGGTTCGATTCCCGGCTTGGGTCACTGTCTGTGTGGAGTCGTTACGTTCTCCCCATGTCTGCGTGGGTTTCCTCCGGGTGCTCCGGTTTCCTCCCACAGTCCTAAGATGTTCAGGTTAGGTGGATTGGCCATGATAAACTGCCCTTAATGTCCAAAAAGGTTAGGTGGGATTACTGTGTTTCGGGGATAGGGTGGAGACGTGGGCTTAAGTAGGGTGCTCTTTCCAAGGCTGGTGCAGACTCAATAGGCCGAGTGGCCTCATTTTGCACTGTAAATTCTATGATTTGCACGTTCTCCCCATGTCTGTATGAGTTTCCTCCGAGTGCTCCGGTTTCCTCCCACAGTCCAAAGATGTACAGGTTGGATGGATTAGCCATGCTAAATTGCCCCTTAGTGTCTAAAAGGTTATTTGGGGTTATGGGGTCATGAGGGTAGGGAGCAGTCATGGTCCTAGGTAGGGTGATCTTTCAGAGGGTTGGTGCAGACCCGAGGGGCTGAGTGGCCTCTTTCTGCACTGGAGGGATTCTATGATATCATCCTGTAATCTAAGGCCTTGCTCCTCACTATTTACCACACCACCAATTTTTGTGTCATCTGCAAACTTACTTATCATACCTCCTACATTCAAATCCGGATCATTACTGTATACCACAAACAACAAAGCACCCAGCACTGATTCCTGCAGAACGCCACTGGACACACACTTCCAGTCACCAAAAAAACCTTCAGGCATCACCCTCTGCCTCCTATCACTGCAGAGCAAGGATTCACCATTTCAACTTCTATATTCTGCACTTCCTGTCAAAAACGCAATATGGCATCGCTTTCTGTATGGTCTGAACTGCTTCTTTTAATGTCTTTCGGCCAATTGGTCCTTTGTGTCTGCTGTGCCACTCAAAAAGATTGTGGCTGATCTGATTGTGATTTCAACTCCACTTTCCACTCTGCCTCCATAACCTCGGAGTCCCTTGTCAATCTATCTAACTGCTTTGAATAAATTCAATGACCCAGCCACACTGCTCCCTGAGGAAGACAATTCCAAAGGCTAATGGCCCTCTGAGAGAAAAATATTCTCCTAAATTCTGTTTTAAAAGGCAGACCTATTATGTTTAAAATGTGTCTCCTGGTTATAGCCTCCCCCTCAAGAGGCGACATCCTCTCAGTATCTACCCTGTCTAGTCCCCTCAGGATCTTTAATATTTCAATAAGATCACCTCATTCTTTTAAAGCCCAACCTGTTCAACTTTTCTTCATAGGATAAATGTGAGCCTTATCTGAACTGCTGCTAACGCAATTATATCCTTTCAAATATGGAGACCAAAACTGGACACAGTGCTTCAGATATGGACTCAACAGTAAAACTTTCCTTCTTTTATATTCCATTTCCCTTGTAACAAACACCAACATTCCATCTTCCTTCCAAATCACTTGATGTACCCATACTAACCTTTTGTGATTCATGTACCAGGACACACAGATCCCTGTGTACCACAGAGGTCTGCAATCTCTCTGTATTTTGATAGTATACTAATATGCTGTTCTTCCTGCCAAAGTGGACAAGCTCACATTTTCTCACAACTCCACCTGTAAAAGGTATGCTCTCTCATTTAACTCATCTACCTCTCTTTGTAAACACTTTATTGCTTCTGGATAACTTGCTTTCCTACCTATCTTGGTACCATTGGCAAATTTAGCCACCATATATTCAATCTCTTCATCCAAGTCATTGATATAGATTGTAAACAGTTGAGGTCCCAGCACTGGTCCCTGTGGCATTCCACTCGTTACAGCTGGTCAATCAAAAATACCCATTTTCCCTACTCTCAGCTTCCTGTTAGCTAACCAATCCTTTGTACATGTTAATATGTTACCATCAACCCCCAACCCATGCAATACATGAGCACTTAGTTTCTGCACTAACCATTGATGTGGCACCTTATCAGAAGCCTTTTAGAAATCCAGGTACACAACGTCTACAGGTATCTACCCTTATCTACCTTTCTTGTTACTTCCTTAAAGAATTCTGAAATTATTTAAATACAATTTCTCTTTAATAAAGCATGTTTTATGAAAAGGAAATTGTATTTAAATAATTGAGGGATGTAAAACAGGGATTCAGGGAGCTATGGTGGAAGCGGAGAGCCAGGACAGACCGTGTTGTCATCTCTGGTTTGCTGCCAGTGCCACATGCTAGTGAGGTGAGGAACAGGGAGAGAGTGCAGTTAAACACGGGGCTACAGGGATGGTGTAGGAGGGAGGGTTTCAATTACTTGGATAATTGGAGCACATTCTGGGGAAGGTGGGACCTGTACAAACAGGACGGGTTAAACCTGAACCAGACGGGCACCAATATCCTGGGAGGGAAATTTGCTACAGCTCATTGAGGGGGGGGGGTTAAACTAATTTGGCAGGGGGATGGGAAACTGATTTGTAGTCCAGGAGATAGCGTTGCTGAAGTTCAGGAAGTTTAGGGTAGTGCAGTACTGAGGAAGGTACCAGGGTCACAAGAGTGGACCTGCACGCATGAAGGTGGTTTGAAGTGTGTCGACTTCAATGCGAGGAGCATGAGGAATAAGGGGCGAAATTCTCCCATTGGGATACTAAGTGCTGACGCCGGAGTGAAAACCGGAGTGTTTCACTCCGGCGTCGGAGGCTGCTCCTCGTCCCCTATTCTCCCACCCCCAGGGGGCTAGGAGCGGCGCCGCGTCAATTACGTGCGCCGGGCCTTGGCGCCGCGTGAAAGCAGCGCCGCGTAAATGACACGGCTGGCGTCGCGTAAATGACGTCACCTGCTCTTGTGCAGGTTGGATGGCGCCAACCCACGCATGCGCGGTTGCCGTCCTCCCCGTGGGCGCCCCGCAAGACATGGAGGATTGATCTTGCGGGGCAGCGGAGGAAAAGAGTGCGTCCTTTAGAGACGTCGACCCGCCGATCGGTGGGCACCGATCGCGGGCCAGACCCCTACTGAGCGCCCCCCCCTGGTGCTCAATCCCCCCCCCCCCCTCTCCACAGGCCGCACACGCAGCGTTCGCGTGCTGTTCATGCTGGCAGCGACCAGGTGTGGTTGGCGCTGGCATGAACCTGTCAAATTGGGCAGGCCGCTCGGCCCATGCGGGCCGGAGAATCGCCGCTCGCCTGCTACAAACGGCAAGCGGCGATTCCCGGAGCGGCCTGTCGTGAAACGCGGCACGCCATTTTGGGGGGGGGGGGAGGTGGGAGAATCGCGTGCGGGTGCCAGGGCGGCGTGGCGGGAACCACCCGGCACTCCCGCGATTCTCCCCCACCCGGCGTGGGGGTCGGAGAATTGCGCCCAAGGTTGGTGAGCTTCAAGCATGGATTGGTACCTGGGACTGCAGCTCCCATGTTGTGGCCATTACGGAGACATGGATAGAACAGGGACAGCAATGGTTGTTGGAAGTTCCGGGGTATAGATGTTTCAGTCAGATTAGGGAAGGTGGTAAAAGAGGTGGAGGAGTAGCATTGTTAATCAAGGATAGTATAATGGCTGCAGAAAGACAGCTTGAGGAGGATCTGTCTACTGAGGTAATGTGGGCTGAAGTTAGAAATAGGAAAGGAGCGGTCACTATGTTAGTAGTTTTCTATAGACCCCCAAACAGTAACAGAGATGTGGAGGAAAAGATTGCAATGCAGATTTTGGACAGGTGCGGTGGTCACAGGGTAGTTGTCATGGGTGACTTTAACTTTCCAAATATTGGGCGGCATTCTCCCCTCACCGGCGTGACGGAGGGTCCAGGAGTAAGGGAGTAGCGCCAACCACTCGGGGTTGGGCCTCCCCAAATGTGGGGAATTCTCCCCACCTTTGGGGGCCAGCCCCGCGCTGGAGCGGTTTGCACCAGAAGACTGACGCAAAAAACTGGAGCCCCCGGCAGCGGGGCTGACCGAAAGGCTTTCGCCGGTCCGCGCATGCGCCGGCAGTGACGTCAGCGGCGGCTGGCCACTGACGTCACGGCCGGCGCATGCGCGATGTGGGGTTCTCTTCCGCTTCCGCCATGGCAGAGGCCGTGGCGGCCGCGGAGGAAAATAGTGCACCCAGGGCACTGGCCCGGAGTCTGAGCGGGGGGCCCCGATCGCGGGCCAGGCCACCGTGGGGGCACCCCCGGGGTTCGATCGCCCCCCGCCCCCCCCCCCCCCAGGACCCCGGGGCCCGCTCGCGCCGCTGATCCCGCCGTTCCAGAGGTGGTTCAAACCTCGACAGCGGGAGAGGCCTCCCAGGGGCGGGACTTAGGCCCATCCGGGCCGGAGAATCACCGCAGGGGCCTCTCCGATCGGAGTGGCGAGATTCCTGCCGCCGCCACTTCCCGGGTGGCGGAGAATCTCAGCCACAGCGGGGGCGGGATTTTCGGCGGCCCCAGGCGATTCTCTGACCCTGCTGGGGGTCGGAGAATTTCGCCCATTGATTGGAACCACTATAATTCGAATAGTCTGGATGGGGCTGTTTTTGTCCAGTGTGTGCAGGAGGGTTTCCTCACACAATATGAGCTTAGATCAACAAGAGGTGGGGCCACATTGGATTTGGTACTGGGTAATCTGAACCGGGCCAAGTGTTAGATTTGGTTGTGGGAGAGCACTTTGGTGATAGTGACCACAATTCGGTGACTTCTCGTTGAGAAGGCCGAGGATATATCCTAGGATTCTTTGGGAGGCAAGGGATGAGATTTCAGAGCCTTTGGCTTTGATCTTTATGTCCTCACTGTCTACAGGAATAGTGCCAGAAGACTCGAGAGAGGTGAATGTTGTCCCCTTGTTCAAGGCAGAGCAAGGTTTATAACTGGGGGAAGGGTAATTACGATGCGATTAGGCAAGAATTGGGGAGCATAAGATGGAAACAGGAACTGTCAGGGATAGGCACAATTGAGATGTGGAGCTTGTTCAAGGAGCAAATACTGTGTGTCCTTGATATGTATGTCCCTGTCAGGCAGGGAGGAAATGGTCGAGTGAGGGAACCATGGTTTACAAAAGAGGTTGAATGTCTTGACAAGAGGAAGATGGGGGCTTATGTAAGGATGAGAAAACACGGTTCAGTTAGGGCAATTGAAGGATACAAGATAGCTAGAAAGGAGCTCAAGAAAAGGCTTAGAAGAGCTAGGAGGGGGCATGAGAAGTCCTTGGCAGGTAGAATCAAGGAAAACCCCAAGGCTTTTTACACTTATGTGAAGAATAAAAGAATGACAAAGGTGAAGTTAGGGCCGGTCAAGGACAGTAGTGGGAATGTGTGCATAGAGTCTGAAGATATAGCAGAGGCTCTAAATGAATACTTTTCTTCACTGTTCACAAAGGAGAGGGGCCATGTTGTTGAGGAGGATAGTGCGATACAGGCTGGTAGGCTGGAGGAGGTAGATATTTGGAAGGAAGATGTGTTAGAAATTTTGAGAAGGCCGAGGATAGACAAGTCCCCTGGGCCTGATGGGATATATCCTAGGATTCTTTGGGAGGCAAGGGATGAGATTTCAGAGCCTTTGGCTTTGATCTTTATGTCCTCACTGTCTACAGGAATAGTGCCAGAAGACTCGAGAGAGGTGAATGTTGTCCCCTTGTTCAAGAAAGGGAATAGGTATAACCCTGGGAATTATAGGCAGGTTAGTTTTACTTCGGTCATAGGTAAATTATTGGAAAGGCTCCTGAGGGATAGGATTTATGATCATTTGGAAAGATACAACTTAATCCAGGATAGTCAGCACAGATTTGTGAGGGGTAAGTCTTGCCTCACAAATTTGATTGTATTCTTTGAGGAGGTAACTAAGTACATAGATGAAGGTGGAACAGTTGATGTCATATACATGGATTTTAGTAAGTCGTTTGATAAGGTGCCCCATGGTCGGCTCATGCAGAAAGTAAGAAGGCATGGCATAGAGGGAAATTTGACCGATTGGATCAGTAACTGGTTATCACATAGATAGAGGGTGGTGGTAGATGGTAAATTTTCATCCCGGAGCCCAGTCACCAGTGGTGTACCACAGGGATTAGTGATGGGTTCTCTGCTACTTGTGATTTTTATCAATGACTTGGATGATGGAGTTGAAGGTTGGTGTAATGAACTCCAATTGGCTTTATTGGTTGGCCAATTGGAGTATGAGCTCCCTCAATGATAGCTCATTGAGGAGGCCCATATAATCACCTGTGTAGGCTTTGTGAGCAGTCTTAAGTTGACTGGACTGCTAGCAGCACTGTTTGTAGCTGCTCATGTAATATCGTTATTGTAAATAAATATTGGTCTGGTGACGGAACTCCTGCCTCCCGTGGATTACTACAGTGGCGACGAGGATGGGATAGCCCAGACGGAAAGGATACCCACACCCTAGCCCCGAGCAATTTCTCCAGACCCCGTCATCCAGTCATCAGAGTCGGAGATGGACACACTTGACGAGGCCGCTGCGACACGTCTCCCCGAGGAGGAGGAAGAACAACTTCCAAGGAGGTCGTCAAGGAAAAGACGGGCAACTATAAGGTACACCCTGCCCACTTCGGAGAACGACCCGGCGGACGACACAGAGGTGACAGACCCAGACATGAGGAGCAGGAAGAAGCTCAGAGGAATGCCAGCTGGCAGGAATTCCTCGGACCTTGGGGGGGGGAGGGGTGTAATGAACTCAAATTGGCTTTATTGGATGGCCAATTGGAGTCTGAGCTGCCTCAATGATAGCTCATTGAGGGGGCCCATATAATCACCTGTGTAGGCTTTGTGAGCCAGTCTTAAGTTGACTGGACTGCTAGCAGCACTGTTTGTAGCTGCTCATGTAATGTGGTTATTGTAAATAAATATTGGTGTGGTGACAGAACTCCTGCCTCCCGTGGATTACTACAGTTGGGTTAGTAAATTTGCTGATGACACCAAGATTGGTGGAGTTGTGGATAATGTGGAGGGCTGTTGTAGGCTGCAGAAACATTGATAGGATGCAGAGCTGGGTTGAAAAGTGGCAGATGGAGTTTAACCCTGATAAGTGTGAGGTAATTCATTTTGGTAGGACAAATTTGAATGCGGATTACAGGGTTAACGGCAGGGTTCTGAAGAATGTGGAGGAGCAGAGAGATCTCGGAGTTCATGTCCATAGATCTCTGAAAGTTGCCACCCAAGTGGACAGAGCCGTGAAGAAAGCCTATAGTGTGTTAGCATTTATTAACAGGGGGATTGAGTTTAAGAGCCGTGAGGTTATGCTGCAACTGTACAAGACCTTGGTTAGACCACATTTGGAGTACTGTGTGCAGTTCTGGTCACCTCATTATAGGAAGGATGTGGAAGCATTAGAAAGGGTGCAAAGGAGATTTACCAGGGTGCTGCCTGGATTGCGGGGTAGGTCATATGAGGAAAGGTTGAGGGAGCTAGGGCTTTTCTCTTTGGGGCGAAGGAGGATGAGAGGCGACTTAATAGAGGTGTATAAGATGATGAGAGGAATATATAGAGTGGACGTTCAGCAACTTTTTCCTCGGGTGGATGTAGCTGTTACAAGGGGGCATAACTATAAGCTGGATGGTATGGGAGGGATGTCAGAGGTAGGTTCTTTACTCAGAGAGTGGTTGGGGCATGGAACGCACTCCCAGTTATGGTAGTGGAGTCGGACACTTTAGGAACTTTCAAGCGGTTATTGGATAGGCATATGGAGTGCAGGAGAATGATTGGGAGTAGGTTGATTTGATCTTAGTTTCAGACTAGTTCGGCACAACATCGTGGGCCGAAGGTCCTGTACTGTGCTGTACAGTTCTATGTTGACTCTACCTGACCCTATTATGATTTTCTAAATATCCATCTGTAAGTCCTTCATAACGGGTTCTAGAAATTTCCCTACAGCACATGTTAGGCTAATTGGTCTACAGTTTCCTGATTTTTTTTTTGGTCTCCCTCCTTTCTTGGCATTACATTTTCTATTTTTCAATCTGCTGGGTCCCTTCCATAATCTTAGAAGGTTATAACCAATGACTTCACTATCTCTGCAGCCACTCCTTTTGTCACCCCTGGATGCAGGTCACCTGGTCCTGGGAGATTGATAGCCTTCCGGTCTAACAGTTTTCCCAGTATATTTTCATTAGTGATAGTGATTGTTTTAAGTTCCTCCCTCCTTTTCACCTGTTGATTTTCAAGTATCTTTGGGAAGTTTTCTAAGTCTACAGTGAAGACTGTAGTATAAGGGTCTAGTATATAGGGTTAATATGGCTTGAGTACAGTATCGCCCACAAAATTATGTCAGAAGGCACATGACTCAGACCAATTGCAGTGTGGTGTTGGCCAGAGGCATGTTAAGATATAGACTTAGAGATAGCTCCTTGTCGGTCTATTTTATTGTGTGTGTATATCATACAAGTAGTTAGTAAAGTCTTGCTGTTAACACACAGGGGTCTAAAAATATTTCCTTAACAGACAAGTTCTGTTACCAACAATGTTACAGAAAGATAGAAACAAAATTCCTGTTCAACACTTCGGCCATTTCCTTATTTTCCGTTATTAATTCCCTTTCACTTTCTAGAAGGCCATCACTCATTTTAGCAACTTGTTTCTTTTTAAAATACTTATCGAAAGTGTTCCTATGTATTTTTATATTTCGATCTGGCTTTCTCTCATACTCTAATTTCTCCCTCTTTATTTTTATTTAGTCATTCTTTGCTGGTTCTTAAAATATGTTGAATCTTCTGACCTACCACTAACCTTCACAGAATTGGACAATTCTTTCCACTTGATACTATCCTCAACGTATAGGCATAGATGTTGCATCCTTCTCAAAGAGTCTTTCTTTCTCACTGGGATAAACCTTTGCTGGGAATTAATAAATATCTACTCAAATATCTGCCACTGCATCTCTACTCTCTTGCCTTTTAACCTAGTTTTTCCGGTCATTTCAGCCAAATTTGCCTGCAGACCATTATAATAACCTTTATTTAGGTTTGACACACTTCTCACCTTCAGACTGAACATGCCGCTCTATCATACTATGATTGCTGTCACCTAGAGCACTTTTGTTATGAGGTTATTGATGAATTCTGTCTCATTGCACATTACCAGATCTAGATTAGCCAGCCCTCTAGTTGCCACCAGAATGTACGACTCTAAGAAATTGGCCCAAATATACTCTATGAACCAATCTTCCAGGCTACTATTGCCAAACTGATTCACCTAATCTACATGTAGATTAAAGTCACTCATGATTATTGCAGTACCTTCCATACATACCCATTTATTTCTTCCTATATAATAATAATCTTTATTATTGTCACAAGTAGGCTTACATTAAGACTGCAATGAATTCACTGTGAAAATCCCCTCGTCGCTACACTCTGGCGCCTGTTCGGGTACACAGAGGGAGAATTCAGAAGGTCCAATTCGCTAACACAGGCTAACACAGGCATGTCTTTCGGGACTTGTGGGAGGAAATTGGAGCACCCGGAGAAAACCCACGCAGACATGGGGAGAACGTGCAGACTCCACACAGATAATGACTCAAGCCGGGAATCGAACCTGAGACCCTGGCGCTGTGAAGCAGCAGTGCTAACCACAGTGCTACTGTGTTGCCCTCTGTGCTTAGCCCCCTACTATACATCTTACACACATGATTTTGTGGCAAAATTTGGCTCCAACTCCATCTACAAGTTTGCTGATGACACGACCGTAATAGGTCGGATCTCAAACAACGATATACTTTGTCCGACAATGTAACTACTAAACCATGGTTTAACTGGGAGATCCACTCCCTACTGAAGTCCAGGTCTGAGGTGTTCCAGTCTGAGGACTTCCTGGTCGTGCACTCAGATCCTGCACGGACAAACTGGCAGGTCTGTTCGCAGACATTTTCAACCTCTCCCTATTCTGTTCCGAGGTTTCCACCTGCTTCAAGACCACTATCACGGTGCCAAAGAAGTACCAAGCAACATATCTCAATGACTACTGACTGGTGTCCCTGACATCTATCATTATAAAGTGCTTTGAGAGGTTAGTCATGAGACTCAGCTGCTCCAAACTTACAGACTGCCTTGATCCACTGCAATTCGCCTACCACCACAACCGATCCACAGCAGACGCGTTCTCTCTGGTCCTACATTCATCTCTGGAGCATCTCAATAACAAGGATTCCTACATCAGACTCCTATTCATTGACTACAGCTCCACCTTCAACATCATAATCCCAGCCAAGCTCATATCAAAACTCCAAAACTTCTCCCTCTGCAACTGGATTCTTGACTTCCTGACCTGTTGACCACAATCAGTAAGAATAAACAGCAACACCTCCTCCACGATAGTCCTTAATACCGGGCCCCACTAGGCTCCGTGCTTAGCCCCCTACTATACTCCTTACACACACACGATTGTGTGGTAAAATTTAGCTCCAACTCCATCCACAAGTTCGCTGATGACTCGACCGTAGTAGGTCGGATCTCAAACAATGATGAGTCAGAGTACAGAAGGGATAGAGAACCTAGTGGCATGGTACAATGACAACAACCTCTCCCTCAGTGTCATCAAAACTAAGGAGCTGGTCATCGACTTCAGGAAGCAATGAAAATGAAATGAAATGAAATGAAAATCGCTTATTGCCACAAGTAGGCTTCAATGAGGTTACTGTGAAAAGCCCCTAGTCGCCACATTCCGGTGCCTGTTCGGGGAGGCTGGTACGGGAATTGAACCGTGATGCTGGCCTGCCTTGGTCTGCAGCGATTTAGCCCAGTGTGCTAACCAGCCCCGCCGCTGTCTGCATCAATGGTGCTGAGGTGGAGATGGTTGACAGCTTCAAATTCCTACGTGTAAACATCACCAACAATCTGACCTGGTCCACCCATGTCGACGCTGTGACCAAGAAAGCACAACAGCGTGTCTACTTCCTCAGGAAATGAAGGAATTTCTGCATGTCCACATTGGTTCGTAACAATTTTTATAGATATACCATAGAAAGCATCCAATCTGATTGCATCACAGCCTGGTATGGCAACTGCGCGGCCCAAGACTGTAATAAACTAAAGAGAGTCGTGAACACAGCCCAGTCCATCACGCGATCCTGCCTCCCATCAATTAACTGTGTCTACATTCCCGCTGCCTTGGGAAAGTGGGCAGGCAGCATAATCAAAAATCCCTCCCACCCGGGCTATTCGCTCTTCCAACCTCTTCCATCGGGCAGAAGATACAAAAGTCTGAGAACATGCACTAACAGATTCAAAAATAGCTTCTTCCCCACTGTTACCAGACTCCTGAACGGCCCTCCTATTGGACAGATCTGATCTCTCTATGCATCTTCTCCACAGTAGTGGTACTATACTCCGTATGCTTCACCCAAGTCTTTGTCTATGTATTTACATTGTGTGTTTATCGTATGTTCGATGTTTGTCATGTATGGAACTATACTGTACCTCAGGACACGTTACAATAAATCTAAATCTAAAATGAACTATTCTGCGAGTGGCCTCTTACCATCGTTATTTCTTATCTCTGTCTAATCTGATTCTACATCTTGTTCTTATTCCCAAATCAGTGATATATTAAAAATGTTTAAAAATATGAAAGGATCAGACAGTGTAGATAGAAGCAGACCCTACCTAGTAGTTGAGTCAGACTAAGTGGATATACATTGAAGATTAAATGTAAAAGATTCCCAGTGAAGCAATACTTCTTCGCACAAAGTTGTCAGGCTGATTAATTGACTTGCAGAGTTAGCAGTTGTGAGGCTTTTCACAGTAACTTCATTTGAAGCCTACTCGTGACAATAAGCGATTTTCATTTTACGGGGCTGTTTAGCACAGGGCTAAATCGCTGGCTTTGAAAGCAGACCAAGGCAGGCCAGGAGCACGGTTCGATTCCCGTAACAGCCTCCCCGAATAGGCGCCATAATGTGGCGACTAGGGGCTTTTCACAGTAATTTCATTTGAAGTCTACTTGTGACAATAAGCGATTTTCATTTCATTTAATTTCATTTCATTCATTGAAGGGTCGTTAAAAGCAGGTGAATACTATAATTAGATGCGTTTGCTCGTAAAGAAGGTAAATGCTGATATGGATTGGTTAAATCGAATGGTCCGTTTCTATTTTGTAACCTCAATGTATGCCTAAGCATATATTGTTTTGTACAATTATGGGAAAACACACCTCCATATTCCCACCTTCCAGGCGACACAGTGGTTTATTTGCACTTTCAATTTAGTGTACAGTATGCACTGCTCACAAAAGAGACATTGGAGAGACCTTTGTCAGATTGCATGATTGTTTTGCTGAACACTTCTGTTTGCAAACCTGAGCTTCTGGCCACTTTCCCTTTTAATTTTCTTCCCCCCACCCCTACCTCAGTCCTCTACACTGTCCCAATGAAGCTCAAGATAAGCTTGAGGAACACCACATTTCTCTATTAGCACTTTACAATTTGAGTTCAATAATTTCAGATCATAACAATTGCTCCTAGTAGGTGCTGCTCATGATTCTGTTATTGACACTGTGGTAAAAGTCTAGTTCATGGTTGATGTTACTATTTTAGAAGTAATGTTTGGTTGTGGGAAGTTTGTTGTTATGAAGATAATGTAACTGAAATGCTGGGATTTAGAGACTGCCAGAACACCTGAAAGAAAATGGAGATCCACAATGTTACCCATGTTGGTTTAATAGAGTCAGAATACAACAGATGGAGCCATAAAACAGTAGGTGGGATTACTTAGCTGAGACGTTGGAGACATGATGTCTATGTTGCTTGCAAAGAAGTGCAGTCCAGAGAGTTTTTTTTTGGGAAGTAGAGCTAAATTAGTTTAAAAGCATTCGGTGACCCTGAAAGGCTACGTCGTCATGGAGATTGGTGGAGATTATGCTGGTTCTGTGGTTTCAATTTATCTGTACATTTGCTGGGTGAGGGGGTTGCATGCAGTTGGGACATCGCACGGTTGGCAGCTCAGAGAGGCCCTGGCAGCCATTAGCAGGTGTCAGAAAGTCACTGCTTCCGTGCCAGGCAGTTCAGGTTCAGAGTAGCCCTGTGGTTCATGTATATTTCGGTGCAGCCAGAGGACTGGAGGTCAGAGAAATCTGGGCAGGGGCAGTGACAGCTTAGTGAAACTAGTGGACTGTGAACGAGTTGGATGTATGCCGATGATTAGATGCAGGAGTGTGACTTTGAGGGGCAGATGGAAATGCAGTCTCGGGAGAAGAGATTGAATCATTGGGAGGTGAGCAGTAGGTGAGTCAGTCAGAGTTGGAATGACTTGAGGATATTCAGTGTCTGATTGGTTACTAAGAAATCCGCAGGATCTGTCTTGGTTGCATGCGCCACTTAATGTGCAGTCTGGTGTGTTTGACAACAGTTTCCCTGTCAATTCATATTTACCTCATGTTAATTCTGAATGTTAGACGATAAGCCAGATACTGTAGATTGTTTTACTTTTACTTTTTCGTTTACATTCATCGCCTCTTTGTTCTTTCTGCTGAGTACATTCAGCATTTTCTGTTATTATTTCAGATATTCTAATACCTGTAATATTTTGCTTATCTGCCCATCTCTTCTATTTATTTAACAAGCTTAAAAATGTCTTTTGTAGTTGATCTCCTTTTTAAATGCATTGCTTAAATAAGTAACCAATGTTACCTCACAAAAAAGTGGAAGGGATTTATTTTGCATAGCTAGGGGTACACAAAAGTAGATGATGTTTGTTGGATTCTGCCGACCAGATGAGGTAGTTTTATAATTGTAATTTTAGTGTGTTGTGATATATGGGGCAGGATTCTCCGAACCCCCGCCGGGTGGGAGAATCGCTGGGGGTCGGCGTGAATCCCGCCCTCACCGTCCTCCCAATTCTCCCACCCCCCAAAAACCGGCCTGGCGTGAGTCATGCCGCCCGCCTCGGAGAATGGTGGGGTCCGGCGCGACTCAATTGGCGCCGGGGCCGCCCGAATTCTCCGGCCCGCGATGGGTCGAAGTCCCGCCCGCCTGTCGCGTACCGCCGGCGTAATTCAGAGTAGGTCCATTACTGGCGGGACCTGGCGAACTCTGGGGTTCTTGAGGGGTCACGCGGGCATCTGGCCCCAGGAGGTGCCCCCAACGGTGGCCTGGCCCATAGTCGGGGCCCACCGATCCGCGGGCAGGCCTGTGTTGTGGGAGCACTCTATTACTCTGCATCGGCCGTTGTGGTCCTCCGTGATGGCCGATGTGGAGACAAACCCTCCCGCGCATGCGCGGGGATAATGCCAACACACACTGGCGCTCCCGCGCATGCGCCGACTCGCGCTGGCCGGCGGGGCGCAAACCACTCTGGGGCGGGCCTAGCCCCTTAAGGTGCGGAGGATTCCGTACCTTTGGGGCGGCCTGACGCCGGAGTGGTTCATGCCACTCTGCCCCGCCGGGTACGGGAGAATCCCGCCCATGGTATTAAGTGGTGTTATTGGGTTGTGGGTATGGGGTGCTCCTTCCAAGGGCCGGTACAGACTCGATGGGCCAAATGGCCTCCTTCTGCACTGTAAATTCTACTATTCTATGATGCTGACTGATTCCTTCTGTTGTGGCTTTGGTCATGTCCTGCCAGAGGAAAGCACTGCAACACACGAATAGATAGAGAACAAGCAAAAGACAATTAACAAATAGCAAGCTGATCTGGCGCAATCTCACAATCATGGTTATGAAGCAACATGACTGGAGACCTGAGATACGGCCGCTTTCTACCCTGTTGTTTTGTTAATTAACTCTGCTCAATATTATTAACATTTTCTCAGGTAATGAAAATTTGACATTTCACTCAATGTGAAATTCTAGTTGCAAAATCCTATTTGCAATTCACGGGCATATTAAAAACACTCGCAACTCTGAATAGATTTTGAATAATTTGCCCAGGTGGATAACCCAAGGAAAATGGTTCTATTTGTTGCTGAGCAACACTAAGAATTATCCAGAGACATATAAGCACACCATGCTTTAGGGGCCTCACTGCATCTGCCATAGGCAGGAAAGTGGATAATTAGCACAGCAGAAACATTTGCATTTTTTTTTACTGTTTAAGTGAAAGTGGACTGATTAAAAGGAAAAGCTCATCACAATTTGTGGTTAATGTCTAATTGGGGAGTGCAACTTCACTTCACAACATTTAGTTGCTGGGGAAATGCTGCGGTGGCTAATTTTAGTGCCACAATAGCTTGACGTAAAGTAAAATTAATTCACAAACAACTATTTTGTGTATCTTCATCATGATTAGATTTTTAAAAATCATACGAATTACAATGCCACAACGATTGATATTGTGAAACTATAATATTTGGATTCAGAATATTACTTCAGATTTTTTTGATCAACTTTAAAATGTTTCATTAACTTATCAAAGTTAAAGACTACATTAAAGATAAATAGGGCTGAAAAAAGGAGAATTATTCATTTTCTTTTTTAATTTACAATCATTATCAAAATTGTTGAAAATACGATTTTCAAATGCAAATTCTAAAAAATGCATTTTGTTTGTGCCTGTGAAAGAACAGCTGCTAGTTATGTCGCATTATAAATAGTGGTGCTTCAATAAGCCTTTTAACCAGTATAACTAGCGAAAAATTAAAGTGCATAATTTTGAAGGAGAATTACTGGACAAAACTTGAGGAACTGTCTACCAGCTAGACCTTGAGTACGCAATTAAGTTCTAATATAGAGAGATGTGAGCATGGGCGGGATTCTCCAGTCCCCCAGCTGCGTGTTTCTCGGCGGCGGGCGTTCTCTGGCAGTGGGATTTTCTCTTCCCGCCGCTTGTCAATGGGATTTCCCATTGAAGCCATCTCAGGCTGCCAGGAAACCCGCGTTCAGGGGTGCGCTGCCAGCGGGAAAAGAGAATCCAGTGATCGGAGAATTCCAGCCCGTATATTACAATTGTGAGGTTTATAAAATTATTATGTTTTAGGATTATATCTTTTGGTTTATAAGATGACTATATTTTGAGACTGTAGCTTTAAATTTAGAGTAAATGAAGATCATGTGACCTGTTCTAGAGTCTGCTTGACAATCAGCCTGGGTGATTTGACTGTCAGAGATCAAAAGGGGTCAGATTGTTTTACTCCCATGAGACCCAAAGTCCCAGAAAAGTGTTGTGGGTATAGAGTTGTAAACAGTGGTGCTCTTAATTATCCATTTATTTCTAAGATGAAAGGGAGTGAGGTTCAAAGATAACTAATTAGCATTTTTACTTGGATACAAACTTAACGCATTTTCAGTTGCCATGGGGAACAGGGTGGAGGGAGTGTTTTTGAGATTACATTACAGACTTCCCTATAACCCATGAATACTGTATCACAGAGAGACAGCACTTTGCAGTTTTGTTTTGTGTGTGGTCTTCAGTAGAGAGCAGGAGATAGAACCAACCAGACCTGCATCATAAACAGAAAAAATGCTGACTCCAGCATTCGCCACACAGAAATTGGATTGGATTGGACTGGATTTGGACTTTGTTTATTGTCACGTGTACCGAGGTACAGCGAAAAGTATTTTTCTGCGAGCAGCTCAACAGATCATTAAGTATATGAAAATAAAAGAAAAGAAAATACATAATAGGGCAACACAAGGTACACAATGTAATTACATGAACACCGGCATCAGGTGAAGCATACAGGGTATAGTGTTAATCAGGTCAGTCCATAAGAGGGTTGTTTAGGTGTCTGGCAACAGTGGGGAAGAAACTTGTTTTTGAACCTGTTTGTGCGTATTCTCAGAATTTTGTATGTCCTGCCCGATGGAAGAAGTTGGAAGAGTGAGTAAGCCGGGTGGGAGGGGTCTTTGATTATGCTGCCCGCTTTCCCCAGGCAGCAAGAGGTGTAGATGGAGTCAATGGATGGGAGGCAGGTTTGTGTGATGGACTGGGCTGTGTTCACGACTCTGAAGTTTCTTGCGGTCCTGGGCCGAGCAGTTGCCATACCAGGCTGTGATGCAGCCAGATAGGATGCTTTCTATGATGCACCTGTAAAAGTTGGTAGGAGTTAATGTGGACATGCCGAATTTCCTTAGTTTCCTAGGGAAGTATAGTTGCTGTTGGGGAGCGCCTAGAATGGTGGTGGTGGTTGGGGGGGGGGGGGGGGGGGGGAAGAGAGAGAGAGAGAGAGAGAGAGAGCGAGAGCGGGACTGAATTCTTGAGGATTTAAAGGAGGCTGGAAGATGCATCTAGCATGGAACTAGAGGAAGGCATACCCCAAGGCAGTTCTGGGATTAGAAGTTATATGGCTGAGAAAGTAAAAAGGAAGCAATCCATCAGTAGACTGGTTCCAGGAGGATGAAGTGTCCACTTCAGGGACAGTGTAATATATTAACTGTTCTGGGCGATTCTTGTTGTGCTAAAAGTTAAATGGGGAATTTATTTCCTGTAGTTTAAAGTATAAATTGTCTACATATAGATTTTGATTTTTAAAAATTAGATTTTTGATTTTGATTTGATTTATTGTCACATGTACCAAAGTACAGTGAAAAGTATTTTCCTGCAGCCGAGGGAACGTACGCAGTATGTACACAGTAGACAAAAAGAATAATCAACAGAGAACATTGACAAATGATACATCGACAATCAGTGATTGGTTACAGTGTGGTACAAGGGCCAAACAAAGCAAATACATGAGCAAGAGCAGCATAGGGCATCGTGAATAGTGTTCTTACAGGGAACAGGTCTGTCCGAAGGGGAGTTGTTGAGGAGTCTTGTTGCTGTGGGGAAGAAGCTGTTCCTATGTCTGGATGTGCAGGTGTTCAGACTTCTGTACCTTCTGCCTGATGGAAGGGTCTGGAAGAAGGCAATGCCTGGGTGGGAGGGGTCTCTGTTAATGCTGTCTGCCTTCCTGAGGCAGCGGGAGGTGTAGACAGAATCAGCGTGGGGGTGGCAAACTTGTGTGATGCGCTGGGCTGAGTTCACCATACTCTGCAGTTTCTTGGGATCTTGGGCCGAGCAGTTGCCATACCAAGCTGTGATGCAGCAGGATAGGATGCTCTCTATTGCACATCTGTAGAAGCTTGAGAGAGTCGATGCAGAAATGCTGAATTTCTTTAGCTTCAGTAGGAAGCAGAGACATTGTTGGGCTTCTTGACTTTGCATCAACGTGAGTGACCAGGATAGACTGTTGGTGATGGTGACCTCCAGGAACTTAAAGCTATCGACCATCTCCACTTTGGAGCCATTGATGCAGGCGGGAGTGTGTGTCGTGCTACGCTTCCTGAAGGCGATGATCAGTTCCTTGGTCTTTCCGATATAGAGAATAACATTTAGTTTTTCACAGTAACATTTTTAAAATGTGAAATCTTGGTATGTCGGGCGCGATTCTCCAATCGCGGGACAGAGTGTCCGCGCCGTCGTGAAAGCCATCGCATTTCACGACGGCGCGAAACGGGTGCGGGCAGTGGCGATTCTGTCCCCCACAGGGGGCCAGCACGGCGTTGGAGCGGTTCACGCCGTCCCAGCCTTACTTCCTGGCACGCACTGGGGGCGGCGCCAATCTGCGCATGCGCAGTGGCAACGCGCCAACCCTCGCATGGGCGGCGGCCTTACTGAATGCTCCAGCCCAAATATAAAATGGCGCAGGGGTTCTGGGGCCAGACGTGCAACAAAGTAGGCCCTTGGGGGGGGGGGGTGGTGGGGGGGGAAAGAGGCCGGCCCGCCGATTGGTGGGCCCCGATCATGGGCCAGACCCTATCGGAGGCCCCACACCGGTGGCGTAGGCCTTCTTGCCCCCCCCCCTTCCAACAGGCCGCACCCCGACCCTTTGCACAGAGTTCCCGCCGGAAGCAAGGTGTGGACAGCGCCGGCGGGACTTTGCTTTGTCTACGCGGCCGCTCGGCCCACCCAGGTCGGAGAATCGGTGACCCCGCCTGTACAGCGGCCCGTGATCGGTGTAGCGCCAGCGCAAATGGCGCCGATTCTCCGCACCTCGGAGAATCGCGCACCGGTGTCGGGGCGGCGTGGCGCGGTTGCAGCAATTCTCCGGCCCGGCGCGGGGCTGGGAGAATCGCACCCATCATTCTTTCATTTCCTACAGAGATCGTAACAGTATTTTTGAGTAAAGGAAGGCACACACAATTGTGTAAAGAGGACAGCAAGGAAAATTCCCTGAACCAAACCATTGTTGATTTTCTATTTAAGAACAAATTTGAAAGAGCTATTACAGCACTAGAAAGGGATGATGTAGTTGAGGGCTCAAAGACAAGAGTCCACTTGGTTGGAATTAAGGAGCAATAGAAGAGCTATTCAGGCTGTCAGTAAATAGCATGAAGGAGGAGGAAGAGCAAATCTGAAAGCAGACCAGAGAAAGATGCATTCGGAAGCAGAGGGATAATAGTAATAGCGCGAGAAAAAAAGGGAGCTAAAGCAGGGCATCAAAATCTGCAACTCCCTCACTGATAGCTAAATATATTGAGGTTTTAATGAAACAGAAAAAGGAGGCTTCTGACAACTGTAAGGTAAATAATACCAAAGAGAATCAACCTGAACACAGAAAGTGCAGGAGATATTTAAAAAAGGAATGAGGAATAAAGGGAAAGTATTTGAAAAGACTAGTAGCTAACATAAAAGGAATTAGAAGTCTTTTAATAGCACATAAATAGTAAAAGGAAAGTCAAAGGAAGGGTTACAGTGGGCATCACCTGGGGGTGGGTTGTATTTTTATTTTATTTTTTTTAAATCGGGCCGGCCTGATCTTTTACACATTAAATTGCTGGCGGAACCGTAACTATTTTTTTCTATAACATTAAAGAGAGTGGAGGAAGTTGCCTTTGGGGCTGGTGGCTTCCGCCCAGTTTTTTCCACCCGCTGCAGAAAAATGGCTGCCTTAGGTTCAGCGGCAGGCAAAAAGTCAGAAATTTGCCTGTGTAAAAATAGTTTGCTTCCTGCTAATGGCGGGTTAGTGGTTGATTAGTTATCCTGCTGCTTGGCGGAATATTGCGATCCCTTTTAATCTTGCATCATGCCAGTGGGAAATTACATCAGCCTTGAACCCGTTTTAAAAGGAGTTGTGTGCACACGTCAAACTTCAGGTCACTTGAGACTTCGAACTGAGTGCAACATACACAGCCTACCTGTAACAGCGCTGTGTCAGTCTTGTTGCGATGAACGCCAGCCACATTGCTGGAGCTGTAGAGTTGGTCTCCTCCTGCTCTTTGCCTATGTTGTCCAGAAGGACACCAATGAGCTGCGGTACTCATGCAGACTTTCAAACACTGACCAGTATTGCGCCTGGGGTTGGGGAGTGCAGGGGTGTTCTGCTACCACTGGCTGCCCGTTGTCTACGACTATGCAGTTATACTTGGGTGGAACACCTGATGCACTATCAATTGTCCACAGAAGTGAAGTTGTAGTCTGAAACTGAAGGCTTTAATAGACAAGATGTTTCCCCAGCAGTTCAGGTACAGAAAGGAAGCTGTGGGGAACACACGGACTCTTATACCCCGCCTTACAGGGGGAACTACCTTACACCTCTAACCAATGAGTGACTAGTGTTACATACCATTGGGCCAATGAGCAGAGAGCCGTCTCCACCAATGGTGTCTCGGCATTGCTAGTTACCGTAATACCTCTAGTCATACTACCACAACACCATTTTCAGAAACAAGCATTTTGACCAGGCATGGGAATGACGAACACAAGGGGGCAAAGGGGAAGGAAAGTTGTAAAGGGGCTCTGGAGGGAGAATGGGGCACGGTGGAAGGCAAAGAGTCAAGAAGCTGGGGGAGGAAATGGAACAATGGAAGGGAGAGGTTAGTCCGAGGGGTGGTAAGATAAGGCTCGAAAAGGGTACATGGAACTACGACTAAAAAATGGGTCAAGGGGATAATGCGTTTTGATGGAAGGAGGGCTTAGAAGGGGGGGATGATTTGGGAGGGACACTGCAGTCGTCAGTCATCAGGGTAATGAGGAGCTCCGTGCAAGTCCAAGTCTGGGTCTGTGGCTTGCAGTCAAGAGTCACAGAGTACAGAGTACATTCCTGTAACGATGTTGAAAGGAATGTAGATGTAGTCCAGGGTATATGTGAGAAAGAATCAGAGAATACACACAGTAACCTTGGTAGATGATCATGTACACAGCCTCTAGATGGGGTGGGTAGAGGCCCACATGGTGTAGGAACATATCTCAAGTGATGAGCTCGTGGAGGGAGGGGTGTGGGCTGGTGGTGGTAGGAATGTCCACCACAACAACTATGGGATCCAGTATTATTGGGGGAGGCTGGAGAACAGCCTCCACGTATATATCTGACACACGGACAGCGATAAGTGGAACATCAAATTTTCTTTAAAAGTAATGGTGAAGGACTACCATCTTGTTGAACTACAGTAATGGTGCTGTATCAAATTGAAAGTACCAGTGAATGTGACTGGGAAGGGTCTGAGACAGTTTGGTATGAGCACACTGCTGGGCTAAGGAGCCCTTTCTCGGCACGCTCTAACTTGTTGGTGCCACAACAATGAATAGGAGTCTGCTTAGAGCGAAAGAAGGAAGACATCCTTGGGGAAAAAAGCCACCGAATGCCAATGCTTTCATTAGTGGTGTTAAAATCTGTCAGAAATCAGTTAACATCACAATTGCTGCATCTCAAGAATAACCCCATGGAATTTGGGAATGCAGACAATAATGGAGGACAAATGGAGCTGCACAATATACGGAATTGATCAATGAAGGCCAGTCTCATGTTCAGCAGCATTGACATTCATAATGTGCCAAATGGATCATGAGCAACAGATTGGTCATTAGTATGCCACATTGGAGATTGGAATACAGAACTAGGTTGGGTCAGTCATCTCATGTACACCTTATTATCCCATGCACAGCTCAAGATGTTACATATCCGGGTTGATATTTTGATCACGTCAGTAAGTGTGCTAGCGTCTTAGGGACAAGGCTGCATCAGCCACCATTCATGTAGGGCAGGAAAAGCTATAGACTCTTCCTGTCGCCATAAGTTTCATATTCTGAGCTTCACTTTCTTGACTCTTTAATGTTTCATTTCAGAGAGAAATCAAAAGCACAAATGGATTGAGGGCTCAATTCTGCCTTTGTCAGGGTTCTGATGCAATGGAGTTGTCAAAGGGAGGGTGGGGCAACACTGAGCGAAGCTCCAGCTGGAAGTACCAGCCTGAGGGCATGACCAAGGGCAGCCAGGGCAGAAACAAAAGGGTAAAGAGGAAAGACCCAGACAACAGAGGTGAATCGCCAGGCTATATCACAGAAGAGTCTCTTATTTACAAATGAGTGATAAACAATGCCAGACACGCCTGTGCTTGTCTTGAGCACTGGTAGATCACATCTGCCACATTCTTCATGAAGACCTGATGCCATGTGGAGTTGGAGACTATCCCCTGCCAGTGGCTTTGAAGGTGATCATAGCCTGTGGATATTTCCAGGGATGCACAGGGGACTTGTGCGGTATCTCAGTCTGCAACATATATATGCATAAAGGTAACTTGCGCTTTCTCCCCGAGACTGCGTGTCTTTCCTCTGGATACTCCGGTTTCCTCCCACAGTCGAAAAATGTGCAGGTTAGGTGGATTGGCCATGCTAAATTGCCTCTTAGTAATCAAAGATGTGCAGGTTAGCTGGGATTATGGGGATAAGGCTGGGGAATGGGCCTAGGTAGGGTGCTCTTTCAGTGGGTCGATGTAGACTCAATGGGTCGAATGGCCTCCTTCTACACTATAGGAATCCTATGGTTCTATGAGCTACATAACACTGCATTTGACTAACTGTGATTGTCAGGATGCGATGAAATGATGGAGCTAAGTTCCATACTAAGTTACTGGGAGAGGCCGATCTCCCCTTCCCCAGATCCTATCCTCTCCAGCCAGCTTGACAGCAGCCTCCACGAACTCAGTGAGGACAATGATGTCAGCTGTGCCTCCCCCGGTCTGCATGCTTCTCCTTCTAACGTGTGCCAACTTGGCCTGACGAAAGAAAGGCCTGTGATGAGAAGGAGTGGAGCAGAGGGCATGTAACATGAGCCCTCCCAGGAGGGCCAGAGTTTGGAGGGTGAGTAACATGATAAATGTGATGGTGATGTGCAAATCTCCATGAGAATATAAGTGTTGATATGTGTTCCCCCCCCCCCCCCCCCCCCAACTACTGAATGAGAGTAGCTGTTTGATGCCATGATGGGAGTTTAACATAGGAGGGAGTTGAACGATGACCTATCCTGGCCGTGGATGGGATCATTTATCCTTTTCCTTCACTGAATAGTGTTTTGGGTGTGGTCGCCAGCTGCTTTGATCTCGTGTGCCATGGCGTCCCGGGCCAGAGGAGTGAAGCTAGTGTGCTTCCTGGATTCACACCTGGGATCCAGGAACATGCCTGTGCACCCACATTCCTCTGGTCAAGGTCTTGAGGACCTGGTCAGTGAAGCAGCATATTGCCTTCTTCTTGAACCTTACAGTTTTTACTTGTGGGTGGAAGACATCTGCAGTGGTCCCCTGGAGATAGGTGGACTGGAGGCAGTTTGATGTATGTGTTCTACTGGTGTTTAAATATGGCACCCAAACCTTTGACTCCGCCAGCTGATAGTGGGCAGATGAATTAGCTCCCGTCCTACCAGATGATTTAGTCTGATACATCCCTGTGCGTGATTAATGAGTTTCCAAGCATGGGATTGAGCGTGGGTTCCTGCCATTCCGGCTACCGGGAAGGGAACCGCTAAAACCATCTGCCACCTCAGTTAGCCACATAAATATCATCCAAAATATTATTCTAACCTTTCCTTATGCATACTTTATGCACTTTCCCCTTCTTATCAGCAGAGTACCAGCTTACTGTAGAGCATCTGACCTTGGGGGAATATTTTTCTGCAAATTTAATTTTTACTACGCCTGTAAATCCAGTTAAATGATATATCTTCCTTTATTTATAAGTAGCTGCTATGCAGCGAACAGAAAGATATTGCTCAAAGGTATGTTTTATTCATTTAAAATAGTTTCTGTTGAGACTGAAAAACAACAGGATATGGGATGGATTTTGTTGTTTGAGCAGAGTGTGTTTAATAGAGGTGGAGAGAGTTACTGTTTCATGCAGAGTTGTTTTTATGTATACCTCTGTGTTTTTATTTCAGCTTGTCAGAATTGCTCTGGTGAAGAATTAATTTTTATATATAAAATGCTGGTCTGCTGTCTCACAACTTCCTTTTGCACTCACTCACACCCATCCCAAGTTCCTTGGGCAAAATCTTCCATCTCTTCACGTTGGCAGCATCTTCTGGTCTCACCGATGGCACAGGCCTGCCGTTGGTTTCCTGGTGGCATGGGGAAACACACCACAGGGAGGCCAGAGAATCTCGACACGTACCTTGGCTTTGTTGTCAAGGGAGTGTATGAAATAAATAATTTACAACATGGCAGGAAAGAAGATATTCAAAAGTGCACACACTGGACTAGCTCACTGTGCCACACATTCTAATTAATAGTACAAAAGACAATTAGAAGTGTGTTAAGAGAGATATGGGGCACGATTCTCCCAAAATGGAACAAAATTCCCTTAGTGGGTTTAGCTGCGTGTGTCCCGGCACTCTCAGTGCTGAGAAACACATGGTTTTTCATGACTCGCTTTGAGTAAGGGGCCTGAATGGGGAATACGTGGCCGAGGCTGCACATAGCCCCGATTTCTACAGTGGGGAGCTCCGCTCAACAGAACCCCAGTGTATTGAGAGATCAGGACGCCATTTAAAAATGGAGTTCCAATTTCCGTGGCCCCCGAAACATTCCCCAACCTTCCCTCCAGTCTGAACGGGCAACCCTGGCCCCATCGTGCGCGTGCAAAAAATGCCAGCTTGGCACCTTGGCAGTGCCAACCTGGCACCCTGGTAGTACCCATGCCATCTGGCAGTGCTACCTGGGCACTTTGGCAGTGCCAGGCTGGCACCCATATAGCACTGCCAGGGTGCCAGACTGCCACTGCCAGGTGGCATCAGCAGTGCCACCGTGCCCAAAGGGCATGCAACTGGGGGCCTCCGATGCCCTGGGAGACCCCCATGAGTGCCGTTCTGTCTGGTTCCCGTTTGTGAGGACCAGTGCTCAACGGCGCTCGTCCGAGGTCTCTGAGGCGAAAGGACTGAATCCCAAAGCCTCAGGATCTGCACATTAGAGTGAGGCTTACTGCCTCTCTCTAATATAAAGATTTGCTGAAAGCTGATCCCGCCAATTGTGGCCGGGATTGACATTGCAACGTCTCGCGAGATTGCGTTGAATCTCATGAGGCATTGCGAGCCATATAGATCCTGGGAGCAGGGTCTCCCGGCTTTCAACAACCAGGCTGCGCCGTGGCGAACTGCTTTTCCAGCGCATCGTGGCTGTTGGATTGCGCCCATGGAATTGACGGGAAAAAGATTGGGTGACTCGGGTCTGATCATTTTTTCTATTTCTTAAATTTTTTTGAATAAATTTTCCAGTTCTGGCATTCACACTATGGGAAGATGTGCTGCAAACTTAATGCTTGCACTTTGTGATCCTTTCACGTCTTCTTAGACATGCATGATTATAATTAATATCAGATGCATGAGTTCTGGGGACTAAAAGATCTTGGTGTTACTGTGCACATAAAGCTGAAAGTTCATCATTGATGTAAAGAATCTGAGGCCAAAACCAACGAGGTTGTGGGTTGTATTAATGAAGCCATTCAGTATGAACCTTTCCTGACACTATTCAGGTCTCTGGTCAAAATGTATTTAGTGTACTATAGCCAGTTGGTAGGAAATATAGTGGCCTTGGAAAAGGTCCAGAGGAAAGCTAAAAGACTGATTCCTCACTTAAAGAATCTCAGCTACTGAGATAGGCTTAAGATCCTTGGTCCTTTTACTTTAAAACTGGGTAGACCTCGAGGTCCTGTCTCGAGGTCGATAAGATAATCAAAGGACAAGATCTCTATTGATAATTTACACCAGTTTAACAGACTGGGGAAGGCCAGGTGAGATGGGTCGCCAAGCACCATTATGGGCACTTTAGTAGCATTCTGGATGCTCAGCACCCATCAACAATGAAAATGAAGGGGAGGAAAATGGCATTAGGAACATTATGGCCGGGATTCTCCCCTACCCGGCGGGGTGGCGGGGGTCCCGGCGTAGCGGAGTGGCGCCAACCACTCCGGCGTCAAGCCTCCCCAAAGGTGCGGAATTAGAACATAGAACATAGAACGATACAGCGCAGTACAGGCCCTTCGGCCCTCGATGTTGCACCGACATGGAAAAAAACTAAAGGCCATCTAACCTACACTATGCCCTTATCATCCATATGCTTATCCAATAAACTTTTAAATGCCCTCAATGTTGGCGAGTTCACTACTGTTGCAGGTAGGGCATTCCACGGCCTCACCACTCTTTGCGTAAAAAACCCACCTCTGACCTCTGTCCTATATCTATTACCCCTCAATTTAAGGCTATGTCCCCTCGTGCTAGCCACCTCCATCCGCGGGAGAAGGCTCTCGCTGTCCACCCTATCTAACCCTCTGATTCTCCACACCTTTAGGGGCTAGGCCCGCGCCAGAGTGGTTGGCACAAGTCACCGGCGGCAAAGGCCTTTGACACCTGCCGCCCGGCGTCGGGGCTGGCCGAAAGGCCTTCGCCAGTTCGCGCATGCGCCGGTGCGTCAGCGGCTGCTGACGTCACCACTGGCGCATGCGCGGTAGGGGGTGGGTCTCTTCCGCCTCCGCCATGGTGGAGGGCGTGGCAGCGGCGGAAGAAAAAGAGTGCCCCCACAGCACTGGCCCGCCCGCCGATCGGTGGGCCCCAATCGCGGGCCAGGCTACCGTGGGGGCACCCCCCGGGGTCCGATCGCCCTGCGCCTCCCCCAGGACCCCGCTCGCGCCGCCAATCCCGCCGCCACCAGAGGTGGTTTAAACCACGTCGGTGGGATTGGTCTCTCAGCGGCAGGACTTCGCCCCATCGCGGGCCGGAGAATCACCGCGGGGAGCCCGCCGATTGGCGCGGAGGGCACGCTGATCGGCGCGCCGCGATTCCCTCCCCCGCCAATTCCCGGGTGGTGGAAATTCCGGCCACGGTGCGGGCGGGATTTTTGTCGGCCCCAGGCGATTCTCCGACCCTGCGGGGATCGGAGAATTTCGCCCTATATTAGGAATGCTGCAGTTCAGGTTTTAACAACAAGACCAGATTGTGCCGAGCATTCATGATCTAATTTATATTGACAAGGTCAGTATACTTGGTGGTCACCATAAGAAAAATTGATGAACCAGGTGGCGTCTTGTGTGGGCACAAGCTTGGAGGCGCTAGTAACGGCGCCGTTGCCGCTCCCTCCAACGAGGTATACCACAAGCCCGGTGGTGGCGGCTACCCTCAAAATTTGGGGGCAATGGAGACAGCACAGGGGAGAAATGGGGGGCTCGATGGAGGCCCCGATACGGGGGGAACCATAGGTTTGTCCCAGGGAGCATTGATGGCGGATTTCTGGGCTGGCACAGGGCAGGGGTTAGGAGGTTGAGGGACCTGTTTGTGGAGGGGAGGTTCGCGAGCTTGGGGGAGTTAGAGGGGAAGTTTGGGCTCCCCCCGGGGAACATGTTTCGGTACATGCAGGTTAGGGCGTTTGCCAGGCGGCAGATGGAGGGGTTCCCCTTGTTGTCCCCACGTGGGGTACGGGACAGGGTGCTCTCGGGGGTGTGGGTTGGAGGAGGGAGGATTTCGGACATATACCGGGCAATGCAGGAGGCAGACGAGGCCTCGGTGGAGGAACTGAAGGGTAAATGGGAAGAGGAGCTGGGTGCGGAGATTGAGGAGGGGACGTGGGCGGATGCCCTGGAGAGAGTGAATTCCTCCTCTTCCTGTGCGAGGCTTAGCCTCATACAGTTCAAGGTGCTGCATAGGGCCCACATGACTGGGTCGTGAATGAGTAGGTTTTTCGGGGGCGAGGACAGGTGTGCTAGGTGCTCGGGGAGCCCAGCGAACCACGCCCATATGTTTTGGGCGTGCCCAGCGTTGGGGGAGTTTTGGAAGGGGGTAACAAGGACGGTGTCGAGGGTGGTGGGATCCAGGGTCGAGCCAGGCTGGGGACTCGCAATTTTTGGGGTTGCAGTGGAGCCGGGAGTGCAGGAGGCGAAAGTAGCCCAGCGGAGGATCTTGCTCCAATGGAAGGATGCGAGGCCCCCAAGCGTGGAGGCCTGGATCAATGATATGGCGGGGTTCATTAAATTGGAGAGGGTGAAATTTGCCCTGAGGGGATCAGTACAAGGGTTTTTCAGGCGGTGGCAGCCTTTCCTGGACTTCCTGGCGGAACGGTAGGGAAATAGGCCGACAGCAGCAGCAACCCGGGGGGGGGGGTTTGGATTGGGGGGAGGGAGAACTGTGTACATGGGTCTGTGGGATGTGGCGGGTGCTATCTCTTTCCCTTTTGTTGTTTGGGTGCTCTTTTGTTTTTTTTCTTTTGGTTTGAAGTTGCTCTTGAAGTTGGGGGGGGTATTGTTCTTGGGGTGTTACTGCGGTTGTTTGTTAATAGAGTTAAGATGTTTATATTTTGTAAAAATTTCAATAAAAATTATTTAAAAAAAAAAGAAAAATTGATGAACCAGTTAAAATACAATTAACAATCATTTTCAAATTAAAATAAAATTCTTCCACAAAATGGGGTGCAGGGGCACTTTGGGATTGTTTTTAAGTGTTAAATAATTTGGGTGGGGTTCTGGTGATATCACTCTCCATTTGAGTTCCTGTTTCTGAATTGTCCATACTTTATGGACGTGAATTATCCCACCCACTGGGAAGAATTATTCCTTTTCTTTCTTAGTGATACACATAATTAAGATTTTTGGGGATAATTTTCAATTTACAACTGGAGCGTTGCAGAACGGGTGCCTGTTTATAGGAACCACTCAATATTTCTTTCCAAAAAGACAATTTAGGTGATTCCTAGAAAGATAGATTGTAAATTAGCCTCTCGGTTGCTGTGGAAACCAAGCCAAATGTGGCATTCAACCACAACAGGCAGCACTTATTAACCATTATCATGTCACAGATCAGCCAGTCTGCATTTCCTGCTGCTAGCTGTCTCTTATGGCAGCTTTTATTGGTCGCCACTAAAAACAAATGAAATGAAAATGAAATGAAAATCGCTTATTGTCACGAGTAGGCTTCAATGAAGTTACTGTGAAAAGCCCCTAGTCGCTACATTCCAGCGCCTGTCCGGGGAGGCTGGTACGGGAATCGAACCGTGCTGCTGGCCTGCTTGGTCTGCTTTAAAAGCCAGCGATTTAGCCTTGTGAGCTAAATGGTCATTAGTTCACTTCTACTCTAACTCCACCTACCCTCTACCCGTTGTTTGGGGGTGGAGGAGGAAGGTGAGAGAAGGTATTAAGCATCTGATACAGTTAAGCTGCTGCTTCATTTAACAAATTAACTTTTAGCAATGAGGATATCCTGCATAGCATTTACCATGTTGTATGTTAGGTTTCAGGATGACCATTTGAAATGAGCAGCCAAGGTTACAAGGGAAGCAGATGTGATGCTTGGTGATTTAAAGATAAATAACTTCAATCCTTTATAAACTGTAACTTCCCCAGTGTAACACCATCCTCCCCCTCTGATCCCCCCAACCCCACTCCTTTCTTGCCCCCGTGTGTCTGAAATTTCAGTTTCACTGATTTTAATACGATAATGTCATGATACGTCACGATAGTGACATTTAAGCGGCAGCTTGACAAATAACTGAATAGGATGGAAATAGAAGGATACGGACCCTGGAAGCGTAGAAGATTTTAGTTCAGATGGGCAGCATGGTCGGCGCAGGCTTGGTGGGCCGAAGGGCCTGTTCCTGTGCTGTACTTTTCTTTGTTCTCTGTTCTAATGTTAATATTACATTGCAAAAGGATCATAAAGGTCATTGTGGTCCATCTAGATTGTCCCAATATCCAAGAAACATCATAGCACACGATACCGGTCATCAGACAGAGTTTGGCAAATTTAGGATACAGAGTTAGATCTGTTCCAACTGCATACCTTGACAGTCCATTCTGTTAACTCACCAATCTCTGGTGAATTAAATCTAAACTTTTGTTTTCATCTTCTAAGTTTCAGGCTCTTTCCCTCTTGTAGTAGCATCAAAGATATTTCTCAACATTTTGATGTTTATTTTGTCAATGCCTTTTAGAATTTTGAATACTTCTAAAAATCTCTCCTGAGTTCTTACATCTTCACTGTGAGCTATCTTAGGTGCAAAAGCCTCTCCTTACAACTCAGGTATCGAATCCCAAAATCAATGCAGTTCCCCTTTTTTGCACCCCACCAGTACCTGAGTACATTTTTCATATTATGGTGATCAGAATGTTACAACACATTCCACCAATGATCTGTATGAAATAGATCACTCCCGAGATCAATGTCCTTATATGACTGCTTACACAGTCTAAGACTTTAATCTGCATTTGTAATACCACCTCCACTGTGCTGATGTCGAAGGAACCTATTCTCCAGAATACATCCAATTTCTCCTTTTTATACTGTAGAATTTAACTAATTAACCTTTATTGGCACTGTTCCGAATCCTTACCCAATCTCATGACTTTGCTTTGTTCACATTAAATTAAACTAAGCATTTGTCAATCAGGCTCCCCAGTCTATCCAGACCCCTGGGTCAGGCTGTTCCCTGTTGTTTATACTAGCTTCCAATTTGGCATTGTCTGCAAACTTAGGAGTTGGGTAATTTTGAAGTCAATGGAAATGAAAGAAGAGGTGTAAATGTAAAATGTACTGCCAATTTGCTATTGGTTGTTTTACACTATTGACCATAGTCAAAATTATCTCCCACCCACAAAAGTTTGTTTCCTTTTTCACCATCAAGTGATTCATGTACATTATAAACAATGACAGTCCCTACACTGCTCCCAGAGGAACCCTGATGGTAGTCTCCTTCCTTCCCGATCTAACTCCACATACAACCACCATGTGTCTTTTGTTTCAGTCAATTTTCAGTCCATTTCAAAAGTACTCCACCCATGTAACCTTTCGTTATAAGCTTTGCTGAAATTGAAACATCCAACATTCATTCACATAGTGTTACCACCTCGTGATCTCGCTCACGTAAAGGCAAATTGGCTCCTTTTAATAGTTACACACTTCTCCCTTTTTGTCCCCCAGAATGTCCTTGAGTATTGCTGAAAAAAGACATTGGACTGGATTCTCTGCCTCGTGACGTTGGCAGCGGGGTTCCCGATGCGGTGGAGAATCGGGCGCCTGGAGGAAATCGGGATAGGCACCGGGTGCTGACAGGCGGCGATTCGTTTGCGATGCTCCACGATGTTTACAAACATCAACCACAGTTTCCAGCTCAGTACTTCAAAATCACTCGAGCGTGAAGTTGGGGGGGGGGGTGATTGGAAAGCACTGACTATTTGAAGTGATTGATGTTTATAAACATTGTGGTTACAGCACTTCAGAGTTACTTATCCATGTAAAGCAAGGCTCAGAGCTGTGTTTGTGGAAGCTGTCAATCACAGCCCACTAAGAAAAATTAATGAATAGCTTGTAGCTAAAGGATCTGAGGGGCTTAAACATGGGTCACTGTTTTTTTTATTCCAGGAATTGACACGTGGTCCTTCATCTGTCTGTGCTAGCAGGTGTATGGGTAGGTGAGTGTAACTACAGTAATTTTTTCATAGGCTCTCCCTATCCAGCAGGTCTCTGTGGGGGGGGGGGGGGGGGGGGGGCAGGCAGGGAATGTGACCCAGAAAATCTAGGGATGGGGGCTGCCGCACAATGCGGATGGGGCGGCTACTTTGCAATGTGGGGTGTGGTTGGCCACCTGCGGGATCTTCACAATGCGGATGGGGCGGCTGCTTTGCAATGTGGGGTGTGGTTGGCCACCTGTGGGATCTTGCTGATGGGCTGCCCATTCAAAATGGTGGCTAGGTACTGGAATTCTCATGGGAATCCCTCAGATTCCTCGCCATGCATAAATTTATGCAATGTGAGGATACTGAATTGCTTCCTGATTTGTGCTCCTAGTGGGAGCGCAAATCAGTTCCAATTCATCTCCAGCAGGAGAACACTGGGCGGGATTCTCCGTTGCCCAACACTGATTTTGTAATCGGTGATTGGGCGGGGAATCCATTTTGATGCTGAAATCGGGGGGACGGGGGGACCGGGGGGGGGGGGGGGAGAGAGAAGACGGGGACGGGGGGGGGAGGGATGCCTGTTTGACGCAGATTTTGTATGCTTCGCCCCCTCTGAAACGGCATCATCGTGGCGCATGCTGTATGCCATTGGGGCGGCCGCAGCGCATCACCCGAAGGTGCTCCCCCGATGTTCCGCCCACGATGGGCCGAGTTCCTGACCCTGTGGTTGACGTGTGGTCTCAGCGGTCGGGAACCCGGTGTGGCAGCTGCGGACTGTGTACAGCGCTGCCACTGTCAGGCGGGAGCCATGCTGCCGGCCGGGTGGGCTTCCGTGAGGGCTGGGGGGACTGGTGGGGGGGTGGCCAGGGCGGCAGTATCTGGCAGGTCGGGTTTGCGCACGGCGGCACCATGTTTTACAGCGCGACTGCTGAAGGTTGTCAGTGCGTGCATGCGTGGCCACGGACCCGGCGATTCATGTCCTGGAGGCCGGGGGTTTTACGTGCCGTGGTTGCTAGCCCCTCACCGGTCACAGGATTTTTTCACGTGAAACATCACAGATCCTCCGCACCCAGCGTCAGAAATGGAGAATGCAGCGTCTCCCAAACGGAGAATTTCTATGCTTATCAAAGCTTTTCGTTTTGCACTCATCAGGACAAACGAGTGAAAGACAAAAAGCTTAGACAAACAAAATCTCTTTTTCAGCAATACTCAAGTTCTGCACTACCAAATGACTAGAAATGTCCTTTAGTTCTTTTCCTAGAATTATTGTCAGGCTGACTTGTCTATAGTACTGAATCATCAAACAGATTAGGAAGATGGCACGTCTGTGTCGAATAAGCAGATGCAGACCCACTGGGCTGAGCACTAAAATTGGCTTCAGCTCTTCATGAGCTGAGCGATTGGCTAAGGTTAATAATAATCATGACCCAATAGCCCCCCTGCCCAACAATATGTAAATGGTTTCTCTTTTATTCCCTGCTTTTATCAGTGAATTTATTTTGCTGACCCCAGCTCCACTTCTCCACCATCACCATTGACCTCTTGTCTTCCTCCGTGCTGTCAGACCACCTATCTGACATACACTCTCGGATGTCAATATTTATCTTATATCTGACATTAGTAAAAATTGTTTCTCACCATTACCTCATTGCTGTCTGTGGAAAGGTTGTCGTATACAAATTGGCTGTCACATTTTCCTCCATAACAATTGTGACTTCACTTTAAAATTACACGTAAAGAACATTGGGACGTCCTTTGGGAGGTTATGGAAGACACTGTAGAAATGTACGCTCTTGAGCGGGAATCTCCGGGAATTGGTGGGGCGGGCACAGACGGCGTAGTGGAGTGGCGGGAACCACTCCGGCGTCAGACCGCCCCAAAGGTGCGGAATCCTCTGCACCTTCAGGGGCCAGGCCGGCGCCGGAGTGGTTTACGCCCCGCCGGCCGGGTGGAAGGCATTTAGCGCCGCGCCAGCCGGGGCCGAAGGGAGTCCGCAGCCGCGGGGGTCTGCTCATGCGTGGGAGTGTCAGCGGCTGCTGACATCATCCCCGCGCATGCGCAGGGGGTTTCACCTTCGCGCCGGCTATCGCGGAGGCTTACATGGCCGGTGCGCAGGAATAGAGTGCCCCCACGGCACAGACCTGCCCGCGGATCGGTGGGCCCTGAGCATGGGCCAGGTCACCGTGGGACACCCCCGGGGGCCAGATCGCCCCGCGTCCCCCCCGAGGACCCCGGAGCCTGCCCAAGCCGCCAGGTCCCGCCGGTATGGGACAAACTCCAAGTTACGCCGGCGGGACCTGCATAGAACAGGCAGGACTTTGGCCCATCGTGGGCCAGAGAATCGGCGTGGGGAGCCAGCCGACCGGCGCGGCGAGATTCCCGCCCCCGCCAAACCTCTGGCGCCGGAGAATTCAGCAGCCGGGAGGGGCAGTATTCACGCCGGGGGGTCGGAGAATCCCGCCCCTTATTTTTATATAAATGCAAATTCTTCCTTTCTTACTTCACCTTTTCAAAGCCATAATATATATACTTTTTTAAAAGTATTTTTATTAAGGTTTTGCAGAATTTTTCATAATAATACAGTAGTAACAATAATAAAACAAACTAGAGTGAATATTAACATAGTGTAAAAAGAGAATATGCAATAACAATTAAATAGACATTACTACACGCAACCCAGTCTTCCCACACCATCCCAATGAATCCCCACACCCCCCACAGATTGCTGCTGCTGCTGACATTTTAATTTTCCCCGAGAAAGTCGACGAACGGCTGCACCTCCGAGAGAACCCTAGCGTAGACCCTCTTAGGGCAAACTTTATTTTCTCGAGGCTGAGAAGCTCAGCCATATCGGTAACCCAAGTCTATACACTTGGGGCTTTGAGTCCCTTCATATCAATAAAATCCGTTTCCAGGCTACTAGGGAGGCAAAGGCCAAGACGCCGGCCTCTTTCGCCCCCTGAACTCCTGGGTCTTCTGACACTCCAAAGATCACTATCTCTGGACTGGGCACCATTGCCCTCGCGAACCCTTGTCAGAACTCTCTAAGCTCCGGGCATGCCCAAAACATGTGGACATGGTTTGCAGGGCTGCCCTTGCACCTCATACAACTGTCTTCTACCTCAAAAAACCTGCTCATTCTCGCTGCCATCATGTGTGCCCGGTGGACCACCTTAAATTCAATTAGACTGAGCCTGGCTCATGATGAGGAGGAATTAACCCTTCCCAGGACCCCTGCCCACAGACCCGCTTCCAACTCCTCACCTAGCTCCTCCTCCCACTTGCCCTTGAACTCCTCCACCGGGGTTTCCTCCGCCTCCTGTAGTTACTGGTAGATATCCGACACCTTCCCCTCCCCCAACTAGGTGCCGGAGACCACCCTGTCCTGTATCCTCAGTGGCGGCAGCGTCGGAAAGGCCACTACCTGTTTTTTAGGAAGGCCTGTACTTGCAGATATTTAAAGGCGTTTCCTGGTGGCAGATTAAATTTATCCTCTAACGCCTTCAAACTGGGAAAGATTCCGTCTATGAACAGATCTTCTGATGCCTGCCCTCTGCCAGCTCTGGAACCCGCCATCCATTCTGCCCGGGACAAACCTGTGGTTGTTGCATATTGGGGTCCAGACTGATGCTCCCTCCATCTTCTTGTACCTCCTCCACTGTCCCCAGATCCGCAGTGTTGCCACCACCACCGGACTTGTGGAGTAACAGGTCGGCGAGAACGACAAAGGAGCTGTTATCAAAGCTCCAAGACTAGTACCTACACATGACGCCGCCTCCAGCTGTTACCATGCTGCCCCCCCCCCCCCCCATCGCCCACTTCCTAATCATAGCTATGCTGGCAGTGCCAGCCAGCCACCCCCCCCCCCCCCCCCCCCCCCCGGACTGCGCTCCAACAGCGATCTCCTTACTCGCGGGGTCTTATTCGCCCACACAAAGCCCGTAATGATCCTACTCACCCACTTTAAAAAGGCCTTAGGGATGAAGATGGGGTGGCACTGAAAGGCAAACAGAAATCTGGGGAGGACAGTCATTTTCACGGTCTGCATCCTCCCTGCCAGTGACAGCAGGAGCAAGTCCCACCTTTTAAAGTCCCCTTCCATGTGCTCCACCAACCGGGTCAGGTTGAGCCTGTGCAGGGCATCCCATTTCCTGGCCACCTGTATACCCAGGTAACAAAAACTTTTCTCTACCATCCTGAGCGGCAGCTCTATCAGCCTCTCCTCCTGCCCCTTGGCCTGGATCACAAACAACTTGCTCTTTCCCATGTTCAGTTTGTACCTGAAAAACTACCAAAATCCCTCAGGATCCACAGAACCTCCCCATCCCCTCCACAGGGTCTGAAATGTACAGGAGCAAATCATCCGTGTATAGCGAGACCCGATGTTCCACACCCCGAACCAGTCCCAGTTCCTCGAGGCTCTCAGCGCCATAGTTAGTGGTTCTATAGCTCGGGCAAATAGTAATGGGGAGAGGGGACACCCCTGCCTCGTTCCCCAGTGAAGCTCGAAGTACCCCGATCTCAGCCGGTTTGTACATACACTTGCTACAGGCGCCTGGTACAGCAATTTCACCCAGCCAATAAAGCCCTCACCAAACCCGAACCTCCCCAGCATTTCCCACAGGTACTCCCACTCCACCCGGTCAAAGGCTTTCTCTACGTCCATCGCTGTTACCACCTCCGCCTCCCCTCCCTCTGAGGGCATTATAATAATATTCAAAAGTCTCCAGACATTGGTATTGAGTTGTCTGCCTTTAACAAACCCAGTCTGGTCTTCCTCTATCACCCCTGGGACGCAATCCTCAATTCTTGTGGCCAGAATCTTAGCGAGCAATTTGGCATCCACGTTTAAAAGCAAAATCGGCCTGTATGACACGCAATGTTCTGGGTCCTTCCCTCGTTTAAGAACGAGTCAGATCAAAGCCTGTGACATTGTTGGGGGGAGGGCTCCTTTCTCTCTCGCCTCATTGAAGGTCCTCAACAGGAGTGGGCTCAATATTTCCGAAAATTTCTTATAGAATTCTACCTGGTAACCGTCCAGCCCCGGGGCTTTACCCGACTGCATGCCCTCTATACCCTTGACAATCTCCTCCAATTCAATCGGGGCCCCCAGCCCCTCCACCAGGTCCACTTCCACCTTTGGAAACCTCAACTGGTCCAAATATTGCCTCATCCCTTCCGCTCCCGTGGGCAGCTCCGACTCGTATAGCTTACTATAGAATTCCTTAAAGACTCAGTTCACACCCCCCCCTGGTTCCAAGACCTTGTTACCCTCCTTATTCTTTACTCCCCCGATTTCCCTGGCCGCCTCCCTCTTTCGCAGTTGGCGTGCTTGCATTCTACTCGCTTTCTCCCCGTACTCCCTGTGGTCAGCAGTTCAAACTCTGCCTGCAGACTCCGTCGCTCCCTCAGTAGCCCCGCCACGTGGGCCTCCGCGTATCTCCTGTCCACTTGGAGTATCTCCTCCACCAGTCTCTCCCTCTCGGCTCTTTCTCTCTTTTCCCTATGGGATTGAATTGAGATGAGTTCCCCTCTGACAACTGCCTTCAGAGCCTCCCAGACCGTTGCTGCTGCTACCTCACCCTTTTTGTTTGTTTCCAGGTAATCCTGGATGTTCCTGCTAATCCGCCCGCAAACTTCCTCGTCCGCCAGCAGCCCCACATCCAGTCTCCAGAGTGGGCGCTGCCCTCTCTCCTCACTAAGCCGCAGGTCCACCCAGTGCGGGGCATGGTCCGAGACTGTGATTGCTGAGTATTCTGTCCCCGCGACCTTTGGGATTAACGCCCTGCTCATGACAAAGAAATCTATGCGGGAATAAACTTTATGAACGTGGGAGAAAAAAAGAGAACTCCTTCGCTCTCGGCCACGCGAACCTCCAGGGATCCACCCCCCAATCTGCTCCATAAAACCTTTCAGTTCCTTTGCCACTGCCTGTCGCTTCCCTGTCCTGGACTTCGACCGGTCCAGCTCGGGGTCAATGACTGTGTTAAAGTCTCCCCCCATGATCAGGTTGTGTGACTCTAAGTCCGGGACTTTGCCTAGCATGCATCTCATAAATTCCACATCATCCCAATTCGGAGAGTAGACGTTCACAAACACCACCCGGGCCCCCTCCCACTTTCCACTCACCATTATATACCTGCCCCTCTTATCTGCCACAATTCTCCCAGCCTCGAATGCCACACCCTTACTGATCAGAATTTCTACCCCCCTGGTCTTTGAATCCAGCCCTGAATGGAACACCTGGCCTACCCACCCCTTTCTCAAACACGTGTGATGTGCGAGCTTTAAATGTGTCTCCTGAAGCACTGCCACGTCTGCCTTTAACCCCTTTAGATGCGCGAACACGTGCGCTCTTTTCACTGGCCCATTCAAACCCCTCACATTCCACGTGATCAGCCTGGATGGGGGGCTAACCCTCCCCACCCCCTGCCGACTAGCCATCGCCCTTTTTTGGCCAACCTCGAGCCCGCTCCCTTGGCTTCCTCGAGCGCCCCCACAGGGAGCCACCGTCCCCGACCCTCAATTGGTACCCCGAAATTGATACCTCCTCTGTCAGCAAAGCAGCATCCCCTTCCCCCCCAACAGCCCCACAACCCAAAACCCCCCACCAAGCAGCAGCTAAGCACTTGCTCACCCCCCACTACGCTCCCGACAGTCAGCTGACCCATGCTGACCCTGGCAGCTCCCACCCCTGGCACCGATCAGACTGTCGCCTCATTGTCCGGACCCCCTCTCCCCAAATGAATAAACCAATTAAACTACCTCTCCAGCCCCAGTGAGTAAATAGTAATACGAAACGAAAAATAAACAGAAGACACTAACATTGCCCCGTTGAGGAGACACTTGTTGAACCAAGGCTCCAACTTCCCGAAAGATCGCACTAAGTACAGGGTCCCCTCCCCCCTCCGTATCTCAACTTTGCTGAAAACACTGCACCCTCCAGCCACCACCACAGCCCTTACACGCACCCAACATTGTCTACAATCTTATATTAAAACGGTACCATGTTACCCAGCCCCACTACCGCATTTCACCAAAGCTTAACTGTCCTTTAATTCGAGTCCAGCTTTTCTTGTTTGACGAATTACCATAATATATTTTATTATGGATCTGAGTAACAATTGCTGTGAATACTGGCAGGAGTATGTTTTACTCAGGAAAGCCACAGAGGGTGGCACAGTGGTTGGCACTGCTGCTTCGCAGTGCCAGGGACCTGGGTTCAATTCCGGCTTGGGTGACTGTCTATGTGGAGTTTTCCCTTTCTCCCCGTGTCTGCTTGGGTTTCCTCCCAAGGTCCAAAGATTCGCAGGTTAGGTGGATTAGCCGTGCTAAATTGCCCTTTAGTGTCCAAAGATGTGCAGGTTAGGTGGGTTACAGGGTGAGGGAGTGGGCCTAGGTAGAGTGCTCTTTCAGAGAGTCGGAGCAGACTCGATGGGCTCAATGGCCTCCTCCTGCATTGTCGGGATTCTATGGATAGCAAAGGATAGTACTGGAGACAAACTTTATTTACAGAGTGAGACATTAGAAATAAACCGCTCCTAACTCAACCACACCTAGTTTGAATATGCTCAAGTGAAACCCCATTAATGCCTACATCTGCATATCGTTAAACACAATTGATATACAATTAACAGAGTGCATCAAATGGCTCAAGTGTAATGAATTTTGAGCGAATTATTCTGAGGTTGTAAAAGATAAATTGGAATTAAATTGGTCTACAGCCACACTCAAGTGCATAAGCTATGTTTCAAACTCAATGTTCAGAAGGAATTAAGAACAAAAATGTAGATATCTTCAAAGATTTTCGGAAGGAAGACATTGAGGCCACTGTGTTTGTGCTCCAATGATCTGTGCCATATAGCGGTAGGTCTCAGATAATAGCTCTGTTCCCTCACTCCCCAGTGTAGGTTTTCCGTCAGTATTAAATAAAATCTAGGCTTATTTGCTGTTCCTCTCAGACAAGTCATGAAGATAGATGCCGAGTGAATGTTAGGTGCGTTCCCAGAAAAATGTAGGGAAATTCCAGGAAAGGGTCATCCTGGACTGTCCTCATATATTTTATAGTAGGCTACTCAAAAACAAAAGCTGACAGAGGCCAGCGTGATTAACTGTTTGTGGCGCAATGACTCTGGCATTTAATGTAACCCTGAAAATAGCGGGCAGAATAAATTAACCATTAAAAATAGGGCAATTTAAAAAATAATCAGAGATGTGACAGTAATGTCTCTATGAACAAACAGAATTCTGAATCAAGGGACACTGGGGTTAAAGTCTAGATGGTTTAACAAAGCTGATCTCCCTTGAGGTGATACAATACAGGAGTGATAATTGCTCCTCACCCTCCAAAGCAGACCAAACATAAATACTAAAATTAATAAAGAATCCAATTTTGTAGAGGCAGTAGTCATTATTTATATCATGGATCACAATTATGGGCAGGTTCAGCACAATCACTTTAATTTTAAACCATGTCCTGTATCTATTTTCTAGGCTGAGTTATTAATGGGGCCAATTGTCAAATTAAAAAAATCAATTTACAATACAATATCCCACTTATGAATCTATGCTGGCTTTTATTACTGATATTTATTTGACAAATTACCTTAAATTGCATTCTTTATTCCATTAAAAAAAAGCAATTTGGATGTCAAGCTGATAAATCAAAATCCTTCCAAAAATGCGTCACATAGGTCACTTTCCAGCTCTCAGGTTTTAAACAACTGATTTTAGCTACATTTGAAAAATATTTTTGAAAGAATAACTTTATCAACAGTCACCTCTGTGATTAATAAAATAAATACTTCGGAATGAAATCTCCATTTTTTATGCGCCTCAGCATGCAATTTTTATCCATTAATGTGATTAGGTAGCAAAGCCCTATCAGTTCCAGAATTATCAATTGAGATATGTTTTCACATTACTCTAATAAAGAACAAAGGAAAGGCTTACAGACAGAACTGATTTAATCTGTGTTCTTGCAAATCCTGCCTTTTACTTCAAGTGATATCACTGGAGAAATATGAATTTCATAGTTGAAGGCATTGCATTGTAAAGATAAGTAAATATAGATTGTGTTAAATATATATCGTTGGGTAATATTGAGGGAAAAGGGATTTAGGCACACAAGGGGAGAATCATAAAGGCAGAGTGGATGTTTGCTTATGACTGCACAATGAATCCCCAGATATTGAAGCAGCCCATGGCCGAATACAGCAAGAACTGGACAATATTCAGACCTGGGTTGACAACTGGCAAGTAACGTTCGTGCCACACAAGTGTCAGGCAATAACTATCTACAACAAAAGAGAATCTAACCATTACCACTTGAAGTTCAATGACATAGCTGAATCCCCCACCATCAACATCCTAGGGATTACCATTGAACAGAAACTCAACTAGACTAGCCATATAAATACTGTGGCGATAAGAGCAGATCAGAGGCTCGGAATCCTGTGGCGAGCACATAACTGCTTTTGATGTGGCCCAAGAGCTGTCAATCATAGCTAGATGTTTTCTCCGGGTGCTCACACAAGTTCCGAAGGGCGTGCTTGTTAGGTGAATTGGGCATTCTGAATTCTCCCTCAGTGTAACCAAACAGGCGCCAGAGTGTGGCGACTAGAGGATTTTCACAGTAACTTCATTGCAGTGCTAATCTATGCCTACTTGTGACGCTAATAAAGATTATCATAAACATTGCAGTTACTTTCACAGCTGGATACGTGAGATACGTTCATGCATAAAGGGAAATAAAAGTAAACAATCCAGACACTGGCTGTGTGCAAGCTGTCAGTCATAGCCTAGTAAAACCAATTTCCCATTGATGTGAATTAAAGTTTTGCAAATCAAAGATCTGAGCGGTTTAGACTCAGCTGATGTGGTTTTCGCTTTCTCGGAATTTACAGGCTCTGCTTCCTCTGCCTGAGCCAGTAGATGTAGGTCACAGGTGAGTTTTAAAGCAGTGATTTATTTTCACTGTATCTGTCTGGACTGCTCCAGGCAGAGGTCTCTGTATGCTGGGGGTGGGGGGTCTGGTAGGGGTCGCTCTTATCGGGGGGGGGGGGGGGGGGGGGTTCTGGTGAAGCTCTCTCTTATGGGAGGGTCTCAGGACACTCGTTAGATATTAGCTGGAATATTGTGACCAGGTCTGTGCGTCACATGATGGGAATGATGTGAACTCATTGGAGAGGGTGCAGAAGAGGCTTACAAGAATGGTTCCAGGCATTAAAAACTTCAGTTATGAGGATAGTCTGGAGAGGTTGGGACTGTTATCCTTGGAGAGAAGAAGGCAAAGAGGAGATTTGATAGAGATGTTCACAATTATGAGTGGCGGGTTACAGGGATAGGGCGGCGAAGTGGGCCAAAGCGGGATGCTCTTTCAGATGTTCGCTGCAGGCTCGATTGGCCAAATGACATCCTTCTACACTACAGTCTATTGCAGGGGTGGGCAAACTATGGCCCGCGGGCCGCATGCGGCCCGCCAAAGGTCTTTATGTGGCCCACCAAGTCATTAAAAAACAAACAAAATTAAAAAAGAATTTTTTTTTTTAAATTTTTAATTTTTTTTTAAGGTTAATGGGGGGGGGGTTACTGGTATAGGGTGGATACGTTGACTTGAGTAGGGTGATCATTGCTCGGCACAACGTCGAGGGCCGAAGGGCCTGTTCTGTGCTGTACTGTTCTATGTTCTATATGAGGCGCCCAGAATCATAACCGGGTGAAGTAATTATTTTACTTAATATACTATGCGGCCCTTTAAAATTGTGAATTTCTGAATGTGGCCCTTGCACGGAAAAGTTTGCCCACCCCTGGTCTATTGGGACAAAGTAGATAGGGAGAAACTGTTCCGATTCAGAAAAAGATCATGAACGAGACAGCACAGATTTAAAATGATTTGCAAAAGAAGCAAATGTGATGGAAAAAAAAGTTTTCACACATTGAGTGGTTCGGAAGTGTGATTGAGGTGGACTGAATCGAGGCACTCAAGAGGGTATTAGATGATTATTTGAATAGAAACCTTCAGTGGGATTCTCCGACCCCCCCCCGCCAGGTCGGAGAATCCCCGGGGGGGCGGTGCGAATCCTTCCCCGCCAACCAACACCGGCTGCCGTATTCTCCGGCGCCAGTTTTCGGGCGAGGGCGGGGTTCACGCCACGCCGGTTGGGGGCCGTTGGCAGCGGCCCCCCCGGCAATTCTCCAGGCCCCGACGGGCTGAGCGGTCATCCGTTTTTGGCCAGTCCCACAGGCGTGGGTTAGGCATGGTCCCACACAGTGGGACCTTGGCAGGTAAGTCGGCTGGGGCGGTCCTGTGGGGGCGACGACGCGGGGCTGACGACTCGGAGGGTGGTGGTGGGGGGGGGGGGGCACGGTGGCCTGGCCCGTGATCAGGGCCCACTGATCCACAGACAGGCCTGTGCCGCGGGGGCACTCCTTCCTTCCGCGCCGGCCATGGCGGCCCCTGCAGGGCTCCGCCATGGCCGGCGCGGAGAAGACAACCTCCTTACATGCGCCAGAATACGCCTGCCGGTCTGCGCATGCGTGGAACCACGCCGCCGGTTCCGCGCATGCGCAAGATCATGTTGGCCCTTAGGCACATGTGCAAACTCGCGCAGTCCCTTCGGCACCGGCTGGAGCGGCGCCATCCACTCCGCCATTCACCTAGCCCCCTCGGAAGTGCGGAGAATTCTCCCGCCGGCGTGGGGACTTAGTTCCTGGAAAGGGGAATCCCGCCCAATGTGCAGGGAATGGCACTAAGTCGTGATGTTCATTTGGGGAGCCCAGTGCAACATGGGCCAAATTGCCTCCTCCTGCACCGTAACAATTCTGTGATTCTGAAATTGCTATGTATGCTATTTTGGCATGGGCTCCACTGATCGGCCACCAATGTTTTGGCAGGTAATTAGGAGGGCCCTGTTGAAATTCAGAGCCAGTTTTACCCCATTGGGAGAGCTTTTCTTTCTCCTTTTTCTTCCTCAAGTTCACATTCTCTTTTGTTTCATTGATTTCATATTTTCCAAGTCCCCAAAGACGTGCTGTTAGGTGAACTGGACACTCTGAATTCTCCCTCCGTGTATCCGAACAGGTGCCGGAATGTGGCGATTCGGGGCTTTTCACAGTAACTTCATTGCAGTGTTAATGTAAGCCTACTTGTGACAAGAAACATTATTTTAAAAATGAATAGACTATAAAATGTTGGTACTATTAATCAGTCAGTAGAAGGTGAGAGGGTTCCCCTTATCTGATTTTGCCTTTTTCTGCATTTGGCACCTCTCCATGCAGTGTTGTTGAGATTAGAAACTGGTCAGAATGAATTCCTCAGCCTATACTGATTGCTGGTCCTCCTGCTGGCAGCACCATTGGCTGGAATTCTCCTCCGTGCAATTCACTTTACCCGCCGGCAGCGCACACCCAGCCGCAGGTTTCCCGGTGGTGTGGGGTGGTTACAATGAGAAATCCCATTTTCCATCAGTGGGAAGACAGAATCCCGACGCCAGCAGACCAAGAAACACGAGCGGGATTCTCCAATCCCGCGGCAGAGTGTCCACACCGTCATAAACGCCATCACGTTTTGCGATGGTGTGAACAGGCCGCTCCCAGGACCAATTCTGGCCCCTACAGGGGGCCAGCACGGCGCTGGAACGGTTCGCGACGCTCCAGCTGCCGATCCCGGCCCCAACTGTGTGCCGCGGGATCCTCGCATGCGCAGTGGCCTCCTTCAACGCGCTGGCCCCGATGCGACATGGCGCAGAGCTACAGGGGCCGGCGCATAGGAAAGGAGGCCCCCAGCCACAGAGGCCGGCCCGCCGATCGATGGGCCTCGATCGCGGGCCAATCCACATCGGAGGTCCCCCCCCTGGGGTCGGACCCCCCTCTTTCTTCCCCCCCCCCCCCCCATAGGCCGCCACCCGGCCCTTCAACGTCGATGCTTAGAGCGAACCGCGACCGGTGCCGCGCCAACCATGCCGGCGCCAATGGTGCTGAGCGGAGAATCGTGTGCTGGCGTCGGGGCGGCGTGGCCCGTTCGCGGGGATTCTGCGGCTCAGCCTAGGGCTGGGAGAATCCCGCCCCATGTGCCTGGAGGACTGGAGAATCCCACCCATTGCATCATCTTTGGAAATCGACAAACCTTAAATTGTGGACTGCATGAATTTCTTCTATGTATCATAGTAACAGTGTTAAATTCCATTAGTAGTTTGAATTACTGTTTGCAAGTTGCTGAATTAAGTGTTAAAGTGCTGCTAACATTTGGCAAAGTTTTCTTTTTATCTTCAAACAATACAAACAGCTGAATATCTACTGTCCATGCTATGTTTTCAAATCATAATTACAGGTGCAATAACAATGAGTAGAACCTCTAACTTTCATTTTTTAAAACATTTTTTCCAATTAAGGGGCAATTTAGCGTGACCAATCCACCTAACCTGTACATCCTTGGGTTGTGGGGGTGAGACCCACGCAGACGTGGTGAGGATGTGCAAACTCCACACAGTGACCTGGGCCGGGATTGAACCTGGGACCTCGGTGACGTGAAGCAGCAGTGCTAACCACTGCGCCACAGTGCCACCCGAACCTCTCATTTTCTTACTCTGTGGTAAATCCTGTTGTCTTTCATCCGTTCTCATTCCGATGGTTGGCCACACTAATTTTTCTCCACTGATTTCTGTTCTCCGCTGCTCTCACTGCCTGCTTCATAGAGGCTAGGGCCGGCCATGTTCTGATGCTATCCATCTATGCTATCTTATGCTATCTATCCATGCTATCCTTCTGCAAGTTTTCCAGGTGATTTGCCTTGTATTACCTCTTTTTCCAAACATTCCCCTCCTGTTTGCATCACATCACAAAATCTGTGAGTTTCCTTAATATCACTGCCTCAAACGAATTGCTTACAAACACCAGCACTATGGCAAGATCAGGTGGAAAATATTGTAAACTGTTGCGCACCAGTTTGCGTGGTGCATCCCAGCCAATAAAATCAGAAACAGTCACGTACGAAAGCACAAAATTTAAGTTTCACCAAAGTACAAGACATTATTATGGATCTGAAGGCAACTCAAAAACTTTGTCTGCCAAAGTTCTGATGAAGGGTCACCAACCTGAAACACAAACTCTTTTTCTCCCCCCCCCCCCCCCCCCCCCCCCCCCCCAACCACAGGTGCTGCCAGACCTGTGAGCATTTCCAGTCTGTTCTATATTTTTATTTCCACCATCTGCAGTACTTTGCTATTGTATTTAAGCTCAATTTGAAAAAGAAAGTGAGTTTATCAGCGCAAGATGCTGACCAGAAAGAAAAATCCTCTCAAAGGAAGCATGAAATACAGTTAACTTCAGAAAATTACGTTAACTTAAATGCATTGATGCTCAATGTGCCAAATGTTAACACATATTAAAAATTAAGAAAACCCAAGGGACCTCGTTGTGTGTTTTGTTAGCCCATTTGAGTTAGATCGGCAGGAAGGTCACGACAATTGGCATTGATTCCCCTGGACTATAGAGGGTAAAAAGGAAATCAATCAGCCAGGGATCAGTGACAGCATGTCCCCCCTCAGAGAGAGTATGGATTTAGGATGAGGACAATATCTAGCTTCCATGTAATGCCCTAATGTATGAATTAAACCATATAATCAGTACAGTTTACAGCACAGCAGGAGGCAATTCAGCCTACAGTGCTTGTTGAACTTCTTTGCTGCAGCAACCCAAACTTAACCTCACTGACCTGGTCTCCCCTCATGGCCCTTGCCCTAGGGTTGCTGGCGCCCCGGGCAAGCTGAACTTCGGCGCCCTTGGGGGAGGGGGGGGTGAGGGGGGGGGGGGGCGAGCGCGGGGCGGGGCCGGGGAGGGACGGGGCCGAGGAGGGACGGGGGCGGGGCCGAGCAGGGACGGGGGGGCGGACCCACGGGGGGGCGGACACGAGGGGGGAGCGGGGGGGGGCGGACCCGAGGGCGGGGGGGCGGGGAGGGGGGCGGAACCGAGGGCGGGGCGGGGAGGGCGGACCCGAGGGCGGGGCGGACCCGAGGGGGGGGACCAAGGGGGGTGGGCGGGGGGAGCGGACCGAGCGGGGGGGCGGACCGGGGGGAGGGCGGCCACCGCGCATGCGCTGGTTGGCACCGGCCCAACTGCGCATGCGCGGGACCCGAGTCTCTGGCGCCCCCTAGCACATGGCGCCCCGGGCGACTGCCCGAGTTGCCGGTGCCTTGAGCCGGCCCTGCTCATGGCCTATAGATCCACAGAAGTTTACAACACAGAAGGGTGCTCGCCATCAAATGCCCTCAGAATTACCGTAGATTGTGCCACATAAATCGACCCAATGTATAAGAAAATCCCATTTTTCTGTGTCTGTTTTAGGTCTGTACTAAGTACATAAGTCAACCCCCATTTTTCAGCTTGTGGTAATATGACTAGAGGTATTACGGTAACAAGCAATGCCGAGACACCATTGGTGGAGAAGGCTCGCTGTTCATTGGCCCAATGGTATGTAACACTAGTCACCCATTGGTTAGAGTTGTAAGGTAGCTCCGCCCTGTAAGGCGGGGTATAAGAGCCCGTGTGTTCCCCACAGCTTCCTTTCTGTACCTGAACTGCTGGGGAAACATCTTGTCTATTAAAGCCTTCAGTTTCGGACTACAACTTCACTTCTGTGGTCAATTGATAGTGCATCACAGCTAATAAATGCATTTTTAGGGCTATATTAGCATTCGGATTAGGCAAAATATTTCAGCTCAAAGATACACATTCAGAGTTCCACTCGCCTTATATGCTGGAGCAAGGGATCAAGCAGGCAATACAGGTCAAGTTGCCAAGAAGATGACGAAATTTCAAGACAGGTCAACACAGAGCAGAGCACACATTTGTTTTTAAAATTTAGAGTACACAATTCATTTTTCCAATTAAGGGGCAATTTAGCATGGCCAATCCACCTGCACATCTTTGGGTTGTGGGGGCGAAACCCACGCAAACACGGGGAGAATGTGCAAACTCCAGACAGACAGCGACCCAGAGCCGGGATCGAACCTGGGACCTCAGTGCCATGAGGCAACAGGACTAACCCATTGCGCCACCGTGCTGCCCCCAGAGCAAACCACACATGGCGACTGACAAACAGAAATTTGTCGTCCTGGACCAACCGCCGGTGGTTTGAATTTTATAGTCTGCATGTCAGCCACCCCAGTTTCTGGAAGGAATTTTTGAAGCTTCAATTATCAACTCATATCCCACGATCTACAATACTTTTGTAGCCACCGAAGTTGGCCATTTCCCTGAATACAAAATGGAGGAACGCAAAGCATATAGGATAAAATGGACAATGTTTGCATCGGCAGCAGGCTGCACCTAGCAGGTGTGGATTCTGTCTGCTAAGAAAGCAGACAGCACCGAAACGAACATTCTGCATACTAATGAGGCAATCTCCAGGATAGTTTACATGTTAATGGAACGATTCCAGATACAATGGACACAAATGGGGAAGCAACTGCAACATTGTAAAGGGTACCAGACACTCAGGCACCAGCAAGGTTCGAAAACAAAGAGCCTGAGAGCCCGCCCAGTAGCTAAGGAACAGCCTCAGTATTGGGGGGATTCAAACATATCGATTAGGAAGAGACCCAATCGATTCCAAGCAGGTAAGGGAGTCCGCCCAAAGGGGCGCGGATCCCTGGGACCTATAAAAGACAGGTCACACACATGGTTCATTCTTCTCGTCCACCCCTCCTCTCTCCTTGATCAGCACTCCTCCGTGGACCAGCACCTCGACCAGCTTTTGCCAAGAAGACCCTGAAGGAGAGAGAGGTTCGGACAGCAGCCGCCAGCAAGTAAGTGTCTCACAACGATCGCTACCAGAGATAGACACTCCTGACCCCTTTTAACTTATACCAACCAGAAGTCTGCAGACCAGAGCAGAGCAAGAGGCCTTGTTCGCTGACCCGGCAGTTCCTTCGAGATAAGTATTAGTTTATTTAGCGGTAGGAATAGCTTAATCCTTTTAGCGTGTGCATGGGAAGTTATTATAATTGTATGATAATAAACTCAGTTGTTTGAACTTACTAATTGGTGTATGGTTTTATTGCTTTGAACTTGTGGCGGTATCTTAACGATACCTGGCGACTCCAGAGCTAAGTAAAGAAACAGAGCCAAATTGAGTGTTAAGCACACTCACCCAGAACAACCAACATTTAGTGGCAGACTCTGCCAGGACTCGATTAGAAGTGCCCCCCCCCCCCCACTCCGAGAGAACCCAGAAATTTGAATTGGAAATCCAATTGGGAAAAGGAAAAATCACAAGTATTCAAGGAGTTCAAATCAATAATCATAATTCGGAAGTGTGTTTTTGCATGCGTAACTAACAGGGTTATAAGGTTAAACCGAGAGATTTTTGTTGCGTCAAACTGTCGGGAGTTTTATAATCGGAACATAGCGAAAGCCGTACCCGTATTTAAAAGCATTACCTTATCATCCCTTGTTCCAAATTAAAGAGAGAAAGAGGAAATGGCCATGCAGGCAATGGAACGCCTCATGAACCCAGAGCAGTTCGTGGTCACAGTGACCAGCAGTAGCAGAGTAGGCCTGTGTCCCGTATGGGAGCTGGAACTCAGGAAATACCTCAAAGGGAAAGGATGGCCCCTTTGGAGTGAGTTTTGTGTGAATGAGGAGACAGGTCCCGGGAGTATAGGACATACTTGGTGGGAGAACCTTTCTCAAATTCACAAGAAGAGTTTAGGAAAAGCACGCAAGCCGATGGCAATTGTGTCCTGCTGGGCACAATTGCGAGGCACAGAGGTCGTCGTTCGGATGCTCCGCAAAGAATTAGAGGAAAGGAATAGGATGAGCAAAGTGGATGTCAGGGACATCGAAAAGGAAAACCTAGAGTTATGAAGGAAGCTGGCAGAGAAGGATAGAGAGGTGGATGATGCCAAGAGGGCACATCAGTCTTGTCTAGCCCATCTGAGCAGTTCCCAAACCCAGTATGAGAAAGCCTATCAGGATGTGCAGCGAGCAGTTCTGATAAGGGAAAATTCAGAGAAGCAGGTAGAGGCACTGCAAAGGCAATGCTCTGACCTAAAGGCAGCTTTAAGAGCACTCCATGCTGCCACCACTGAGCAAAGGCAAAGCACAGTGGATCACGCGAAGTGTAGGAAGCAGATTGCGGAGCTGCAATCTCTGCTTTCCGTACAGAATGGGTTCCAAGAGACATTTGGAACCCAGATAGATGAGGAAAATGCCCCAGATTGGCAAGAATTGAGCGAGACAGTGCAGCGCTATGTTCAGGGAACATGTGCGCCAGCAGCGCAACAGAAAAGGAAAGCGCCCCAACCCCCCACAGATCAGATAGCACCCACACCTATGAACCCAGTCACCACCCAAAGAAAGGCAACCACAGAAGGTGCACCCGAGGTCACCTACACCACCCCCTTAACCGTAACACAACTCAGGGACGCGTGTGAGAAAATCACCCCGTTCCTCCCCACTGCAGACCCCCACTAATTTTTCACGAAAGTGAAGCAACAGGCTACCATGTACGGCCTGGATGAGCGAGAGCAAGTGAAGCTCACAGTTTTGAGTTTAGACTCATCGGTTGTAGCAGCCCTCCCCGACCCACAGAACGTTGGAGGAGGCACACTAGAGGAAATGCATACATCTATTTTAGACGCGATAGGGTACAATAGAGGAGACCCAGTCGAAGACCTAAATAAGTGTAGGCAGAAGAGAACAGAGCATCCCACAGCATTCGCAAGAAGGCTGTGGATTCATTTCACTGCCGTTTTCGGCGATTTAGACCGAGCACATTTAACCCGCGACAATATGGTTAAATGGACCCGCACCATAACCTCCCACGCCACAGATGCAGGACAGAATGTCTGCAGTAGTTATGACCCCTAAGAGGCCCATAATGAAAAATGGGTTTTGAAAAGATTGTCCCGCGCTTGGGAACAATCCGTCCAAGGCAAGGTTAAAGTAAAGACCCCAGAAGAAGCTCAGGCTGCAGCAGATATACAGGCAGTAAGAGCGCACCAAAACCCCGCATGGGTAAATGAAGGAAAGAACAGCCCCCCACAGAAGTTGCAGGAATGTTACACTGCGGACAGTTAGGGCATTTTGCAAGGGAATGCAACGGCCCACAGAGATCTCAGAGAGGCCAGCAAACAGGCACTCTGAACAGGAACAAGGCAAAGCCAATGCACAGTATAGAGACACAGTCAGGACAGACCAATGTGGACGGAACGGACTGACGGTGTTCGGGCTCCCCCACTTGGGTCTGTGACACCCTCTGGGACCGATCCGGAAGGCCGGTAGTCACACCAAAGGTTAGAGGGAAGCCCATTGAATTACTTTGGGACACAGGAGGGTCCCGCACAACCATTAATTCCACCATTACAGCACAGGCAGACACGTGGCCGACCACATCCACAATTACACTCAGCGGATTTACAGGCCACTCACAGCAGGGACACATTACAGCTCCAGTCAATCAGTGTGTCTGGAGAATGGCAAAATCTGACAGAGCACCCGCAACTCTCACAGTAGGAGAGCATGCAAACAGGATTAGCGCAGTAGGCGACTATTGTTTTGACCCGACCACGCTTAGCACGGACAAACAGGGTAGGGCAGTTTTGAACCGACACAGGACAGCATTTGCCAGTCACCGGCACGACTACGGCAGAATGACTGGACAAGTTCAAGTTACTGGACCTGACCCGAGACCACAGAGACAGTACCGATTTCCCCTAGAAGCAGAGGGAGAAATTGGAAAGGTTATAGAGAGCTTATTAGAGCAGGGTGTACTTAGGACAGTAGCCTCAACTAATAATGCACCTATTTGGCCAGTGAGGAAGCCCGACGGATCATGGCGTCTGACCATAGATTATCGGGAACTCAACAAAGTAACCCCAGCAGTAGCCCCCACGGTAGCAACAAGTCCCGAGACCATGCTCAAGCAGGGACTCCACTCCAAATATTTCACGGTATTGGACATTAGCAATGGCTTCTGGTCAATCCCATTGACAAAAGCGTGTCAGTACAAATTTGCCTTCACATTTAAAGGACAGCAGTATACGTGGACATGCCTCCCACAAGGATTCCACAATTCCCCCTCCATTTTCCACCGACAGCTGGCAAATGGATTAGCAAAATTTTCCCGACCCGAATGTCTGGTACAGTATGTGGACGACCTATTAATGCAGACAGACACCAAGGCAGAGCACATCACGCTTCTGTCCGAGCTCCTGGAAATTTTACAAGAGATTGGATGTAAAGTTAACCCCAGAAAGGCCCAGATATTGGAGAATCAAGTGATGTATTTGGGTACAGTCATCATGCATGGCAAACACGAGATCGAGTTCAAAAGAATTGAATCGATTGTCAAATTGCCCCTTCCCCAGAATGTTTCAGCCCTCCGGTCGTTTTTAGGACTGGTTGGGTACTGTCGGAACCATATCGATGGTAGCCCCTTGGGAATGGCTTCCACAGCATACAGAGGCTGTGGAAGAGTTAAAAAAAGCCCTTAGCGCAGCACCCACGCTACAAGTTCCAGACCAACTCTCCCCCTACGCAATAGAGGTAGCTAGCACCGATCTGACCCTCTCGGCCGTGCTCCTTCAGGAACGGCACGAGCAGCTACGACCAGTGGCTTATGCCTCACGACTTTTAGACCCCGTAGAACAAGGTTTTCAGCCTGTGAGAGGCACCTACTAGCAGTTTTTTGGGCAGTTCAGTACTTCTCGTACATTACCAGACTCAATCCCATCACCATTTTGACCGAGCACACTCCCACACAGTTATTTTTAGACGGTCGACTGAAGGACGGTTCAGTGAGCCAGATAAGAGTAGCTAGGTGGACACTACTGTTACAAGGACGGGACATAACAGTTAAACGGACCAAAACACACACATTTTTAGCTGACAACCTCCAATATCCAGGACAACCCCATGAATGCGAGATTGTAGAACCCCTACACAACACAGGACCATTCATTGCAAAGACGCCCCCCAGGAAGATAGGGAATTCAAGCCAGAGCCCCCAGCACACAGACATGTGTGCCCCATTGACGATATATGTGGACGGTTCATCCACAGTTTTAGATGGAGAACGCATCACTGGATGCGGGATCTATGTTGAGGATGCGCAGGGTCGCGCACTGGAAGAAATTGCATTAAAGTTACCAGGTCACTTAGGCGCGCAGGCAGCAGAGCTCGCGGCCATTGCTTATATAGTGGACCACCCAGATTCGTTCCCCAGCCCAGCAGACATATATTCGGACAGTTTATATGTCTGTAACAGTTTAACCAATTTTCTACCCCTGTGAAGGACAAGAGGTTTTGTCTCCGCAGATGGGAAGCCCCTTCCTTCAGCCCCACTACTCCGCCATATCCTAGAGAAGGCAAAGGATAGGACGTATGGCATCATTAAAGTTAGAAGTCACCATAGGTCATCCCCCCCTGGAAATGTAAAAGCCGACGCATTGGCAAAAGCAGGTTCCAGGCGAGGTCACTTTTGGACACCCCCAGCTAGCGCACCAGCTAGCGCCCCTGTGAGTGCAGTTCAAGTCTCACAGACAAATCAAAGATTTAGTACAGGCACAGAAGCAGGACAAAATCTCCGGGAGATTTTTAAAGGAAACTTAGTGGCCCAGTACGATAGATTCAAACATGCTTTGACCACACATGAGGGTGTGATCATAAAAGATAAATTGTATGTGGTTCCTGAACAGGACAGGAATCAAATGATTGTCTTATTCCATGATAGTCATGGACACCAAGGGATCGACCCTACCACAACACACCTTAGACAATTCTGTTGGTGGCCCAACTTAAGACAAGATGTCACCCAATACATAGAGAATTGTTTGATTTGTGTGCAGAATAACCCGGAGAGGTATTCAAAGAAGGCACAACTCAGCCACACTCGCCCCGTTAATGGCCCCTGGACAAACCTCCAGATCGATTTTATACGACCATTGCCCCCTTGCAGGAATGGCTATAAATATGTTCTGGTGGTCATAGATATCTTTACCAAATGGGTAGAGGCATTCCCTTCACGCATCAACACAGCTAAGACAGCTGCAAAGATCCTGACCCACCACATCTTTACGAGATGGGGTCTCCCCAGAAGTATAGAGTCAGATCAGGGATCTCACTTTACAGGACGGGTCATGAAGAACGTCCTGACCATATTCGGAATAAAACAGAATTTTCACATTGCGTATCACCCCCAGTCAAGCGGGATAGTAGAACGCATGAATCGGACCCTAAAATCGACCCTTAGGAAGATGGTACAGGAGAACAATTCGACTTGGGATTCAGTGCTCCCATTCGCTCTAATGTTCATTAGGAATACGGTTTCAACATCCACAGGATTCACCCCACACACACTCATGACCGGACGCCCTATGAAAGGATCAGAATTCCTTTTAGGACTCGACATGACCAGCCCAGAAGTGACGGCACTCACACACGAGAAAGCAGTCAAAGAATTAGTTGAGACTGTTAAGGTCTGCACAGTTAGCAGCTGCAGTAAAATTGGGAAAAAAGACAGAAACAGAGCAGGGCCTGTTTCAACAAGAATGTACACCCCCCAGAATTTCAGGTTGGGCAACAGGTTATGCTATCTGTTTATAACCCCAGCACGTTTTTTGCTCCTAAATTTTCCGACCCGTACTCAATTTCGGATAAAATCAGCCCCTCAGTATACAGAATAAAATACCCAAACGGTAAGACTGCGTGGTTTCATATTAAACAGCTAAAGGCTTATGGAACACAGTCAAACCACATGCACCATGTCCTGCTGGATGCAGCAGAACACCTCACTCCGCCCACAAGAGACACATTTCCACCCTCCCCCTCACAGACCAGTTCCTCATCGGACTCGACCTCGACTCCGCCCACTGACTTCAGACCACACCCCGGAACGCCCACAAGCTGCCACAGCAGAGACAGTGACTGTGACAATGAGGACAGCCAGAGCACTCCACCCTACAGCCCCCACTTCAGTGACTACGACCCCGACTCCAGTGACCCCATGGAGATCACCTACATTAAAAATCCGAACCCACACCTACACCCACCACCCAACACTGACGACCCCGACAACGCTCCTTCAATTTTAGACCCCACGATTTGGCACTGGGACAATTCTTGGCGACTTGTCCGCAATGACGAGAGTGACCCCCTGTCACACAATGCAAAGATTGCATGCCTGATCCATACAAGGGTATGGGATCCGAGAGAAGAGGATGACTTGATGTCTGACTCCCGACACGGCAACCCCTTTGCGACCCTGTTCGCAGTGAATGAAGAGAAGTGAGGTGTCCAGATGATGTAAAAAGAGGAACCGCTTGAGAGAAGCGCTGTCCTTTCTGATGGAACCTGCACGTATGTTTGTTTGTCTGTTAAATGTTTGATTTGGAGATTGGCCACTTACTTTTCAGCTGAAAAGCTTGTGACCACCTCACATGCACGTTAGTTTGTCCGCCGATATTTCTGAGAACTTCACTCAATTGAAATGTCCTCTGCAGAACCGACAATGTTCACGACTTGTCTTCTGTTTACAGATGTTGGAGCATCTTGGCTCCTCCTTTTTTTTTTTAGGTGCCCCTCTATTCTGGGAATAGAGGCTGCAATTCCACTATGACTACATTCTTGCCCGTTCATTTCCGGTTGCTCAGGCAGTGGAGAAACGGCATTGAGGACCCGCCCTGTCTGAGGACCCCACATTGGTCAGCTAAGCTCGGGTAGAGCACAGCACGCCCTACCCGGGGATCCCATACAACTCTTACCCGTCGTGGCCCATACGCAACTCATTCGACCTTTTCGTTTCTAAACCTTGGTTTCATTTTTGTTTAAGGTAGCCCTTCGGCCGCCACTCCATATGCTATTCACATCCAAGAACATTTTGGGATGGTAAATTTCAACACTCTGCGAGACAGCTCGCACTTGTTTAAGATAAGTATATGTCTGGTCCTAAATCCGTTTTTGAAAAAAAAAATGAGGGATTCACATGGAGGTGACCATCATAAAGGGAAAATTGGAACAAGAGGACAGATATACTTGAACGTTTACCATTGCCTATCCACTGTCATCCCTTGAATTAACATTCCCCAATCGATCATAGCCAACTCATTTTATCGTAGTTTCCTTTGTTAAGATTCAGGACACTAGTCTCAGAATCAACTACTTCACTCTCCATTTTGATGAAAAATTCTATTATATTACGGTCACTCATTCCCAAGTGGTCTCGCACAACTAGAGTGCCAATGATTCCGTTCTCATTACACAGTACCCAATCTAGGATGGCCTGTTCTCTAGTTGGCTCCTCAACATATTGATCCAGAAAACCATCCTGCGATACTCTCCAGGAATTCCTCCTCTATAGTATTGTGGCTAATTTGATTTTCCCAATCTATAGGCTGATTAAATCACCCATAATTACAGTTGTTCCTTTATCATATGTGTCTCTAATTTCCTGTTTTATGCTACTCCCAATAATATCACCGCAATTTGGGGTCTATATATGACACCCATTAACGTTTTTTGTCCCTTGCTGTTTCTCAGCTCTATCCATACAGACTCCGCATTGTCGGAACGAATATCCTCCCACACTATTGTGTTAATTTCCTCCTTAACTAGCAATGTAACCCAACCACCTTTTCTATTTTGTCTGTCTTTCCTATATACTGAGTACCCGTGGACATTCAGTTCCCATCCCTGGTCACCTTGCAGCCATGTCTCCATAATCCCGATTATATCATTCCTGTTCAGGTCTATTTGTGCGATTAGTTCATCCACTTTATTGCAAATGCTTCACGCGTTAAGGCACAAAGCCTTGAAGTTTGTCTTTTTAACATTACTAATCCCACTCCCAATATTTTTCACTGTGGCCCTGTTTGAATCTGGCTCTTGGTTTATCTGCCTTTCGTATACCCCTTTCTGTTTTTTCGATTTTGGCATTATTTCCTTCTTCTCTGACTCCTTGCATAGGTTCCCATCTCCCTTCCATATTAGTTTAAACACTCTCCCACCACTCTAGCAAATACTCCCCCTAGGACAACAGTCCCAGTCCTGCCCAGGTGTAACCCGTTCAGTTTGTACTGGTCCCACCTCCCCCAGAACCGGTCCCAATGCCCAGGAATCTGAAACCCTCCCCCTCACACCATCTCTTCAGCCACGTATTCATTTGATTTGATATATCCTGCTATTTCTACTCTGACCAGCACATGGCACTGGTAGTAATCCTGATATCACTAATTTAGTTAAGGCACATAACTAAATAAATACATCGCCACATTGGAAGTTTTAAGCAACTAGGTTTGTGCTTATTCCCATCTAATCAAATTTTTTCTTTTCCCACATATTTCTGATTTTTGTGTTTTCCATCTCCCATTTTTTCTTCCAATACTTCCGTTTTCAAAATTCTGTTTCAATACACCAACCAACAATGCATGATCACTACTTCATGTTTCCAATTCTATAGATGAATGTTGCAGTTGTTTTACTTTTCCATAAAAATCAGGTTGAGCAGCAGTTGTTACAAGTAATTTTTAAATGATATGTATGTTGAATTATACTTAATAGCAGATCATCAAGAGTAATGCATTATTATCATGCAAACAAAACTGCAGAATTCTTAGCATATTTAAACTTACCTTTGTTAAATTCTTCAGAGCATTCAGGAAAATTTATATATAAAAGAGTTCTGTAATAGCTATCAGAAATAATATGATTAAGGTGCTGCATCAGGCCCATATATCTGTGACTCGGATGAGTAGGTTCTTTGGGGGTGAGGACAGGTGCACCAGGTGTTCGGGGAGTCCAGCGAACCATGCCCATATGTTCTGGGCATGCCTGGCACTGGAATAATTCTGGAAGGGGGTGGCGGGGACGGTGTCGAGGGTGGTTGGATCCAGGGTCAAACCAGGTTGGGGACTCGCGATTTTTGGAGTTGCGGCGGAGCTGGGAGTGCAGGAGGCGAAAAAGGCCAGTGTCCTGGCCTTTGCGTCCCTAGTAGCCTGGCAGAGGATCTTGATGCAGTGGAAAGACGCGAGGCCCCCAAGTGTGGAGACCTGGATCAGTGACATGGCGGGATTTATAAAATTGGAGAGGGTCAAATTTGCCCTGAGAGGATCAGTACAAGGGTTCTATAAACGGTGGCAGCCTTTTCTGGACTTTCTGGCTCAAAGATAGGTATCTTGGTCAATAGCAGCAGCAACCCGAGGTGGGGGGGGGGGGGGGGGGAGGGAGAGAAGGAATGGAGGGTGTTCTTTATTGTTTCTTTTTTTTTCTATGGTTATTTAACTTAATACTGTGTTAATTTGAGTTGTTGTTAATATGTTTTGTTGTTCATTAAGGATGGGCGAATGTTTATGACTGTTATCATTATTGATATTGTTGGTATTTTATTGCAGTCCGTTGTTGTTATCTAAATACAAAATTTTTCAATAAAAATTATTTTAAAAAAAAAGAAATTATATGATTATAAAATAAAACTGCCCATGACTGTTAACTTTATCCTGGATCACCCCCTACAGCAGAAGCAGTCCATGTCAATGTGCATGACACCAGCCAGGACAAAGCAGCCTGCTTGACTAGCATCCCAACCACAAGCATTCACTACCTCCATCACCGACAAACGGTGGCAATAGTATGTACCACATACAAAATGCACGACAGAAACTTGCCACGGCTCCTTGGCACATTCCAAACCCACAATCATTGCCTTTGAGAAGGACAAGTGCAGCAGATACCTGGGAACACCACCACCTGCAAGTTGCCCTTCAAGCCCCTCACCATGCTGACTTGGAACTATATTGTTGTTCTTTCGCCATCGTTGAGTAAAATCCTGGAACTCCCTCCCTAACAACACTGTGAGTGTACCTACGCCACATGAACCACAGCAGTTCAAGAGGACAGCTCACCACCACCTTCTCAAAGGCAATAGAGATGGGCAATAAATGCTGGCCTAGCCAGGGACACCCACATCGCATGAATTAATTTTTTAAAAATCATCAGACTGAAGGATGAAGCACTCTTCAACAAGACAATCCATTTCCTAAATGAACCTGTTGTAATGTTGGGACCAAGAAACTGGAAATTGTAGCAGACTCCTGCAAGAAGTTTGTACGTAATCGGAAATAGCTCGAGAAGCATTTTTAGGTCTGCTATGCATCCGAAATAAGTCCTTTCCGTTGGTTCCAGGACTGACATTTTCAACAGTTCACCCTGCTTACTGATTCCTTTTCCATCAAATCAGCCATTACAACCCTTCAACTTAAAAAAAAATGATTCCCCACTACCTTGCAAATACCAACCCCATTCCAAATCCCTCTTTTCACTTCAACATCCTCCAACATGCCATTGTCTCCCAACGGTGCTCGTCTTTCCTGTTGCTCCATGTTTAAATTCCTCCAATTGAGTTTTTATCCCTGCCACAGAAACAAAACAGCTCATACCAAAGTCATAAATGGCATCCTGTGTGACTGTGAGCAAGGTACGCTATCCCTCCTCCATGTTCTCAACCTCTCTTGTAGCCATTAACACATTTGAGCACACCATCATCTTCCAGCACCTCTCCAATGTCCTCCAACTGGTTGGGACTGCACTCATTTGGTTCCATTCTCATCACCTGGAATAGCTGCTCTTCTGTTGTGCAGAACTTTTGTCCTAGGTTAATCATAGAATTTTGGACACTAAGGGCAATTTATCATGAAATGAAATGAAAATCGCTTATTGTCACGAGTAGGCTTCAATGAAGTTACTGTGAAAAGCCCCTAGTCGCCACATTCCGGCGCCTGTCCGGGGAGGCTGGTATGGGAATCGAACCATGCTGCTGGCCTGCTTGGTCTGCTTTAAAAGCCAGCGATTTAGCCTGGTGAGCTAAACCAGCCTCATGGCCAATTCACCCAACCTGCACATCTTTGGACTGTGGGAAGAGAACTTTTCTCCAATTAAATATTGGGAAGACCTCTCTGGATGCTGACTCCATCACTCTCCATAGCAAATGTCTGAGGTTGAACCAAACTGTTCATAATTGTTGTCATAATTGATCCCGGGATGAGTTTCTGATCACATATCTGTGCCTATTTTCACCGCTGTAACATCACCCAACTCTCCACTGCACAGCTCACCTGTTGCTGAAACCTTCATCCATGGCTGTTCCACCGCATTCCTGGCTGGCTCCCCATGTTCTACCTTCCAAACACCTGAGGTCAGCCAATACTTTCCTGCCCACCTCCTCACTCTAACCAAGTCCCAATTACCCATCACACCAGTCTACATTAATTCCCAGTTTGAAACTCTGCTGTTTTAAAGTTCTCGGGCGAAATTCTCCGACCCCACGCAGGACCGGAGAATCGCCCGGGGCCGCCGAAAATCCCGCCCCCCGCCGTGGCAGAAATTCTCCGCCACCCGGGAATTGGCGGGGGCGGGAATTGCGCCACGTCGAGCGGCGAGCCCCCTGCGGCGATTCTCCGGCCCGCGATGGGATGAAGTCCCGCCACTGGGAGGCCTCTCCCACCACCGAGATTTGAACCACCTCTGGTGGCGGCAGGAGCGGGCCCCCGGGGCCCTGGGGGGGGGGGGGAGGGGCGCGCGGGGTGATCGGACCCCGGGGGGGGCCCCCACGGTGGCCAGGCCCGCGATCGGGGCCCACCGATCGGCGGGCGGGCCAGTGCCGTGGGGACACTCTTTCTCTTCCGCCGCCGCCATGGCCTACACCATGGCGGAGGCAGAAGAGAATCCCCCAGCACGCATGCGCCGGTGGTGACGTCAGCGGCAGTCACCGCCGGCGCATGCGCGAACCTGCGAAGGCCTTTCGGCCAGCCCCGGCGCCGGGAGGCGGGCGTCAAAGACCGTTGATGCCGGTTTTGGTGACAGTCGGCGTGGTGCCAACCGCTCCGGCGCAGGCCTAGCCCCTAAAGGTGCGGAGAATTTCACACCTTTGGGGAGGCCCGACACCGGAGTGGTTGGCGCCACTCCGCTACGCCGGGACCCCCCGCCCTGCCGGGTAGGGGAGAATCCCGCCCCTCATACTTGTTTTCGATGCTCTTTAATAATAATAACAATCTTTATTGTCACAAGTAGGCTTACATTAATACTGCAATGATGGTACTGTGAAAAGCCCCTAGTCACTACATTCCGGCGCCTGTTCGGGCACAGAGGGAGAATTCAGAATGTCCAAATTATCTAACAGCACGTCTTTAGGGACTTGTGGGAGGAAACCGGAGCACCCGGAGGAAACCCACACAGGCACAGGGAGAACGTGCAGACAAAACTTGTTCGAGAAGCTTTGGTTATCTGCCCTAATGTTTCCTCAAGTGGCTCAGTGTCAAATTTTGCTTGATGATGCTATCCCTTTGGGATATTTTACTATTTTAAATACAAGTTGTTTTTGTTATTTAATCCCATTTCTAGCATACCATAAAATTAACCGATAGAAAACAATTCATCCTAATTGTTATTACACTGCATGAGAGTAAACAAACCATATTCATTCAACCATACCTGCATATTTTCTCGAAGATCAGTTGCTTCCCGCAATTGCTGGATAACAGTCTTGAATATTTCATCCACAGATTTTATCAAGATTGTTCTCATGTTAGCATACTCTCTTGATCTTTTAGCTTTTCTCACAGAAAGGCCACGTTTGTGAGGTTTCCCCCCACCTCTCCGGTTTGTAATTGCCACATGTACAAATAATGAGGCATGTGGTAGAATTTCACCTGTCAGTGATTGAAGCGGCAGATGTCTGTATCCTGGTTGCAAGCATTCAAAAGGAATTGTATACTGAGCAATAAACTCGTCTCCAATATAGTCATCATCCAGAACCACAAATCGCACCATTGCCAGCTCAGGGAGGTTAATCTGGAATTCAAAACTCTCATCAAAAATGGGGTTCTCTCCATTTTGGTTAACCGTTTTAGTTCTTTGTTCTGCACAGTCTGCAGGTATTCCGTGGATCTCAACATACACGTAGGGATCTACTACATCACCTTTCGAACCTGAGCCTTTTGGTTTTGGAAAGTTTTGGCCACTAATGATTTTGATGTGGAGTAGTTGGGGAGAAACGCCTGGCACTGAATCCTTAGTATTGGCACTGAAATAGGAGACTTCTTCTCTCATGATGGCAGGACGAAGTACGTATCCACAATTCCCATTCTGACGGAACCAACCAATATTAAGGTCCATCATTAAACCAGGTGTCTGGTAATTCATTGCTACTACTTGGCAGCCACACTTCCAAAAGTCCTGAGGGTTCATGTTACTCGAATCTATCCTCATTGGACTGGGATATATTCTAGCAAGGAAACGCTTATTGTAATTCACAAAGTCCTTTGGGTATTCATTAGCAAGTTTACTGGCAGTTACCTCATTGAATGAACAAAATTCCCAACATTTCTGGTTTTGAAGTGAGTCAGGAAAGTCTTTAAACATTATAGATTTACAAAGAGTCACTATGTCTGAGAGTTCTTTGCAAAGTTTAAATTTTCTGTTTGGAACTACATTCTGCTGGTCTGTATTCTCACCTACCACCTTTTTTGCCATCTCTGCACCTTCATCTTCATCTGTAATATCACCTGCAAAGCCTGTGATATTTGCTGGTAATTTTCTTGCCTTTAACAAAATTTTGTGCTTAAGGGCTTCAGGCGAGGGTAGGTAACTGTCATCAACACTTGGGGGGTTTGTGTACAGTTTGTCTCCAAAGGTTTGTTTCATATGTTGGATCATTATATTCTGCTGTTGTAATGAACAGTGGTTTTCCAAACATAAAATCAAAGGGTATTCCGATGCAACAAAAGCATGTTTGTTAATTGCATCAATTACACTGCAGAAGGCTATCTGTGATGTCATTGTGTGGCCTGTATAGACGATTGGTTGATTGTCGGTTCCATCCCATGCATCCACCTCAATACTTCGGCACCCCATTTTCAGAGCACGAATATACCCTGTGATATCTGACGGACCTCGGAACTGATCCTCAATCAAGTAGGTGTTGTGTGATGCGTTAATGTAATAATGAGACACTGGCTGAGTCATGTCCTGACAAACTTTCTTGTGCTCGGGATCAAATATATGGCACTCTGATGACATGAGGTACTTGGTAAAACCATCTAAGGAAAGCCAACCTTTTTCCTGCCCTTCTTTTGATGGCTCATACTTCTGAATAATGTTCATGCTCACTTGCTCTGTAACATGTGGCATCCCCTGCTCTGCCTCCAAAAACATCATCAGGTCCTTGGAATCTAGAAATTCTTTATTGCTTGAAAATTGAACTAACAAAAAATATATTTCTGGTCTTGTGCAAAGCTCATGATAAACTTGTGCGAGTTCCTCTTTGATAACTTCAGTTCCTATTTTTTCTTTTGCTTTGTGCAATTCTTTGAATTTCAATTCAATTTTGCTATTTTTCAGTCCAGAGTTCAGATTCTTAACAAGCTGCACAGCTTTGTGAAATGATATATGCCCTACATCTTTTGTATCAGCGGCAGCAAAAACACTTGAAAGCCATGATGCCCGCATGGTATTGTGACTGCTCTCTATCATATCTAGTGTGTGCTTCCCATAGGAGATTAGGTACCGTAAGCCTGTAACCCAAATATTTGCTACATCTGCAGAATTAGCGACAAGGTCTAATGACTCATAGTTTTCTCCATAAATGATTGAAAATGCACTATCTTCTGAAATATGATCATAAATTGCATTGGTGCGAAACATTTCTGTATTTTTTCCTGTTCGAACCTCTTTGATTGATGTTACATCAATTTTGGCTTTATCCAGTTCTTTCTTTGAAGGATCCCATCTCAAGGATTGCATATCTGCATCCAAAAGAAAATAGCGGTGGTAGACTCTGGAATTTGAGCGAATCTTTTTAAGTTCCGAGCCTTCAATCATTGAATTGATGCAATCGCTGGCACTGCTGATCTTCTTTTCTGTTGGCATGCTGCTGAAGGAGACTGTTTTCTTTCTCTCCTTTCGTTGTCTGGTGCCATCCTGAAAAAAAGAAAAAGTCCTATAAATACAAATGTTTATGTGCAGTACCTTTGATAACACATGCAAACCTCTGTTCTTATTGTTTGGCGAATGGGTGGAAGGGCCAAACATGTGGAATTGCTGTACTGTGAGACTACAAGTTACTGATAACGGTTGCAATAACCAACATTAAAAACAACAAGGGTAGGCGGTATATTTGTCTCCTTTGTATGTCAAGTATAATCAGTTTAGTGAAGCAACTCTGCACAATGAGAATGATGACATGGAGGTTGATTCTTCATTCAATTCAATCCAATATCCTAATAGGATCAACGTGGGGCATTATAAAGTGCCAATTGAGGAAAAGAAAAGGCAGCACGGTAGCATGGTGGTTAGCACAATTGCTTCACAGCTCCAGCATGGTAGCGTGGTGGTTAGCACAATTGCTTCACAGCTGCAGGGTCCCAGGTTCGATTCCCGGCTCGGTTCACTGTCTGTGTGGAGTCTGCACGTTCTCCCCGTGTTTGCGTGGGTTTCCACTGGGTGCTCCGGTTTCCTCCCACAGTCCAAAGATGTGCAGGTTAGGTGCATTGGTCATGCAAAATTGCCCTTAGTGTCCAAAATTGCCTTTAGTTTTGGGCCGGGTTACTGGGTTATGGGGATAGGGTGGAGGTGTGGGATTGGGTGTGCTCTTTCAAAGAGCCAGTGCAGACTCGATGGGCCGAATGGCCTCCTTCTGCACTGTAAATTCTATGAAAAATCAGAGACATCAATTACTCGGGAGTTTGGAGTGAGAGAAGCCTAATAACAGCATAAATGAAAATCTGGCTTTATCCCCTTGCTGGACAGAGAATCCAAAAGGCCAGACAGAAAAGCATTGCTGAAAATTGGAAGGGATATAACCTTAAAAACAATTACATGTTACTTCTTTAAACAAATTATACACCAACCAAGGTTGGTATCCCAATCCCCTTCTTCCTGACTGGATAGTGCTAGAGAACCTTAAATATTTCACAGCGTACGAATTACAAAATAATTTTGTGATTTCACGCCCCCCCCCCTCCCCTCACTTCAATGGAAACGGCACTGTATGATCAGAAGTTGAGCTCCACAACTTTCTGATAGATGAAAATGTTTTACGTACAAAAGACTGAGTAATAACTATGATCTCTACGCATTTGTGATACCAATAGGCTGCTTATTCCAGCAGTTTGCACTGCACACATCTAAAGTTACACATTGAGAGTAAAACTTCAAGCTAATCATCACCTGCATACTATCCACTCAAACAAAGAATGCTATTTTCATTTATATTGAATTAAATAATGAAAAAAATTCTACTGTCAGAAAAATATAACCAACACCTCCATTAATTTTTACCATTAAGTAGCATTGGGATAACATCTTTTGACAGTGTGCACCGCATGGCAGCAGGGGCCACAAAATAAAATAGATGTTGTTTGAGATGCATAAAACGCACTAGTTACCTCTCAGTAAATTGCACAAAAGTTCACTGGCACCACTTAGATAATGCCATAAACCTAAGAATGGTTATGTCAGATTTAACAGAGAACTGCAGGCATTACTCACATTGTACAATTCTTGATTTAAACAATTTTGTTTGCTTCTTTCAGGTAATGAAAGTGGTACCTCTTGTGGAGTTCCTGCCTCTGAGCCAGAAGCTCTGGATTCAAGTCCCACTCCAGAACTTGATGATATCAACCTGCAAATCCTTCCCCTCTGCCTACTGCAGGCGGCAAGAGCAGGAAAATCACCTAGTCAGCCAGAACCAGCAGACTGTCACAGAAAAGCACTGCAGTGCCCTCTCAGGCATAACTATGGACCAGCGTATGGAAGCCCATGGTCACCAATGCCCTTTTACAGCATGGTCACTGGAGAGAGAAAGAGAGAGAGAATGATAGGTGACCCAACGTCCCTGAGGTATTTAATAACTGGTGCAATGGGTTTCTTACAATTTTTGTTTGTCTTCTTGTTTTTCAGTCTTACTCTTTGTGTTTTCTTCAATGTAGGTTAGAAAAAAGTTGGGAGTTTATTTGCGCAAGATCTTAGAAATTTCAGATTTTCTGCATTTCACTGTTTGAGACAGTGGGCGGAATTTTCCCATTTTTGTTCCAGATTGTCAAGCTCTGACTGAAAACCAATGTGTAGCTTTCCAGCTGCACAGCCGAAGATTTAGTCCAGATTTTCAAGCATTCTGGGAAAATAAATCAGGGGGCTGAGTGAACAGCATCAGTATGGGGGGGGAAGACAAGGCTGACTCCAGTCCCCGGAACAATCTCCAGCCTCACCCCTCCAGCACTGTAGTCTTGGGAACAATCTCCCCCCCAACAAACCCCAGCACTGCAATGTTGGGGGCAATCTCCCACTCCCAGGCTTCAGCCCTCCCCCACACACATAAGGGAACCCTTCCATGGAGCTGCCTAGAGATCCCACCCCTGCAATGCCCCCGGTGCAAGTTGGCACTGCCAGGTCCGCTCTGCCAACCTGGTGGTGCCAACTTGAGCCAGATAGAAGTGCCAGGGCACTATGTGGGCATGTTTCTCCCTCTCCCTTACCTTTGCGCTCCCGGGGGAACCCCGCGACAGATTCATCTCTTTAAAAGGCTGTCGTAAACCTCGTTGATGTGATGTCCTGTCAGCGATGTGTGAATATTCAGTGAGGGGATCATGTGGTGGGGGGCTCACTAATTATATGTAAATGCATTAAAATGTATTCCAATTAGGTTCTCATTCTTTGTGAGCGGGAATCGTGGTGCATCATCAGCGAGCAAAGAAACTTTGGTGACAATTGTGTTTCCGGACTCTCGTCCGCGTTGCCATTCTCACTGATGATTAACATGGGCGCAAAATCGTCCACATGAGCAAGAGCATATATATAGAATCTACAGTGCAGAAGGAGGCCACCCGGCCCATCGAGTCTGCACCCGCCCATGGAAAGAGCACCCCACCCAAGTTCTTCTTTGAGTAAAAACCCGAACCTACCAAACCATTTTCAGAATGTGTTAAAATGCTTGACAAATCTGCCTTATTAGCAAGGATTAACTGGTATTTCCAGAGTGAGCAATTCAGAAAATTCTGAATCATAAAATTATCAATTTATTCAACAAATTCACATTGATATTTTTCTGATTTTCCCTGAGATAAACATGGATGTCATTCGCTTGGTGGATCTGTGAGCAAAGCCTGTTGCACCTTGATTCTCACTTAACTGCGATCAATAAATGTATAGTAAAGATTTTTGCCATTACTAATTTCAGTCAGCCAAGAATTTACCATTAAACTATACTTACAAGGCAGAAATAAACAGAGCTGCAAGACAGTGACTGCTTTCATCAACAACGGAAAACTGTCGGCTACTTGAAAATCAATGCAACGAATGAAGTGCTGAATTTACTTGTACTTACTAGTCTTGGATAGAAAATTTTATATTCAAGGACAGCACTTAAAAGGCCATTCAGGAAAAGTATTTGGCAAACATTGATTTTGTTAGTAAGAGGAACAATCACAAATCATGTATAATTTCATTAAAGAATAATACTGATGCTATAAATTAAATGCTCCTGTAGCATGCCATTTTGACCTTTGTCTACAAAGAAGTAAAAAAAATCAATCCTTCAATTTACACATTAAAAACAACCTTCAGAGCTTTGAAAATCTAAATGAAGAGTTTGTATATGTACTTACAATTAAGCAAATTTATGCACAGCCTTTTGGAAAACCTTGGCTCTTGCAAATTAATGCAGAGTGGGTATTTTGGAGGATAAACACAAAATACTGCAGTATAGATCCAAGAGACTGAACACCTTCAATTCAACACTTTGTCCTTTTAGATTTCATGCTAACTCATTGTAAAATAGAAACTTACAGCAAATTAGAGTGGATTTGAGGGCTGACAATGAAACACATCTGTTATGGGAGTGAGTCCAACTACTGCACCAGAGAAGAACGATTATGCAACAGTGAACTACAAAACATGGATTTTGTTTTCCAAGAATGAGGAAGAACCAAGAACTGAAATCCAGCAGAGTCAATAAGATATTTGCGCAGCATTCTGTAACCCACATTTTTCTGCCGGGTATTTAGTTTACAGCAGTTCGAGCAAATGCATTTCTTTTCCTTAACTCTGAAAATGAGATATGTTTTCTCTAACGTGATAATACGATCGATGGCTGGATCGTGTATTTTCATGCCAACACTACCAGAAGTACAGCTCTATCTAATTTGTCTGAACCATCCCACTTAGGCCCAACCTAAAGGGAACGCCTTCCAGCACACTAGTGTAATTTTTTTTCCTTGTCCCAAAATAAACTATACCATATAGCTTCAGCTGAGCTCTGTAGTAACATTCTCACCCCTGATGCCGGACGGCTTTGATGATTAAACCTTAATGCAACATTAGAGTATATAAGCTAGGATGACATTTTAGTGCAGCAGTGTGGGAGTGCTGGATTGTTGGCCATATAGTCTTTTGGCTGAGATGTTACTTCCCTTTCTTGTACGTCCATTCAGATTGACACAAGAAGTCACATGAACCTTTTGAACAAGAGCAAAGGGATTTTTCTGAAGTTATTCCGCAACTAACATCTCTAGAATCAATAATATGGTCCTTTACCTTGCTGTTCTTTGTGGGATCTTAGCTAATATGTTGTCTTCTAAACAGTAACGAGACAACAGAAACATTTGTCTGTGAAATATTTTGGGATATTATGAAGACATGCACATCTTTCCTCTTTCTTTCATATGCTTTGGGTGCACTAACTTGAAGTAAATCCAGAGTCAGCACCCAATTTAGCTCGAGAGAAAGAGAGAATCAGACTTCCTGAAGCAGCCAATCTCACACCACTTTGGCTTGTCACTACATGGATTGTGATTAAAAATATATTTAGCTTTATATTGGCTGCTTTAATTCTGAGATAGCACATAAGGGAGGTCAAATTTAACAATCTCCAAAATAAAAGGCAGCGCGATTGCAATGGACACAAACTTCATAATGCTTGCTAATTTAAATGATAGTAGTAGGCTTCCCAGCACTAAACACATTTTTGAGAGGTTTCATGTCTCAACAGGTTGCCCAAGTTCATGTAAGGGAAGCAACACTTACAATTAACCTGCAAATTATACACCAACCAAGTGGTTGGGAAAGATTGTCCAAGGTAGTGTCGAAAAAAGTTAGGTGGGGTTACTGGGTTACGAGGATAGGGTGGGGGTGTAGGCTTAAGTAGGGTGCGCTTTCTAAGGGTTGGTGCAGACGCGATGGGCCGAATGGCCTCCTTCTGCACTATGAATTCTAGAATTCTATGACAAAGAACTTAGAATAACAGTTGAAGGGCAAAGAGTGTACTTCAAGGTTCGTTGGTGCCAATGTGGAGGCTATTGTGCAGGAGGGTACAGTAGGGACATGGTCCTCTGTCAACAGAGTACAACGAAGCCCACCAGATAAACTCTCAGAAGGCAGCGACTAGACAGCCAGTGCTATCAAAGCAAACAATGCAACCCAAGGATCTGGATGCAGTGCTACAAGAAGTTCAGGTGATCAAGGTCAGTGAATTTATCCTTAAATGCCGTATCCATGCAAACGAACTGCTAGCCTTGCATACTGCACAATTCACCACACTTCATCACTCATCTACCAAAATGCTCGAGCAAACATGACTTATACTTCACATTCATAAGTTCACTTCACCCTCACACACTTAGCACGGCTGCATGCCTCAAATCCATATTTCACAGCTTGAACACATTGTCAGCTATTTAACTATGACAGTCGTATAATTCAAACATATTGCTCCATATGCACTTAGACTTGCAGGACAAGGTGGCGCACAATGGCAGACAGCAAAAGCTAACCAGTGGAAGCCTAACATGGTTAACTCAATGCATTGTTGCAATGATTCTTTATTGGTTACTGGTTTGGTTAATAGCCACTGCTTGAAGAAGGAGGCACAAATCTAAAATGTGGGGCTAGACAATTTTATTTTTCCAAGTTAAGACAAGTTCATCTCTATTGCATTTTCCACTTTCATAATGTATTCTGCTTTGATCTAAGGTAACTTTCTGAACTTATAATTTTCCATCATCGTCATAATAATAATCTTTATTGTCACAAGTAGACTTACATTAACACTCCAATGAAGTTATTGTGAAAATCCACATGTCGCCACATTCCGGTTCCTGTTCGGGTACACAGAGGGAGAATTTCAGAATGTCCAAGTTACCTAACAGCACGGCCGCGATTCTCCGCAACCACGATGGGTGGGAGAATAGCGGGAGGTCCGCTCCCGCACCTCCCGCTATTCTCCCCCCCCCCCCCCCCCCCCCAAAATGGCGTGTCCGGTTTTCTGACACGCCGCTCGGAGAAACGCGGGCCGCCGTTTTACACAGCGGCCCGCGATTCTCCGACCCGTATGGGCCGAGCGGCCTGTCGTTCCCGACCTGTTCACGGCGGCGGCAACCACACCTGGTCTCTGCCGTCGTGAACATGGCGCGCCATGTAAGTGTGGGGCCTAGGGGGGTCGGATCGGTGGCCACCGATCATCGGGCCGGCGTCTCAAGGGGCGCACTCTTTCCCCTCCGCTGCCCCGCAAGATCAAGCCGCCACATCTTGCGGGGCGGCTGAGGGGAAAGACGGCAACCGCGCATGCGCGGGTTTGAGCTGTCCAACCCGCGCATGCGCGGCTGCCATCATTAGGCTCCGCCGCGGCGTCATTCTTGGCGCGCCGGGCCTTGAGCCAGGGACAAGGCCCGGCCGCCTAGTTTCCCGGTACGGCCCGCCTATCCCCCCGGGTAGGGGAAAAGAGGGGGCCGGGAGAGGCTTCCGACGCCGTCGTGAACCTCTCCATGTTTCACGACGGCATCAGGCCTTGCGGAGAATTCCGCCCCACATCTTTCGGGACTTGTGGGAGAAAACAGGAGCACCCGGAGGAAACCCACACAGACACGGGGAGAACGTGCCAACTCCGCCCAGACGGTGACCCAAGCCGGGAATCGCATCTGGGACCCTGGTGCTGTGAAGCAACAGTGCTGACCACTGTGCTACCGTGCAACCATATTCTGTGAGATGGTCATAATGGCCAATATCATGAGAAAAGAGAATGGAATAAGTTGAAGGCACTGTGCGTCCATAAAGGCACCTGAACTTTAGGTAAAATGAAATACACAAGTAGTGTTGTGTGAGTCTGATGCAGCAGACATACAAAATGTTTAGGCAAGCTGTGAGCAAAATAAAAAGAGGGAAATAAAGAAGGAAGACTGCAATAAGGGATTTTATGAATTCAACATAAAAGTTTTGAGATCTTTGAAGTGAAGCCCAACAGTGATTTAATTAAAAGCAAAATATTGTGAATGTTGGAGATCTGAATATACCCCAGAAAGTGCTGGAAAAACCCAGTGGGTCTTTCAGCATCTGTGGAGATTTGAAGACTTGAAACTTTTAACGTATTTCTCTCTCCACAGATGCTGTCAGACCTGAAAGCACTACCAGTGATTTCATTAATTTGGTCATGTAATTTAGTTTGAATTACCATATTAACTGAAAAGAACAAGAGTAAAAGGATATGGTATAAACCTATATAGCAGTGACATTTGGGAGACAAAAGGCTACCAAATGAACTACTCTGGATAGACATCACTAAAATATCCAAGTGAATATTGGGGGTTGGATTTTTAGCTCAAGGCAGGGCCAGGACTGATGGTAAATGGGCACGGAAATTTATGCCGACTGCCCCGCTCCATCTGCATCACATTCAAAAGCTGTGAATAACCAACTGACCCAACTTGAAGCCTATTAACAAAGGTATACTGAGGTTTTTCAGGTTCCTGGAAGCAGTGGGGAACAGTTTTGCTGCTTGGGGTTGTCCATACAGTGGTGGCCAGGCTGCAAAGGCCATTTTTCAATTTACGTTTGAAAACATTGGAGAGAGGGTGCCTCCATTTTGAAGCACCCTCTGCCTCACTCATCCACCATGACATTCTGCTTCTGCTTTTAAGCTGCAGGACCACTAATAGGCCCACAGGCTTAAAGAGTGTGCCTGCCATCCTTGATTGAACGCCAAACCCGCTCTCTGGCCATTAATTGACCACCCCAGGCAAAATCGCATTGAGTGAACGTTTCTCAACAAGCAGACATCTGACTCCCATTTGAACCTGAAAGCAGGATTCAGAAGCCCACAGGGGAAATACTGCCCTCGGTGTATACCGATTTCACATCACCCAAACAATCTAATGCACTCAAATGTAGAGCTCGGAAAATCAAATCCTCTTTTATTTGTTCTGAATATCAACCTTTATCCATTGTTTATCAATCAAACTATTGTTCACAGCACTGTTACTCATCTCATCACTTCTGGAGATCTCCCCCCCCCCCCCCCCCACCGCCGCCGCCGCAGTTTCCCACATTATGGGCCTCAGACTGCCCACTCTACTTCTTTTCCAAAATCCACAAACAGGACGCTCCTGGAGTGGGCCTCCATCCATCTCGGAAGATGATGGACCGCTCCCAGGGGGTTTGTCACTTCTGTATTCAACATCGTCTGTTGAGGCTGTAGGGATCAATTTGTGCATGGCAACCCATTCTGAAGTCAATGGGAATCAGAGGAAATCTCACCACTGGTTTGAGTCATACCTGGCACAAAGGAAGGTGGTGTCGTTGTACGAGCTCAATCATCGCAGCTCCAAGACACCACTGCAGGGGTTCCTCAGGAAACCCTGACGAACCATCTTCAGCTTATCATCAATTAACTTCCCTCCATTATAATGTCATTATAATGTTCACTGATGATCGTACCATGTTCAGCATCATTCGGGACACCTCAGGTACTGAAGCAGACCGTGCCCATATAAAGTAAGCCCTGGACAACATTGAGGCGTGGGCTGATAACTGGCAAGTAATATTCATGCCCCACAAATACCAGGCAATAACTATCCAAATGTGAGAGAATCCAACCATTACCCCATGACATTCAATGGCATTACCGTCACTGAATCTCTATCAACATCCTGGAGGTTACCACTGACTGGAAACGGAGCTGGACCAGCCATGTGAATACTGTGGCTACAAGATCAGGTCAGGGGCTGAGCATCCTTCGGCGAGTAACTCACCTCCCCAAAGTCTGTCCACCATCCACAGGGAACAAGTCAGGGGTGTAATGGAATACTCTCCACTTGCCTGGATGAGCACCGCTCCAATACCATTCAAGCAGCTTTCACCACCCAGGACAAGGCAACCTGCTTGATTGGTACTCTATCCACCAACGCTAACATTTACTTCCTCCATGACCAGCACAAGCGGCAGTAGTGCATACCATCTACAAGATACATTGCAGCAACTCATCAAGGTTCCTTTGACAGCACCTTCTATACCCACGACCTCTACCACCTAGAAGGGAAAGGGCAGAAGGTACATGGGAACACCACCGCCTGCAAGTTCTCGTCAAGGCACAAACCATCCTGACTTGGAACTGTATCGCCGTCTTTTCACCGTCCCTGGGCCATAATCCTGGAACTCCCTCCCTAATAGCAGTATGTACTGACACAACACGGGCTGCAATGGTTCAAGAAGGCAGCCCACCGCCATTTTCATAAGGGCAATTAGGGATGGGAAAAATAAATGCTGGCCTAGCCAGTGACGCACACGTTCCGTGAAATAAATGTTGAGAAATCCCTGCACAGTGGTGTACTTCCATATTCAGCTCTCTGATCCTAATATTTATCTGATGCAGCTGTGGTGGAAGATGTTTTTCTTGGCTTTCATAAGCTGTCCATGAGTGTTTGTTTTGAAATACTCGCTTTCGGAGCACTGCTCCTTCCTCAGGTGAATGTAGACGTGGGTTCTAGAAACATTTACATAGACAAAGTCAAAGATGTAATACGATACTTAGAATACAAGTCTTGCAGGTAATTAAGTCCACAGGTCCAGACGGAGTGACTGGAGAGAGGGATAATCACAAGTCAAAGAGGTGCGAATTGTTTCAAGCCCCAACAGTTGGTAGGATTTTGCAAGCCCAGGCCAGATGGTGGGGAGTGAATGTAATGCGACATGAATCCAAGATCCCAGTTGAGGCCATACACATGCGTGAGGAAGTTGGTGTTATGGGCTAGGGTTTAGAGAACCCCAAAGTGTATCATGGAATTCACCTGACCCACAACTTTTAACAGATTGTAGTATGGGGAGCACACAGTCCACTCCACAAGCATGGTACAGCAGAAATGGAAAAGTATTTTTTAAAGCAAAACAATGTTTATTCTATGAACTCAAGTTAACCTTTTTAAAACGTACAGTGAACATCTTAGTAACCATTAATTCAAATACAACCCCCAAAGACTGCAACACTAAGGAACACTTTCCTTTTAACATCCATAAGACTTAAAAACAAAACCTTTAGCAGAAGCACCTCAAGTTTAACTTCACTACTGAGTTATCATGTTGAAATAAGCAAATGAACATTCATAAGCTTGCAGAGATTCACACACATCCTGCTGTGACTGCAGCTTCTAAAATTCTAAAATTTCTGCAAAACTAAAATGAAACCAAACCCACCCTGCAGCAAAAAGCCTAAAGTGAAAGTAAAAAGCTGAGTCAGCCCAGCTCCACCCACTCTCTGACATCACTGCAGTAATAAACACCCATTTCTTAAAGGTACTCTCACATGACACTCGGCTATAAGTTTTATTTTATTTCCTTCTCTTTTCATGTACTTAATGATCTGTTGAGCTGCTCGCAGAAAAATACTTTTCACAGATCCTTGGTACACATGACACTAAACAAAATCTAGGCGCCACGGCTACTGAGGGAGAGGGGGTACAGAAAGCGTCCAACATTGCCATAGTTTGCTGACAGTTGTGCCGCTGACTGGGGGAACTTTTGCCAGGGCCGGCGGAGGGGGGTGGGGGTGGGTGAAGAGTAGCGGGGGGGTGGCCATGAGGTGGGCCTGTGGAGTCGGGGTGGACAGATACATTGTCGCCGCAGCCTGCAAGGCAGCCATGCAGCTGCACACACCGCTGACTGCCCACTGTGAACCTAGGGTCACGGGTCGCATGGGTGTCCCCCAGGCCACCCCCCTAGGTGCCCTCTGGCCCTAGCTGACCCATTAGCGGGATGGACACGCCATAGCGCAACCAGTGCCAGCTTGCTGGCTGGTATGAGTGTGTGTGGGGAGTGGAGTGCTAATATGCTGCTGTAGCTTGTCAGCCTCTCAAGTGTCAATCTCGACCCCGGCGAATCCGACAGTGTTTTCCATTGGAATCAACAGCGTTACACTAGCCCCTCAACAGTTGCTGAATCGGTCCAGGTGCAACGCCATTTTGCTGTTGTAGCAGTCCACGAATCCTGCCCCGGTGACAACGCTCAGTCTCAGGAACGGAGAATCCCACCGATTAGCTTTAGCATTTGGAATAGTGCATCTGCATACCTGTTTGGCAGAGGTTCTGTGACCACAAGTCACTGGAGATGATTTGGCAAAAACCACTGATCAGTGCACTGTCAAGATCATGATGTCTCTTGATAAAGATTCAAGGTTATAGCTATGAGATCGTAACAGTCCTGGGATGGCCACACCACATACAATGACTAGGTCTGTAAAATTAAACTGTACTTCTGAATATTTTATATTCCAGAAACATTTAAGAATATTTCTGCTCCACAATACCGTGGTAACGTGCAACTTAAGTATACATTTTAGCAATCAACCTTTTGCAACATACATCCACGACAATTACTTTCAATGTACTTTACTGCTAAAAGGGTCCAAAATTGACTGTATTTTGTGATCATGGAAACTCCATGTATAAATATAACATTTGAACACACTTACAAATTCTATCCAGCATTTTAACATAGATAAAAATGTGGTGTTACATTTAGAGAACCACTATATCAGTTTCAGCAAGGTCCCAGGGGACCTTTACTGTTGGCATCAGCGCTGCTCTCCAAAGATTATTCCTCAATAAATTTGATCACACTGCATTCCACTTTCATCAACAATTGGCAGCATCTTGCTTTTTGAGATTTTAGCGATGGTTCAAATAACAACTAATTAATTTTCTCTGGATTCAGCCTTTTTTGGACCATAATTTATTCTCCTGATTTTCTCCCCATTTTGACGTGAAAAATTAAAACTGAAAGACACCCCAAGGTGCATCAGTGAAAACAAAGCTCCTTTAATATTACAATTGATGAGGATGATTCTGAAATAAGGAGGTATACAAGATTAAATACTGTCTGTGCAGGTTGTGTAATGATCAATGCAATTAGTACGTGTGTAAATAACTTTATTTATGGTGTTCAAATGTGATAAATAGGAGATTATGAGGACTTGATTTGTGAAAGAAAGTAACCTGCTGTTCACAATGTCGTGAGTGTGTGTGAATAAGTGTTAGTAACAGATGGTGAGTAGTAACACTAGTCACTCTAAAATCCACCTGATGAATGCAGTGAAAACTAATCATTACAGTATAATAAGGTTTCCAGAATTAAAAGGGATATTTTGTGGGTTTTTTTTAAACATGTGCATGATTCATTAGGAAACCAGTCCAGGGGTAGGCTGAGTAACTTGGTGTATCAATGTCACTCTGAACTGTGATGTGGAAATGCCAGCATTGGACTGGGGTGAGCACAGTAAGAAGTCTTACAACGCCAGGTAAAAGTCCAACATGTTTGTTTCAAACACTAGCTTTCGGAGCACTGCTCCTTCCTCAGGTGAATGAAGAGGTATGTTCCAGAAACATATATATACTGTATCTGCATACATATGTTTCTGGAACATACTTCTTATTTCGCCTGAGAAAGGAGCAATGCTCCGAAAGCTAGTGTTTGAAACAAACATGTTGGACTTTCACCTGGTGTTGTAAGACTTCTTACAATACTCTGAATTGTGCTATGGGTGTGGTGAGTCTCTTGCATTGTAGAGAATCTGTTTGCAGAGTCTCAGCTGTGGGAAAGCCTTACAAGGGTGAATGAAAATTAGAGCATCCATATGATCCACTAGAGTCCTGGAATCGAGTAATTTCCTTGCTTGTTGAAGGAGGGATGTTAAAATTCAAAAAGAACACTCCCAAAATTGAAAAACATGCAAAATTATCCCTTTGAGTGTTGTGCTAAATTTGCCTTCGGTTCAGGTATCTGACAACATTGGCAAAACCGTTATCCCAAGGTGGCTGGAATGTAAGGGGTAGGAAGGTACGCTTCAGATGTACAAACCTTCATTTGGCCGCATCTGGGATCGTGAGTTCAGTTCAGGCACGGCAATCTCAGTAAGGAGTTTTTTTATTCTTTCACGGGATGTGCATTTTTGATGTTCCTTGAGAATGCATTGGCCTTCGAAGGGGCTTTGCACATAATAATTACAATTATATCAGGGCAAAAATAATAAAGCAATATAGCAAAAATAGGAACATATTACCTGAATGGGTGTAAATTGAGAGAGGTGGATACTCAGCGAGACCTTGGTGTCCCCGTGCATCAGTCGCTGAAAGTGAACATGCAGATAGAGCAGGCAAATGGTTGGCCTTCATAGTCAGAGGATTTGAGTATAGGAATGAGATGTTCTACTGCAATTGTACAGGGCATTGGTGAGGCCACACCTCGAGTATTGTGTGCAGGTTTGGTGTCCGTATCTGAGAAAGGATGTTCTTGCTATGGAGGGAGTGCAGCGAAGGTTTATATGAGGAGAGACTAAATTGGTCAGGATTATATTAATTGGAGTTCAGAAGAGTGAGAGGAGATCTCATAGAAACTTACAAAATTCTAACAGGACCAGACAGGGCAGATTCAGAAAGAATGTCCATGATGGTGAGTGAGTCCAGAACTAGGGATCATAGTTTGAGGATAAGGGGTAAACCTTTTAGGGCTGAGGTGAGGAGAAATTTCTTCACCCAGAGAGTGGAAATCACTACCACAGAAAGTAGTTGAGACCAAAATGTTGTGTATTTTCAAGAAGGAATTAGGTATAGCTGTTGGAGCTAAAGGGATCAAGGTATATTTTGGGGGGGGGGGGGGGGGGGGGGGGGGGAGAGAACGAGGATAAACTGAATTAGGCGGGACAAGAAATAAAAGTAAAAGCTAAGAAACATTAAAAAATGGAGCTCAATATGGCTCAGGCGAAAAAGTTACTGAGACCTTTGCAAAAATTCAACTCCAAGTTGTAGCTAATTAGGGCCATAATCTATTGTCCATTTCAAGTTGCTCATAGAAAACCACGAGCTTCATGATTATTGCAGTGCTAGTTGCATATAATGATTGTTTTACTACCAGAGTGGGCTCCTTGAGCATTTCAGAAGCATTCTGTGGAAGGGCAGCAGAGGGCACAACATCAAAGCTGGCAGCGACCCCACCGGCTTGAACTCCTGAAGCCTCAAGGGAATTAAGAGTTTGCTTGTTGGTTTCCCTACATGGCAGATGCCCTGTCCATCATTGGTTAAATATGTGGAGGTGGTGGTGGGATTAGGCCCTTAAACGGACAATTAAGGGCCTCAATTGGTGCTCTGCTGCGAATGCCACACGCAACCCTGGAATTAATTATGGGGGAAGAGGGGAGGAGAGGCGGCGGAATCCCCACCACACACGCTCCGCCCAATTGCACAACCTCCTCCACCTCCGAACTCACCTCCAGGAGTTGTGAGCGGAGTAGCAGCACTAAATTTTGCCCCTTAAATGTGAACAAGATTTTGTGATACAGGAATCGCCTTTAATTTGCAGATGACACTAAAGTCAGTGGAGTTGTGGACAGTGCAGAAGGATGTTACAAGTTACAGAGAGACATAGATAAGCTGCAGAGCTGGGCTGACATGTGGCAAATGGAGTTTAATGCAGAAAAGTGTGAGGTGATTCATTTTGGAAGGAATAACAAAGGCAGAGTACTGGGCTAATGGTAAGATTCTTGGTAGTGTGGACGAGCAGAGAGATCTCGGTCTCCATGTCCATAGATCCCTGAAAGTTGCCACCCAGGTTGAGAGGGTTGTTAAGAAGGCGTACGGTGTGTTAGCTTTTATTGGTAGAAGAATTGAGTTTCGGAGCCATGAGGTCATGTTGCAGTTGTACAAAACTCTGGTGCGGCCGCATATGGAGTATTGTGTGCAGTTCTGGTCGCACATTATAGGAAGGATGTGGAAGCATTGGAAAGGGTACAGAGGAGATTTACAAGAATGTTGCCTGGTATGGAGGGAAGATCATATGAGGAAAGGCTGAAGGACTTGAGGCTGTTTTTGTTAGAGAGAAGGTTAAGAGGGGACTTACTTGAGGCATACAAGATGATCAGAGGATTAGATAGGATGGATATCGAGATATCCTCGGATGGTGATGTCCAGCATGAGGGGACATAGCTTTAAATTGAGGGTAGATAGATATAGGACAGATGTCAGAGGTAGGTTCTTTACTCAGAGAGTAGTAAGGGCGTTGAGTGCCCTGCCTGCAACAGTAGTGGACTTGCCAACACTAAACGCATTCAAATGGTCATTGGATAGGCATATGGACGATAAGGGAATAGTGTAGAGGGACTTTAGAAGGGTTTCACAGGACGGTGCAACATCGTGGGCCGAAGGGCCTGTACTGCGCTGTAATGTTCTATGTTTTATGTTTGTGCCAAATTAGGTAGGGAGTGTTTGCTTAAAATACACAGTAGCTGAAAATCAGGCCACCTGGACTCTTCCAGATAGTAATTCAAAAAATTAAATACTGCAGACACTGGAAATTTTAATTAAAAATGGTAAATGCTGCAGCACCTGACGAAAGAGGAGTTAATGTTTCAAGTCATCCAAGTCAAGCTGATCAGAATCTCACACCCCGACGCCATTGAGGGCATTAGTGCACGCACAAGAACAAATGGGTACGAATCAGGAGACCAGGAGTAGGCCATTGAGCCCGTGAACCTGCTCCACTATTCAGTAATATAATGGCTGATCTGAATGTGGACTCAACGGCACATTCCGTCTACCTCCAATAATCTTTGACTTCCTTGTTAGCCAAGCATCCGATGGATGCCTGCAGTGAGGGCTGATTGTGATGTCTGTCTGGGTTTAATGCTGATTTTAGTGACAGCGCTAAAGCCATCGCTTAATTTTGCACAGCCAAACATGCATTTGGCAGGAAGGCCCCCGAAGCAGTGCTATTTAAAGGGATAATCTATTACTTTCAGGTTAGTTGCTGACTATTTCAAAATATTTGATGGTTTCCAGTTTTGTTTGAAGTTTCTAAAATCCACAGGGAGCGGTATGTGATGTTGGACTTTGTTCATTTTACCTATTATGTTGTAGTCTAAGGATGACAGAAGTTACCGAATCCATATCTGGCAGTGAGTGGTTCGTTCAGAATGCTTGAAATCAGGGCAGAGGCCTCTCAGAACAGCCGTGGCAGCTGGAACGGAGAGGAGGCGATGGATTCTTAGCAGGACACCATATTTTCCCAGGCAGTTCTCCTTCCTGAACTGAGGAACAGTGTCTCAGCTGTCCACATTTCAATACAAACACTCTTGATAAAATAAGGCACATGCTGCTGCTGCAATTGCAGCCTCAGAGCAGGGGAAGAACAACATGGCCAGTGGCTCTGAAGATGACTGTGTCCATGAACCTTTACCCATTTAGCTCCATTCAGGTTGCTGTGGGTGAAATTTGCAACATCAAATAAGGAAGTTCAGCGAAGTTCTTGTTTTTCAAGATACGCAAACACATTTATTTCTCTTTTGCCAGAAAGAAGCAGGTGGAGGGAATGGCCAGCTTTATGAGATCAGAGCCTTTCCCACTGAGCCGGGTGTCATTTACTGCATTCATATAGCTTTGTGGGTGCGACATGTCAATTCTCAGATGTACTGCAACTGGAAGGTGTTTCACTCCCTCGACATCCAGTTGGTGTGTGCCCATACACAGTGTATCATGTAGGACCATGCCCGGTATCCTGGCACACACTGGAGAGTATGGGTTCCGAGCTCTCCACGGAAAGAGCACAACATCGTGGGCCGAAGGGCCTGTTCTGTGCTGTATTTTTCTATGTTCCCTCCTTGTTTATTCCTCCCTGCTTCTTGAAATTGTCAACAGGCTTTCTAACAGGCCTGCCAAGGCACCATACATTTCACAGTGTGAGCAAGCTGAGAGATATTTCAGATGGCGGGGCTTCCCATCCCGCTGTCCGAAGAGTTGGTCGGGAGCACATCTCCACTAACTCTGCCTGCCCTGCAGCCATTTCATGCTCGAATGAATGTTTTTTTAAATAAATTTATAGAGTACATAATTCTTTTTTTTTCCAATTAAGGGACAATTTAGCATGACCAATCCACCTACCCTGTACATTTTTGGGTTATGGAGGTGTGACCGCACATACACGGGGAGAATGTACAAACTCCACACGGACAGTGACCTGGGGCCGGGATTGAACCCGGATCCTCAACGCCATGAGTCAGCATGCGAACCACTTTGCCACCGTGCTGCCCCCGCTCGAATGAATGTTAATTGGCTGCAAGTGGGGCTTCTACCACTCATTCAGGAGGAAGTGCAACTTTAAAGAGCTGTTAGTAAAATCCGACTGGACGGAAAGGTGCGTTTTCAGGGTCTCGGGATGCAGAGGGTTTGGAAGATCTGGGTGGTCGATAGTGGCCGATTGGGGTATTGGGGGAGAGGCCGGGTTAGAAGAGGGGGGGCATCTCTTAGAGGTGCCCTGTCTGTCCAAGGTTAGAAGGGGAGACATCTGATAGAGGTGCCCTCAACCCCATATTCCTGCCTGAGGCCTAAACTGATCATTTTTGGGATACACCCACACCCGGAAAATCCTCCTGCGAGCCAAAATATTGACATGGGACATAAAGCCGGCCTTACGTGGCCTGAATTGGGCGGGCATCCAAGGCCACGCCTGCTCCAGCCTAAAATCGCTGAGAGGCAGGGGCGGGTAAGAAGCCAGATAGAAGTCTGTGCATTCTATTTCACCCCGCCTAAAAACCTGTCAGTGGTGGGGCATGGAATTCAGGCTATGATTGTGAGACTTGCAGCGTTTCTAATTACGTGATAGTGAGGTGAAGCAATGGGTGTACGGTATGAGTCATGACTGATAGAGAGGTAGGTGGGTGATGGTGCTATGGTGTATTGAGGAATGAATGAGCTCCTGGTGCAATTGGTAGAATATCGCAGTTAAAGATATACTCACCGACCTTGATCACTTGCCACTCGTTTGATGTTGACACTTCATCAGTTCCTCAGGGCTAGACTTCTGGCAATGACCAACATGGCGATCTAGCTCCACTGTTTATCTGAGGATCGCCTAGACCCTTCACATAGATAGCATCATTCTTCTTCCTGTACCAAGTCCTCCAGTGTTACATCAGAAAATATCTGCACCTTCTCTCTGCCATATTATGCTATTCTTGTGAAGTTCAGAATCTTTTCTGAAATGATACACAGCACCTTTTCTAGCCTGAATGCACTTTAAGAGTTGCAAGTTGGTTTTAAGTAGTGGAGGCCAACTTTAACTCCTGCTGGTCCCTTTTGATTTTCTAACCCTTTCTCAACTACACGAAACACTGGATGCTCACTCCCATTCTTTAAATCAGCTGTAAGCACAAAGTTTGCAGACTGCCTGCATCAGAAACAATGGGCAGCGAGAGGTTAATCACGCATCACGGTTCTGCACGATTTCCAGGGGTTACCAAATTGTGCAGTAAATTCTATTTCCAAAATGTATATGCTTAACATAGAAACATAGAAAATAGAAGCAAGAGGAGGCCATTTAGCCCTTCGATCCTGCATTTATTATGATCATGGCTGATCATCAAGCTCAATACCCTGATCCCTCCTTCCCCCATATACCTTGATCCTTTTAGCCCCAAGAATTATATCTAATTGTTTTTTGAAATTGCACAATGTTTTGGCCTCAACTACTTTCTGTGGAAATTAATTCCACAGACTCACCAATCTCTGGGTGAAGAAATTTCTCCTCATCTCTGTCCTAAAAGTTTTACCCCTTATCCTCAAATTATGAGCCCCAGTTCTGGACTCCCCACCATTGAGAACATTCTTTCTGGAGCTACCCTGTCTAATCCTGTCAGAAATTTCTAAGTTTGTACGAGATCCCCTCTCACTCTTATAGGGCGGAATTTTCCGCAAGGCCCGACGCCGTCATGAAACCTGGAGAGGTTCACGATGGCGTCGGAAGCCTCTCCCGGCCCCCTATTCTCCCCTACCCGGGGGGATAGGCGGGCCGTACCAGGAAATTCGACGACCGGGCCTTGTCCCTAGCTTCAAGGCCCGGCTCGCCAAGTATGACGCCGCGGCGGAGCCTAATGACGTCAGCCGTGCATGCGCGGGTTGGACAGCTCAAACCTGCGGATGTGCGGTTGCCGTCTTTCCCTCAGCCACCCCGCAAGACGTGGCGGCTTGATCTTGCGGGGCGGCGGAGGGGAAAGAGTGCGTTCCCTTGAGACGCCGCTCGACTATCGGTGGGCACCAATCGCGGGCCAGTCCCCTCCCGAGCATGGTCGTGGTGCTCGATCCCCGATCCACCCCCCCCAGGCCCCACACTTAACTGGTGCGCCATGTTCGCGACGGCAGCGACCAGGTGTGGTTGCCGCCGTCGTGAACAGGTCAGGAACGGCAGGCCGCTCGGCCCATCCGGGTTGGAGAATCCGGCTGCCCGCGTTTCTCCAAGCGGCGTGTTGGAAAACCGGACACGCCATTTTGGGGGGTGGGAGAATAGCGGGAGGTGCGGGTGCGGACCTCCGGCTATTCTCCCACCCATCGTGGTTTCGGAGAATTGCGGCCATAAACTCCAATGAATATAATCCTAACCAATTTAGACACTCCTCATACGTCAGACCCCCATCCCAGGAATCAGCCTGGTAAAGCTTTGCTGAACTCCCTCCATAGTGAGAATGTCCTACCTCAGGCAAGGACACCAAAACTGCACACAGTACTCCAGGAGTGACCTCACCAATGCCCTATACAATTACAGTAAAACATCTCTATTCCTATTCTCGAATCCTCTTGCTGTGTAGGTCAACATACCATTTGTCTTCTTTACTGCCTGCTGTACCTGGGCACTTACTTTCAGTGACTGATGTACGAGGACACCAAGGTCTCGCTGCGTGCCCATCTCTATCAATTTGCACCCATTCAAATAATAATCTGCCTTCCTATTTTGGCTATCGAACTTGCATAAAAAGAACTGTTTTCTTTGTCAGGACAGTGAAACCCAAGTACACAATTACTTGTCTTTATTACTTCTGTAAAATAGTTAAGGAGGACTATTACGTAAGCTTACGTAAGGTTGAGGAAGCAAGGATCTGGCACGGTTCTAGAGGGTTACAAGGTACCCAGGAAGGAAATCAAAAATGGACTGAGGAGAGCTAGAAGGGGGCATGAAAAAGCACTGGCGAGAAGGATTAGGGAAAACCCCAAGGCATTCTACACTTATGTGAGAAATAAGAGGATGATCAGAGTGAGAGTAGGGCGATCAGGGATAGTGGAGGGAACTTGTGCCTGGAGTATGAGGAAGTAGGGGAGGTCCTAAATGAATATTTTGCTTCAGTATTCACTAGAGAGGGACCTTGTTGCTCATGAGAACAGTGAGAACCGGGTTAATAGACTCGAACAGAAGGATGATGTGCTGGAAACGTTGAAAAGCATCAGGATAGATAAGTCCCCTGGGCCTGACGGGATATACCCAAGGTTACTACTGGAAGCGAGGGAGGAGATTGCTGTGCCGTTGTCGATTATCTTTGCGTCCTCACTCTCTACTGGAGTAGTACCGGATGATTGGAGGGAGGCGAATGTTGTTCTCCTGTTCAAGATAGGATTTATGATTATTTAGAAAAACAGTTTGATTAAAGATAGTCAGCATGACTTTGTGAGGGGCAGGTCATGCCTCACAAGCCTCATTGAATTCTTTGAGGATGTGATGAGACACATTGATGAAGGTCGGGCAGTGGATGTGGTGTATATGGATTTCAGTAAGGCATTTGATAAGGTTCCCCATGGTAGGCTCATTCAGAAATTTAGGGGGAATGGGATTCAGGGAAATTTGGCTGTCTGGATACAGAATTGGCTGGCCGAAAGAACACAGCGAGTGGTAGTTGATAGAAAGTATTCCGCCTGGAGGTCGGTGGCCAGTGGTGTCCCGCAGGGATCTGTTCTAGGACCTCTGCTCTTTGTGGTTTTTATAAATGACTTGGATGAGGAAGTGGAAGGGTGGGTTAGTAAGTTTGCCGATGACACGAAGGTTGGGGGAGTTGTAGATGGTGTTGAGGGTCGTTGCAGGTTACAACAGGACATTGACAGGATGCAGAGCTGGGCTGAGAAGTGGCAGGTGGTGTTCAACCTTGATAAATGTGAAGTGATTCATTTTGGAAGGTCGAATTTGAATACTGAATACAGGGTTAAAGACAGGATTCTTGGAAGTGTGGAGGAACAGAGGCATCTTGGGGTCCACGTACATAGATCCCTCAAAGTTGCCACCTAGGTTGATAGGGTTGTTAAGAAGGTGTATGGTGTGTTGGCTTTCATTAACAGAGGCATTGAGTTTAAGAGCCGCAAGATTTTGCTGCAGCTTTATAAAATCCTAGTTAGACCACACTTGGAATATTGTGTCCGGTTCTGGTCGCCTCATTATAGGAAGGATGTGGATGCTTTGGAGAGGGTACAGAGGAGATTTACCAGGATGCTGCCTGGACTGGAGGGCATATCTTATGAAGTAAAGCGAAGAAGGTAGAGAGGTGACTTGATAGAGGTGTACAAGGTGATGAGCGGCATGGATAGAGTGGATAGCCAGAGACTTTTCCCAGGCTGGAAATGGCTGTCACGAGGGGACATAATTTTAAGGTGATTGGAGGAAGTTATAGGGGTGATGTCAGAGATAGGTTCTTTACACAGAGGATGCTGGGTGTGTGGATTGCACTGCCAGCGGAGGTGGTGGAGTCAGAGTCATTAGGGACATTTAAGCGACTCTTAGACAAGCACATGGACAGCAGTAAATTGAAGGGGTGTAGGTTAGGTTGATCTTAGATTAGGATAAATGGTCAGCACAACATCGTGGGCTGAAGGGCCTGAACTGTGCTGTACTGTTCTATGTTCTATGAGGACTCTCTCACCTTTACTGCACATCTATCACAAAATGGTTCATATGCTTCAGTATATGTTCAGTATATTCAAAATATTCAGGTCAGTCAAAGCAGAAAAGGGAAAAGGATGGGTGTTTTGTTGTGGCTGGTGGTGCCCTGTTATTCTGTACTTCTCAAAAAAAATGAGACCAAGTGTGTGGGAGGGCAGCTAAACAAAGCAACACGGAAGCGCCATGTTCAGCATGTAAATCACCAGTTGTCCACCCCTGTCAGAGGCTGGAGACATGTGCAGTACAGCAACATGGTTCAGGCCCAGCACAGATATATGCAAATTAGAACCTAAAGTCAGCTGCTAAGGTGCAACTAACATTTCAGTGAATCCATTCCCATCCTCAAAATAACAAATCCATTATCAAAACGGAATGGTGAAACATTCCTGTAAGAGAACATAGTGTCGACTTCATGAATGATAAGTGCATTCTTCTAACAATAAGAGAAAGGCAAATTTCAAATTTTACTGCAGAAACTGATGTTCTGTAATTATTTAGTACTAGTTCATTATGTTCCTGCCCAGGAACTAAAGGGTAGCAAACTCTAATAATGCTGAAGTGAATAATATAAATTTATAACAAGAGTTAGAGGAATCTGTACAGTTTTTGTACTTATTTCAACACCAAACCAAATTGCTTGGTACAGCTTTCTCTGAATTGTTAGTGAAATAAAGAGAAAATTCAGTTGTCAGCTAAGGAATAATTAGAAGCTGCAAAGACTTCAATTGTAACCATAATTCATTCAACCACAATCAAAGCTCAAACTGGAGATCTATTATTCAGCCCGTCACTGACTGATTCAATACAGAACACATTCATTTTCTTCTTATTCGATATGGTTTAAATTCCCAACTTCTCTCAATAGATAGCAGGTTTTCATTTTACCCAGAAGGCTTGGATTCAAGCCTAACTTCAAGATTTGCGCACACGCAGGAGCCCCACCCCCTCCCCCCGGTACTATCTGACACAGTTTGGGGGGGGGGGGGGGGGGGGGGGCTCCATGGTGACCAGGCCTGCAATCGGAGGCAACCGATTGGTAGGTGGGCTCATTCCTGGGGAGGCCTATGTTCCTCCGCGCCAGGCCCCTGTAGGGCTCTGCCATATTGCCCGGGGGCTGGCGCAGAGATGGCCGTGGCGTGCATGCGCAGACCCGCGCCAGCCGTGGCACGCACATGCACGAACCAGCGCCATCTGTGGTGCACCGGAGCAGTGCACAGCACTCCGGCGCCGTTCTAGCCCCCTAGGAAGGAGTGAATGCCTGGGCCTGGAAGCCGGCGTCAACGGTTCTTTCATTCTAGATTCATTTTCTAAATTAGAGTTAAGAACGTTGATCCAGCCAAATAATTTGTTACCAATACAAATGTTTTTTTTCGCACTGATGAGGAAATTCTGTTATGTGTTAACACGTACATTTAAAATTCTCTGTCCACTGTTTTAACCTGGATATTATCGCATTTAAAATAAGTTACATAATTACATGTTACATCAAGGGGTGGCACAGTGGTTGGCACTGCTGACTCACAGCGCCAGGGAACCGGGTTTGATTCTGGTCTTGGGTGACTGTGTAGAGTTTGCACGTTCTCCCCGTGTCTACGTGGGTTTCCTCCGGGTGCTCCAGTTTTCTCCCACAGTCCAAAGACGTGCAGGTTACGTGAATTGACCATGCTAAATTGCTCCTTAGTGGCCACAGGTGAGCAGGTTAGGTGGGGTTATGGGGTTACAGCAAGACGGCGGTGGGAGTGGGCTTAGTGGGGTACTCATTCTGAGGGTCGGTGCAGATTCAAAGGGCCAAATGGCTTCCTTCTGCACTATAGGGAGTCTATGGCTCCGAGACACTGATTTCCCATAACATGCAAAAATACAGAGCAGTATTTATTTTAAGAGGTAAGGATTCTTCCTGATTCTTTCCAAAGATCAAACAAAGCCAAAATTCGGATGTTACTGAACTTCATTCTACACAACATATCTTAAACTAGTTGACTCCCTAAGATGGTATGATATCTATGCATAAGATAGCATGAGACCTACACAGTTTAAGTAAACTGGAAGTAATTATTATCCCCCACGACAATCATCCCTAACTGTGTTTATCCTTATATTCTACAATCAGATCTAGATCTTCAATTCAAGCCAAGAGCATCCTCATTCCTGAGTCAGACGGCAGTGATTTCCATTCCAATATCTCAGCACATAGCCTGAGCTGGTACTGCAGAGCAATACTGAGGGATTATATTGTCCTTCACACCAAAGGCATGAAACCAAGTCTCTGAACCTGACTTCATGCCTGCTCAGGTGGACAAAAAAGACCCCGCCGCACTACCTAACAAAACACAGTTGAGTTCTCCCAGTTTCCTGGCCATAACTTATCCCTGAACCAGTGCCACCAAAAATAAAGTAACTGGTCATTAACTCCACATCTATCTGGAAAATGGTTGTGGCAATCCCCCACATTCCACTTCAAAAGTAATTAATTTGCTGTGAAATGCTCCAGAATAGCTTGTAAATGTGAAAATTGTTTCTTTCCAACACTTCTCAAAACTATCAATTGACACATATTAGCTCCGTTTGCCCTGAGCCTACTTCCCATATATCACCTTATTGAGGGGAGTGTGCTGAACGGAAAGAGAAGCAATTTCTTCTGTCAAATTCTGTAAAAGGCTTCCTAATTTTAGAGATTCTGCTCCAGCTCTGTTCCCGCAGTTAAATAACTGTCTGCGTGTTACGCAATGAATCAATCCAACCTTCAATTCCAGTGTAAACCAGTTCAGTTTCCTGATAAAAGCTACATATCGCAGATACTAGAAATCTGAAACAAAAACAGAAAATGCTGGATAAACTCAGCAGTTCTGGCAGCATCTGTGGAGAAAGAAACAGAGTTAATGTTTCGAGTTCACGTGACCCATCTACGGTTCCAGCATTTTCTGTTTTTCACAGAATCACAGAAAAATACAGTGCAGAAAAGGCCCTTCGGCCCATCGAGTCTGCACTGCCGCATGAAAGGCACCTGATCTGTCAATCCTAATTCCATTTCCCAGCACTTGACCCACAGCCTTGAATGTTATGACGTGCCAAGTGCTCATCCAGCTACTTTTTAAAGGATGAGGTAACCCGCCTCTACCACCCTCCCAGGCAGTGCCTTCCAGACCGTCAACACCCTCCGGGTAAAAAAAGATTTTCCTTAAATCCCCTCCCACCCCTCACGTTGAACTTGCATCTCCTCGTAACCCATCCCTTCAACTAAGGGGGACAGCTGCTCCCTATCCACCCTGCCCATGCTCCTGTCCCTCAGTCTTCTCTGTTCCAGCGAAAACAACCCAAGCTTATCCAACCTCTCCTCATAACTTAAATGTTCCATCCCAGGCAACATCCTGGTGAAACGCCTCTGCACCCCCTCCAGTGCAATCACATCCTTGCTATAATGTGGTGACCAGAACTGCACACACTATTCCAGCTGTAGCCTCACCAACATTCTATATAACTCCAACATGACTTCCTTGCTTTTGTAATCTATGCCACGGTTGATAAACAATAAGAAGTCTTACAACACCAGGTTAAAGTCCAACAGGTTTGTTTCAAACACGAGCTTTCGGAGCACTGCTCCTTCCTCAGGTGAATGAAAAGGTATGTTCCAGAAATATATATATATAGACAAATTCAACGCCGGCATCTCCACATCACGGTTGATAAAGGCAAGTGTACTATATACCTTTTCACCACCCTATTAACCTGCCCTTCTGCCTTCAGAGATCTACTTACAAACACAACAAGGTCTCTTTGTTCCTCAGGAGTTCCCAATGTGATGACATTCATTGAATATTTCCTTGTCAAATTGCTCCTTCCAAAGTGTAACACTTCACACTTTTCAGGATTAAATTCCATCAGCCACATTTCCGCCTGTACTTTCTTGTGACCCAAGACTCTCAGCCTCACTGTTAACAACCCGGCCAATCTTTGTGTCATCTTTAAACTTACTGATCCCACCCCCTCATAGTCATTTATATAATAATAGGGGACCCAGCACAGATCCCTGTGGTACGCCACTGGACACACACTGCCAATCACTAAAACAGCCGTCTGTCATCACCTACTATCTCCTACAGGTCAGCCAGCTTTAAATCCACCCAGTCAAGTTCCCTCTATCCCATATGCATTTGATTTCTTTATAAGTCTCCTATATGGGACCTTGTCAAGTGCTTTGCTGAAATCCATGTAAACTACATCAACTGCACTATCCTCATCTACACACTTAGTTGCGTGCTCAAAAAATTCAATCAAATGTGTGAGGCATGACCTCCCTCTGACAAAGCCATGCTGGCTATTCCTGATCAAACCTTCTCTCTCTCCAAGTGGAGATAGATTCTCTCATTCAGAATTTCATCCATTAGTTTTCCCACCTTGCCTGAGCCAGACCATCAGGGAGTGCCCTACATGAACAGGAAGGGGCTCCACTTCCTGAAGGTGTGCGACCACCACTTGAAGATCATGCATGTGTGCGCACGCTTCCCAGGGGCAGTTTGACATTCCCAGCCTCTTCGAGGATCATCCCAAGATGCCCGGTTGGCTCTTGGGGGTAAGGGGTACACATTGAGGACAGCAACCTGGCACAGCAACGGGATGAACTGCTGGAGGAGGAGAAGAAGGGCCCGGATCAGGAGGGGATAGTGGACGAGCCCCAAGAGCAAGACAGCCAGTAATGGCGAGAAGCTCATGGGGGCTCACCAAGTGCTGTTTAATATGGGCCACAAAATCGCCACTGCGACTGTCAAGAAACACCCCGTTAATCGCACCCGAAGTGCCACTTAGAAGTGTTTCCGTTAAATCGGATCCATTAACTTCTGGAGAATTTTCTGAATATGTTAAATTTATTTATGAATGAAAGAAATTAATCTACTTGTGGGAAAATTGAATGAGCATAAACTACTCCATGCACTTAAAAAAATAATGAATCAGGGGCGGCACGGTGACGCAATGGGTAGCACTGCTGCCTCACGGCGCCGAGGTCCCAGGTCCTACTGTCTGTGTGGAGTTTGCACATTCTCCCAGTGTCTGCGTGGGTTTCACCCTCACAACCCAAAATGTGCAGGTTAGGTGGATTGGCCACGCTAAATTGCCCCTTAATTAGAAAATAATAATAATAACTTATTGTCACAGGTAGGCTGCAATGAAGTCACTGTGAAAGGCCCCTGGGTACTCTAAAATAAATAAATAAATACATAAAGAATCAGACAGAAAAGAATTGGGAGTAGAAAAGATACTAGGGGAGAGAGTGGAGGAGAGGCAGAGTTGGGAAAGGTGAGGGGGAAGGCTATAACAAATGAAGCCTGTAGCTTAATTCCCAGTGAGTCTCGGGTGAAAGGCAGCAGAGATACATGTTCCCTTGAGGACACCCATTTGGTGCCAGTTTCCAATGCTAGTCCAATTTTTCAAATAGAATATTCAGTATAGACACTAGCTGCTGCAATTATTGCACAGAATTGTCTCATTTTGTTACGTACAAATGTTACTAGAACTATAACTGACACCAGAAGGAACGTCAAAATGAAATATTCCTCATAATAACTTACTTTCTTTTCCAATAACAGACCTGCAAAGTTTAATGTAGGCATCTGCTGTGGTTCGAAAGAAGTACGAGCACTTAAATAATATTTGCTGAGGCATTATCAGTTTTAGAATTAGCATTTGATTAATAATTCAAAAACTTCAGATATGCCAAGACCAGTAAATTACCATACAGTTATTGGCTCTTTATAACTTAAGTACCTAGGTTGTCGCAGCAATTCATTCCAAACAACTTGCATTATACTTACTGCCAATCAACTGTCGACTGGGTGTAGAACTGCCTCGCTTACAGGGAAAGATTGCTCGGATATACACAGCCTCTCAGCAGTACTCAAAAGGAGGGATAAATTAAGTGTTATCCCCAATTCCTTCATTTAATAAATACCTGGGTTGACGCTGTGCAAGGCAGTAGAGATAATATGGAATTAATTATCCAAGACCCTATAAATTTCAACTTAACATTTAATTAAATAGACCAAGCAAGCTAAACGGATGCCATTATTAACACAACTGTTGAATTATAAATAAAACCATTTGACACCGAAGAAGCAGGAGTCTACTTATTTCTATGGTGTACATTGGATGTCTAGAGATCCTGAAGTCACAGTTGCCACTGCCATTGAAACGCTATGTGGGTTATAGCTGAAGTTCCATGACTAGCTGGGAGTAGCTTTAATATCTGGATAAAAGAAAATTACTGCAGATGCTGGAATCTGAAACGAAAGGGAAAATGCTGGAAAATCTCAGCAGGTCTGGCAGCAACTGTAGGGAGAGAAAATGGCTAATGTTTTGAGTCCAAGGACTCTTTGCCAAAGACTCTTTGTCAAACAGCTTTAATATCTGTTTCAGATCAAGTACCAGTAATACGTTTTTACGTGCAAGTCTATTGATATATTCATATATCATATAGTCAGCAGTGAAGAACGGCCACTTGCAGCTGACCTCGAAGAAAGCTTCCCACAAGGATCTAAATTAATTGTAGTCTTGACTTCCCTTACCCAGACCACAGTTTAAATGTGCCAACAAGTTAAAAGATCTACAGGAATGCAGCAGCAGTGATTGCAGGAAACAGGACAAGCAGCCAATCACACTGAAGTATTCTTACTAACAGCAAAGTATATTCAAGATTCTATGTAAATAGTAAAAAATAATAATAATTGATTAAAAAATAATTGTAAATAAATAAACAAACAAAGTTGTTTGAGAGTATAAAACTTGGCTATTGCTGAAAAAAAAAAGATTTTCTGTCAAAGCTTTTTGTCTTACAGTCAACAGGAGAGATAAGCAAGAACATGAGTTGTAAAGGAAACAACAATTTATACTGCATGGGAAGAGAGTTCTGCTTGGTTAGCTTGGCACTACAATAGAGAATGCAGCAGGGAACAATTAACTCTCAAGCTTTTGTTTAAATTCAAACCAGGCAGGTTGACTCTGATTATTCAAGGCATTGCCATGAGGGCTGAATGAAGGAATAGCTGTCCCTCAAGCTTTTAAGTTAAAAAAGGCGTACTGCAGGTTCATGTTCATTCAGTTTGCAAAGGACCAGCATGCATACGAGAGCCGCACTGCGAGCCCAATTGATAATCTTAAACTGGTTCTCAGTGTAATTTTTAGCACACTCAGGATTGTTTAGAAAGTGTTGTCCAATCGCCAAATCAATCTCATGTTGGACATTATGTTTTGAATTTGACAAGCACATGCTGGTTGGGTACAGTCAGTACTTTGTTTGATGCGAACAGCTGAAAGGACGTGCGGTTTGATATGATTCGCCCACATTGGAAAGTAGTCTACATACTTGGCATGCCACTGGCACTGAAATTCACATTCCCCATTCTTGTGACAGGCAAAACGTCTTTTTGGCTCGGCTGCAGCATTTTTAAAAATGGGGAATATCATTCAGATTGCTACTGCATAATAGAAGCATTAAATGTCTAGCCTCAGCTGTTGCTCAAATGTTTGAGACAGTAATCTGAGGTAGACTGAGCAGTTCTCAGAATCAAAAGTGGCAGCCTGATGTCCATTCATGAATTTGTACGATATGCAGTGAGCAATGATCTGATCAGGGTAGCCATTGTCCTATAGGATACCTCTGATGCGCTCTATTTCAGCCCTATTTTCATGGCGAGCAAATGACTTATGCCCTATTTACACTCAAATATCCCAAGTTCCCAGTGAATGTCATGAATATCACCTTCATAACACCATCCCTTTTCCCGCTAAATGTTTTGATAAAATAATTTCATAGATCATAGAATTTACAGTGCAGAAGGAGGCCATTCGGCCCATCGAGTCTGCACCGGCTCTTGGAAAGAGCACCCTACCCAAGGTCAACACCTCCACCCTATCCCCATAACCCAATAACCCCACCCAACACTAAGGGCAATTTTGGACACTTAAGGGCAATGTATCATGGCCAATCCACCTAACCTGCACATCTTTGGACTGTGGGAGGAAACCGGAGCACCCGGAGGAAACCCACGCACACACGGGGAGGACGTGCAGACTCCGCACAGACAGTGACCCAAGCCGGAATCGAACCTGGGACCCTGGAGCTGTGAAGCGATTGTGCTGTCCACAATGCTACCGTGCTGCCCTTTAAGTTAATAATGAATGCATTTAATCAGAATTTGGCACTGAATATTATGTTGTACTTGTTAAGATTAATTATAATTTAAATTTAAAAACCAATTATCCATCCACATTCCCTATTGGCTAAATCGTTTTTCTCAGGTTGTGGATAAATACAGTGAGTGCATGTAATCACTGGTTATGTGCACCTTGTTCATGTTAACATTAATTATAATTTAAACCTAGAAATCAGTGTGAATAAAACGGTTCACTTTTTGTACTTGGATACCTGATCTTCAGTTTGAGGATGAGTTGACTGCCTGTGCATGTCATCTGTGTATGTTTCAATCAAACACTCCCTGAAGCATTTCATCACATGTGTAATGCAATGTTATTATTGTCACAAGGCTACACCCCATTATTTTTGAAAATATGATTTTCCAACTTTTCCAAGAGCAGTTTAAATCAACACTACTGAGTCAAGGCAAGTTTCACTCATCCAGCAAAAGATATGTCAGCAAGCATGATCTGGAGAAATATAGAATCACTGACAGCAACCTCTAGATTTCCACATTACACATTGTACCTTTAATCTTCATTATTAGTGTCTCACAAGTAGCAATACATCAACACTGCAATGAAGTTACTGTGAAAACCCCCCAGTCCCCACACTATGGCACCTGTTTGGGCACACTGAGAGAGAATTCAGAATGTCCTATTCACCTAACAAGTGTAAACTCTGTAAATTGTTATCAGTTACAGTGAAGTACTGATGAAAAGCATGGACATTTATGCTGCTGTTTTCACTGTAGTTGCAAACGCATAGTGAATAATATCCGATGATATTGATACATAGTAAATTTAAAGGAGAGATAAGAGGCCTAAGGCCAGATTTCCATGCTGGGTTTGAGAAATGCAAGTCAGGCCATTTCCCGAGTTTGAAACCAGTGCAGGTCACCTCTGCCATACCTGCCATATTTCTGCCTCTTGACAAGCATGGCTCGGGTTTGCTGAGTCCTGAGCTGGAGTTAGAGGAATGTGGATGCTGAGGTGGTCTGGTTAGAAGGCCCACCTCAGTTTACTGGAACATCAGTCAACTCTATGTTCCTTAATCCTTGCCGCCTCACCTTCCCCTATACCCCTCATGCTCCCTATTCTTCCTTCATGCCCTCATGTATCCCCTGTAGCAACTCACCCGGTACCCACCATAAAACAATTCCAAAAATATAAAATCCCTCAAGTAGTTAATCTGTTGTAAAAAAATAAAATAATATTTATCCATCTACAAGACCAAAGACAGATAATCCTTTTCAAATGAACCTCTTCAAATTATCAATATATGAACACAGCCATGCACCATCGTAATTTTAAGACATCCTGAGCCGTTTGAAGCTCAGCCTTGCATCTATAATAGCCCTACGTATCAAAAAAAACCCTGGAACATTGCAGTCAATAATGCATTTCATTGAAACTGAAATGCCAGATGGCTTATTTTATTAAACTCAGATAATGTTCATTTCCATTTCAAGATAGACTACCTATCAATCAATAGAGTATCAAAGGTGCATTTCTTTTACATTCAACAGCAGGGCCAATCTTTTCAAAGCGAATAACTGATGGCCATTTAACTCTCAGCCCAAAATATACCAGGCACATTTTGCTACAGTTATATCACTTTCTCCATTCAGAACAGTACTGTTATACATGTCAACACATATGAAACAATGGTCAATGTAATGGTACTTATTGTTACAGGACAGAGCCCTGTGATCAATCACTAATTAAAAACATACCTTCACATAATTACATACAACATCCAATAGTGGACTTTGGAAGGTGTCAAAACATTTAGCACCAACCTGTAAGAATGTTCTAGACCCCTTAACAGGCTCCCCTCAGCAAATTGTCAAATCTGTCATTTCTTCTAGAATTTCCATAACCAGCACATGTACATGAAAATAGAGTTAGGGAGGAAAATCAAATTTCCTATGGTCCTCATAATGGCAGCCTCAAAGGAGGTGCATTTGGCATTTGGACTTGAGGACTTCCTGATCTGCAAAAAGGCAATAGAAAAATAGCACAGTGTTGGAAGGTACTGCAAATAGGATATTTTATTTTACTTTCCTGACCCCATTCCCCAGTGAGGTATTTGTGCCTGATCGGGAAAGAGCGTAACAGTCACCATCCCTGGCAACGCATCTAATGATTCTTAAATTGAGGATTGTAAGCCAGGTTAGCAGCCTATCCATGTGAAATTGGACTTTGCTACTGAAACAACTGAAGAGCCATTTTTAAAGACAACCCTGATCTTCCGACCCCCCTCAGCAACCCTCAAATTTCCTATGGTGCTCATAATGGCAGCCTAAAAGGAGGTGCATGTGGGATTTGGTCTGGAGGACTTCTTGATCTGTGAAAAGGCAATAGAAAAGTAGTAAGGTGTTGGGAAGGCACTGCGGCCTCAGGATCCTCCCACTTCACTCAACTCACTTACCGCATCCTCACGCGGCCACTGCCCCCCCCCCCCCTCGCCCTGTCTCTTATGGGCAAGGCCACAGTCAGACCCCGCCTGTCCCAAGATGCCAGCACGACTGGTTCAACACCAAACGTCACCCAGTTGAGGCCTCACTAGTGAGGCCTGTGAATCCCGGGTAAACCTGTTGAATGGATATTTAATTTAGCCTAATGGTAAATTTAAATATGCACGCCTGGATCTCACCTAGCGAGATCTTGATCACGATGACTCGCGAGATTTCATTGAATCTCGCGAGACGTTTAGAGAAATGCGATTCCCGATGAAGCCCTCTCGTGGGATTCGATGACCTTGTCCCAACACCAGGTCGGGCGCGGCAATGCGACTGAAGCTCGCCCACCATCTCTCTATATATATATATATATATATATATATTATATATGTATATGTATATGTGGTCATACTTATAAAATAATCCTGGTTTGAAAGGCAGATAGACCTTTTGGAGACAGATGTGCAATTAAAGCATCGTAAAGGTAAAATCATAATTCATTCCAAACATGGATATTGTTTGTGGAGCTGGGGTAATGGAATTGTGTTTATATTAAGAGGGTTCCCTGGGGAGTAGATAATTGGAGACATTGGGCGCGATCTAACCCGAAAAAAATCAAGAGTCTATTCTGGGTGTGATGAGTGGGAAAGTTCAGGGCAACCTCGAGCTCAATCCCCGGTGCAGGCAAAATGCCAGCCTAGCAGTGCCACCTGTGTACCCTGACAGGGCCAGGCTGGCACCCAGGTGGTACATCTAGGATGTCAGTGCCAAGCTGCTCAGGTTGCACCAGCAGTGCCAGGGTGCCATTTTGCCCAGCCAACCACACGGGAGCTTCAGATTGTCTTGGAGACCCCCCCCAAGTGCCGCTCTGCCTGGTCTGTTTGTCAGGTGTTGAGGTTTTCGGTTTTGCTTTTAGACTGGGATGTGAACAGACAGGAAGCTGTGCTCTCTATACAGTGAGGTTAGATCTGTCTGGGGACAGACCAGCAGATTTTCTCAGAGCAGTTTAGGTAAAAATATTTTGTCTGTGAAAAGAACTGCAATTTCTGGAAAGGCTGACAGTTTAAACAGTAGTTTGAGACAGGCAAGAACTACAAGCCAGGCCCTGAAGGATATCAATTTCTCAAAATTGTTTATCCAAAACATTTCTTCACAGCAAGTATTCCTGAATCTGTTAATTATATTTAAAAGTGGATTGTCACCTGAAATGGGTTTTGTTTGAGTGGAGATAAAGATAGCAGTTAGGATCGTCTCCTTGTATTATTGGACATTATTTAACAGGCAATTGAATACTATTTTTTTTAATATATAAATTTAGAAGAACCAATTTTTTTTTCCAATTAAGGGGTAATTTAGCATGGCGAATCCACTTAACCTGCACATCTTTGGATTTTGGGGGTGAAACCCATGCAGACACGGGGAGAATGTACAAACATCACACGGACAGTGACCCAGGGCCAGGATTCGAACCCAGGTCCTCTATGCCATAGTCCCAGTGCTAACCACTTCACCACTTGCCGCCCAGCAATTGAATATTATGATGTTAAAGTGAGTTTAATACTGTGTTACTAAGTTTTAATATACCATATCCCTATCTGTACGTGTAATCACACCTGGAGCAAAGTATCTTTTCCTCACAGTCTTACAAATTAGATAAAATATTGGGGTTTCTGTCCGGTAATTTGGCAACTGTTGGGGTCTGGTCCAGAATCATAATAATACCCTACCTCTTTTTCATAACTTAAAAACATTTTTTAAAATGTTTACAGGATGTGGGCATCACTGGTTAGGCCAGCATTTATTTCCCATCACCAGTTGCCCTTCAGAAGGTAGTGGTGAGTTGCCTTCTTGAACCGCTGCAGTCCTTGAGGTGCAGGTACACCCACTGTGCTGCTAGAATTGGAGTTCCAAGATGTTGCCCCAATGACTGTGAAGGAATGGCAATATATTTCCAAGTCAGGGTGAGGTGAGTGACTGCGTGGGTTTCCTCCGGGTGTTTTTTTTTCCTCCCACAGTCCAAAGATGTGCAGGTTAGATGGATTGGCCATGATAAATTGCCCTTAGTGTCCAAAAAACGGTTGGGTGGGGTCACTGGGTTACGGGATAGAGTGGAGGTTTGGGTTTAGCTAGGGTGCTCTTTCCAAGGGCTGGTGCAGACTCAATGGGCTGAACGGCCTCCTTCCGTACTATGAATTCATTGATTCTATGATTCTAAGAGGTATGAGAATGGGTGAAAAACAAAGCCTGGAGTGACTTAAAGGATAGAGAGAGGTGGAGAGGCAGAGCAGGTGCAGACTCGATGGGCTGAATGGCCTCCTTCTGCACTGTAAATTCTATGTATATGTGGATTGATCTATGTAAAAGTTTATTAAAGGAATGGGAGTTTCAGGTCTAAAGGCTGTCCAGTACAGTTCACACTGATATAGCTTAGATTCCAAATTCCTGTCATTTATGTGTTTCCTCATAATTACAGGAATAATCCACAATTAGCAAGAACGGACATGCTATGAGGGTATGTTATTAAAACAAGAGAAATTGGAAGGAAGAATTAAGCAAAATATCTATAAAGAAAGGTCATTGACTGGAAATGTTAAATCGGCTTTTTTCTCTCCACAAATGCTGCCTAACCTGCTGAGTATCTCAAGCATTTTGTTTTTATTTCAAATTTTTAACATCCACAGTACTTTTCTTTTTGATTACGTTTTTCAAATTAATCCTTGCACGGATTGCATGGCTGTCAAAATTGTTTGGCAGTGTGTTTTTTCAGTGGAGCACAGTAATAGTATAATAGAGCCCTGAGGTGCGGCACCCAAAATAATCTGTTCAGTCTGGATGACATTTACCTGCAAGCAGTGTTCCCTGTGATTAGCAATATGCAAGGTAGTGCAGAGTGGAACAGGGAATTAATTCAACTGATTTTGACTAAGAGGAATACCACTGCTCAGGCGACATGGATTTAGCTCTGTAGCTAGGAAGGAAAAAGCATTGATTTATCTCACAAAACAAGGAGAAAACACACTTGAAATGAAAATGGCTTATTGTCACGAGTAGGCTTCAACAAAGTTACTGTGAAAAGCCCCTAGTCGCCACATTCCGGCACCTGTTCGGGGAGGCTGGTACAGGAATTGAACCGTGCTGCTGGCCTGCTTTGGTCTGCTTTGAAAGCGAGCGATTTAGCCCAGTGTGCTAAACCAACCCCTTGTTCATCAAACAGGCTAGAATGAATGGGCAAGTAGAAGATTGGTAAGACGCAGCTGCCCAAGCCTAATGTTTGGTGGCATTTTTAAGGATGTTGAAATCAATTTATAGATTAGTGGAATCTAGGGTAGGGGATTTAAGCTTAAAATTGGAGCTAGGCCATTCCGAAGAAGTTAAGAAACACATCTTCATGCAAAGGGTGAGCAAATGTGGACTTCTCACATAAAATGCGGCAAATGCTGGATAAATTAATGATTTTAATGCTGAAATCGATTGATTTTTGCCAGCCACGGTGATATCAAGCGGTACGAAGAGAAAGACGGAGGATCACTTTTGGATACAAGTCAGTCCTGATCTGACTGAATGGCAGAACAGGCTCGAGGGGCTGGATAGCCTCATCCTCTTGCTGTGTTCAGATAGAACAGACAACATTGATTTATTGGTATATATTTAATGTGGCCTGCAATAAATCAAATGCTTTTAGCAATTTGTGTCTGTATTGTGGAAAGGAGTAACATAGAAGTACTGACTGGCAGCATATTATTGAATTGGACGTAAAAACAATAACCTCAATGAGGATTTCCACTCAGTACAGAGTATCGTTTATGTCACTGCAGTTCAGAGCTGGGACTGTGACACCAAACCCGATTTAAATTCCAGACCAGCGACGGTCTGCATGGGAACAAATTTTCCTTCAAACTCTTCCCATATGTTGCTTAACAGTTATTTAATGACCCAGGAAGCTAGCGGTTCAAAACAAAGATTAATTTTAACTATTACAATACTCTGCCCTTGACAGTAACTATCAACAATCACAATCCCCGTTGGGACAACCAACTGCCCGGTCCCTGCTCAGGCCGGCTTTTATGGACAGTTCTAACAAGCTCCAGCTGGATGGCTCGTTCTCCACGAGTCTCACGGGAAAATCGATAATGGTTTCCCTGTGGGCCTCGTGGAGGTTATGACATTCTCCCCCCTGCCCCGCCAAGCCTGAAGGTTCCCCTTTTGCCACCATCTACGCCACTTTGCTCAAGGCTGAGTTTCTGCTTGCAGTGGTTCTGGGTTGGGCAGTGTATACTGGTTGGTCAAACCCTTTATAATTCCAAAGGTCGGGGCCCTGCAGGCTGGGTCAGGAGGATCACTTTCTGACAGTAGCCCCCCAAGATACTGTTATCCTGAATACATTCAGCGTATTGGTTCCAATCTTCCAGGCCCGCGTTGAAGGCTTTGAGCTTACCAAATACCAGCATATTCAACTTTATATCCTCACGTTTCTGTATGGTAATCGCCTGGGATGGCTGGGCGATTCCGCAAGCGAGTCCGGACTCTCATCTGTCCTCGTCGCCAGTTTAATGACCGAGGAAGACAGTGGTAGGAAACAAAGATTTATTTTAACTATTCACAATAATCTTCCCACGGCAGTAACTATTCATAGTGACAGTCCCCATTGTGTCCGGGCCCTGCTCAGGCCAGCTTTTATGTTCAGGTCTAACGAGCGTCAGCTGAATGGGCCTTTGCCCCCTACTTGGAAGCTCGTACTCCACGAGCCCCATGGGGAGATCGACAATGGTTTCCCCATGGGCCTTGTGGGACGTTATGACAAGTCAGCAAATAGATACTCTGCTTTTAAATACCAGGATCATTATGCCACGGAAAACACTTTTTATTCTGCTGCTGATGTAGGGCTGTGTCGGTATAATTACTGCAAACAGGAAAGCCTCTAGTCAATTACACTAATTCTTTTAAGAAGGCCATCGGGAGAGTTTACCAGGTTTAACAATAAACCGGCAGAAAGTTGGAAATCTTGGCTCCTCCCTAACGTCAAACAACACAGCATAAAATGACTGGCTAAGTTTATTGTTTTTAAACTGTAACAAAGCGTGACGTTTGAAGTGTGACAAACGCGAAGAGCATTTACTGATATTGAAGCCAAAATCCCCTTCTGTTCAAAGTATGATCCTAACCCCACATGTTAATAATTTATCTTTGACTGCCTACATTCTCGATCAAGCTCCACACAAACGTCAGGAACAGGATCTCACCTTCACCCTGGACACGCTTCAATTTCCACTCTGAGAACTGATTTTGATAACTTTTGGCCTTATTCTTGACTTAATGCTGCACTCTCATCTCATTGATTTTCATTCCATTTTGGAGCTATTAAACTGAGACAAGTTCATGGAGGCTGAGATGTTAGTGCAGTTGAGAGAAAAAACAAGGAAACATAAAAGCTTTTCCAACCATACAAATTGTAACTGGAAGGGAAATACAATGATGTTAATTTTGACCCAGAATAGAGTGAGCTTTGACAACAGAGAAAGAAACAAGAGAGACAAGAAAAATAATAAGAGAAAAATTATACGCAATGAGGGAAGTAAAATTAAAATTGCCATATCCGGAGTTCAAAACAAAGGCAACTCCTACGATAGGAAGCAGTATAATTCGTTTTCAAAAAGTGAGAAAGCTCACATGTTAAATCTGATGTGGAGATGCCGGCGTTGGACTGGGGTGAGCACAGTAAGAAGTCTTACAACACCAGGTTAAAGTCCAACAGGTTTTGGACTTTAACCTGGTGTTGTAAGACTTCTTACTATGTTAAATCTGCAGCAGGACAGAGCAACCAGATTATTGAGGAGATTGTGCTGGGTTTGTGCCCAGGCTAACTGGATTACCTAGACAGCAAACTTCCAAAAATTGGGTGGATCAGCACCCAGTCCTGTCCTGGAACCTGCCTAAATCTCCTCCTTTCATTTAAATGGGGAAAAATTGAATGGATTCATTTGCAAACAATCTTTCACCCAATTTTCATTCTGCTGAGTCAGCCCAGTACTCCTTGGGACAAAGCCTGCAAAAGACCCCCAATAAGTGCTTGTACACAAGATGGTCAATTGTTACTGGGCTGGTTAGAAAATTGGGCTTAAATCAATCCTACCCACTATCTGCTGTTTCATAATTGTTAAGCCATCTTCTGGTCAAGCTTTAAGATAGATACAAGACATTCTTGCTAAAAGGCAGCAACAACATAATTTTACTATAATTAGAAGCATATTAGTTCACAAACAATTTGCCATAATTCTTGCCTGGAACATGCGGTGTTCTGATTTCACCCATATAAGATGGACAATGAGGACAAGCACATTGTCTGCCAACTGAGAGTCATGATTTTAATAAGCCAAACTGTGCTTTGAAAACAATATGAGAAATCTTACTACTAAAATATTATTTTCGGTGTTATATTTTATTTCTGGCTTACAGTTTTGGCTGTCACATTTTTAGATACAGCTTTCTGACTTCCCATTGGAGTTCCTCTCATGCTTTGTTATTGGAAGGGGAAGAAAAACAGGGCACAAGACTCAAGGTCATATGTCTGCACTCTTACACACAATTCTACATCTAGAGGCACAAGGGAGACAATAATACGAGTTGTGTCTTGACCTGGAAACTTTCGATCTCAGGACAACATTGCTAGTGGCTATCAAGGTATGCACAACATTGAACATCTCATTCTAAATTGGCACGGGGCATCAACAGGGGCATTAACAAGTCAATTGTTTTCCGAGGAAACAGATCTCTGGACAGTGAAGTACAGTGAAGTTCTGCAAAATAAAAATATTTTCCGAATATCCCAACATTTTGAAACAGGAGAAATCAGCCTCTTGGGAGATTGGAATTCAAGATTTCAAAAGTAGCATTCAGAGCATTCACACAAGAAACTCTGACAGATTTGTAGCTTCAATCACTGGGGAATACCGCTACAGATACTCACTGGATTGCTATGTGCACAGACGCAAGTAATGAACTCCACAGATGCCATCACACATTTGACAGCAATCCTCTTATAAATACCGATGCCAATAGGTCTGAGCCCAATGGCAAAGAAAGGATCCAAGCTAGCGTTGGGGTTCCTGCATCTCCTCTGTTTCCATCACTTACTGCTGTTCAGTCATATTCCATGATTCACCAAACATGCCTTTCTCAAACACATTAGTTAAATTACTTGGCTAGATGTACCTAAGACCATAAGACATAGGAGTGGAAGTAAGGCCATTCGGCCCATCGAGTCCACTCCGCCATTCAATCATGGCTGATGGGCATTTCAACTCCACCTCCCAGCATTCTCCCCATAGCCCTTAATTCCTCGCGACATCAAGAATTTATCTATCTCTGCCTTGAAGCCATTTAGCGTCCCGGCCTCCACTGCACTCTGCGGCAATGAATTCCACAGGCCCACCACTCTCTGGCTGAAGAAATGTCTCCGCATTTCTGTTTTGAATTTACCCCCTCTAATTCTAAGGCTGTGCCCACGGGTCCTCGACTCCTCGCCTAACGGAAACAGTTTCTTTGCGTCCATCCTTTCTAAGCCATGTATTATCTTGTAAGTTTCTATTAGATCTCCCCTATGAAGTTACTGGGAAAAGCCCCTAGTCGCCACATTCCGGCGCCTGTCCGGGGAGGCTGGTACGGGAATCGAACCGTGCTGCTGGCCTGCTTGGTCTGCTTTAAAAGCCAGCGATTTAACCCAGTGAGCTAAACCAGCCCCTGTTTACCTGAACTGGTGTTTTCCATCGATGCAGTAAGCATACAATGTATTTCTTCAGATTTTCTGTCCAGGCTAATTTCTGCAAGCTTTATCATTCAGATCAGAATAAAACTGGCAAGCCAGTTGCTAAACATGAATATCAGCTGAGTGATAATTGCTTTTTTAAGGAAATGCAGAATGCGAGTTTGGAGCCTAGAAAAAATTCAATTCTGTTTATACTTACTTCAGTCAGGGATCACTAGTGTGGAAGCTGAACTGATCCACATTTATGACTGAATTTTTAGGCTTTGCCAAGTTTGGATTTGTGCAGATGTGAAAGTTATTTTTGCTGGCTCAGAAAAGTACTCTTCCCATTTGTGGGTAAACATGGCCGGGATTCTCCGACCGCCCCGCGGTGTCGGAGAATCCACAGGGGGGAGGCGCGAATCCTGCCCCGCCGCCCCGACACCGGCTGCCCTATTCTCCGGCGCCATTTTTCGGGCGGTGGCGGGATTCCTGCCATGCCGGTCGGGGGCCGTTGACAGCGTTCCCCCCCCCCTCCCCCGGCTATTCTCCAGGCCCCGATGGGCCGAGCGGCCGTCCAGTTTTGGCCAGTCCCGCTGGCGTGAATTACTTCACCCTCGCACGGCGGGACCTGGCAAGTGAGTGTGGGGGGGCGGTCTTCAGGGGGGCGTGGGGGATCCGACCTCTGGGGGGGGGGGCTCCCACGGTGGCCTGGCTTGTTATCGGGGCCGATCTGCGGGTGGGCTTGTTCCATGGGAGCACTTCTTTCCTCCATGCTGGGCCCCTGTAGGGCTCCGCCATATTCCCCGGTGGCCGGCGCAGAGAAGAGAACTCCCGCGCACACGCAGAAATATGGCAGCCGCTCTGCGCATTCACGAGATCATGCCGGCCGTTCCGCGCATGCACAAACTCACGCCGGCCATTTGCCGCCGGATGGAGTGCCGCCAATCCCTCTGGCATCCACCTAGCCCCTGAAAGTTCAGAGAATTCCTCACTTTTGGGGGCTGTTGACGCCGGAGTGGTTGGCGCCGGTTTTCACGCCAGCGGTTTAGTCCCCCAAAGGGGGAAACCCGCCCCATATTGCTCCGAAAACAAAAACAAACACAAGGGACAGATCCTGGCTGGACAATTTAGAATTTGGGGCCACGGTCTCAGGATAGGGGTAAACCATTTAAAACTGAGATGAGGAGAAGTTTCTTTACTCAGAGGGCTGGAATGTTGAGGCGTTTTCTTTCGCAGAGAGGTGCAAATTCAAGATTAAGGGAAAGATTTTTGGACACGAAAGGTATCAATGATTATGGAGATACACTGGAATGTCAGGGAACTTAATGGCCTAGTGAAAAGATCCAGAGTCTTCGCCCACCGAAGAAGCCTGAAAGCCGACAATCTTCCTGCTGGAAACACAATTGCGGGAGAAGGACCGATAGTGGGTAAGAAAGGGCTGGGAGGGTACCATTCATGCTACGGGATGAGGGCTAGGGGGGTAGCCATACTGATTAACAAGCGGATGAGGTTCACTGTGACAAGGGCGGTTATGGACCAAGGGGGATGGTATTTCATGGTCAGTGGTGTCCTGGATGGGGCACCGGTAGTTTTGGTAAATGTGTCCATGCCCAACTGCCTTCATAAAAACGACCATGGCGAAAATCCTGGAGACATTTACACACTCTGAATGACAGGCATGGCTAGGGAGCTGGCAACATTCATGGAGCAGATGGGGGCGGTGACCCATGGCAGTTCTTACACCCTGGTGAAAGGGAATTTTCGTTCTTCTCACCGGTGAACAAGGCATACTCACGGATAAACTTCTTTACAGTGGGAAGGTGGTGCTTCCAGCAATAATAAGAGTGGAATAATCCCCGATAGTTACCTTAGTCCACGTTCCAAGTTACATGGATGTGAATTTGGAGACAGGCTGTGCCCAGCGCCCCACATGGAGGATGGACAAGCACCTCTTGACCGACACGGTCTTCCGCCAAAAAACATCACATGCCATAGACGAGTATGTTAGAAATAACCAGAAAGGGGAAGTCTCACCTTCCGTGTTCTGGGAGGCACTGAAGCCACTGATTAGGAGAGAGATTAGAGTCTACAGGGCACGAAGAGATAGGAAAGAGATGGCAGCCAGTCAACAACTGATCGACTCCATTCTGGAGGTTGACAGAAAATACTCCGAGGCCTCAACCGCGAAGATTCTGGCGGAGAGGAAAAAGCTACAAATGGACTTTAAGCTGCTATCCACCAGGAAAGCAGTGCACCAGCTCCGCCAGAGAGTTGAAGGGGGACCTTCTATGAACAAGGGGAAAGGGTGGCCACCTACTGGCTCACCAGCTGATAAAGCTGGCAGCCACGAAGGAGATAGCGCAGGTGAAGGTAGCAGAGGCAGACTGCTACCTGTAATCGAGCAAAAAAGAGGTCAACCAAACGTTTGAGACCTTCTACAGGGGGCTGTACACCTCCAAACCCCTCCGACGAGGATGGCCCCATACCTACGGGACATGTTCTCAGATTCGCTAGCAAGGGGCACCCTGCCTCATACGCTAACGCAGGCCGCAATATTGCTGATACCCAAAAAAGACAAGGACCCGATAGAATGTGGATCATACAGACCCATTTCGCTGCTTAATGTAAATGTGAAGTTACTCGCGAAAGTCCTGGCTTAGAGACTGGAGAACTGCATATCAGAGCTCGTCGCAGAGGGCCAGACGGGCCTGTGAAGATAACTGCAAACATCAGGTGACTGCTAAATGTAATAAAGACCCCTTCCTGGGAGAGAACGCCAGAGGTGATTGTCCACCTGGATGCAGAAAAGACCTTTGACAGAGTTGAATGGAAGTACCTCATCGAGGTACTAGAGCGGTTGGGCTGGGGACAGAATTCACCTCGTGGGTGAAACTCCTGTACAATGCCCCCAAGACCAACGTTCGAAACAACATCATCAACCCTGAATACTTCCAGCTGCACAGAGGCACAAGGCAGGGATGCCCACTGTCCCCTCTTTTGTTCGCCCTGGCATTCGAACGACTGCCGATCACTCTATGAGGCTCGAAAAGCTGGAAGGGTATCCAATGAGGAGGCAGAGAGCACAAAGTGTTGATTTATGTGGATGACCTGTTCCTCTGCACCTCGGGCCCACAGAACAGCATGAAAGCAATCATGCAACTTCGAGAGAGCCTTCTCTGAGCAAGAGCAAGAGCAAGGCGTTCCTGGTGAACCCGAACGGGGAAGGGACAGAGCTGGAGGGGCTACCATTCAAACCAGCCCTAAAAATTTTTTGTTATCTGGGGATCCAGATTGCCCATGACTGGACACGGATCGAAAGGTCAAATCTGACCAGTTTGACGGGGGAAGTAAAAAAGGACCTACAGAGATGGGAGGCAGACCGCTTTCCCTGGTGGGGAGAGCGCAGTCAATCAAGACGTACCGCCGAGGTTCCTCTTCCCGTTGAGATCCATACCGATCTTCAGCCCCAAAGCCTATTTGCACAAGGTAGACAAAATTATTATGGTGTGTGCGTGTGGCCCCGCGCGTTGGGGGGGGTTAATAAACCAGTGTCCCTAAGTCAACACTGCAAAGGTGGAAATACGTGGGCGATCTAGCCTTGTCAAATCTACAGGACGACCACTGGGTGGCCACAGCCGAGAGGGTGAGGGGGGAGATACAAAAACCAAACACGGAATGGGTGAGGCTGGAAGAATCCTCCTGCAAGGGAACGACCCTTCGAGCCCTCGCCCCAGCAGCACTCCCATCCCCCATTAAAGTACACATCCAGCCCAGTGGTGGTAGCAACACCGAAGACATGGAACCAAACAAGGCAGCATTTTAGTCTGACTGAGATGTCCTCTAGACTCTGGTGCGAAGCACTGAGCAGGGCCAACTCCACCTCCTCCTGCACAAGTGCCTTATGCAGTTTAAAGTGGTGCACAGAGCCCACCTGACTCGAACCCGAATGAGCTGGTTCTTCCCGGAGGTGGAGGACAAATGCGAACGGCGCCAGAGAGGCCCGGCCAACCATGCCCACATGTTCTGGGCTTGCCCCAGACTTGTCGGGTTCTGGACAGCCTTCTTCGAGGCGATGTCCAGGGTTGTGGGGGTGAGGGTGGAGCCGTGCCAGAGAGTGGCAGTCATCGGGGTATTGGATCTTCATATGGGTAAGAGGGTCTACCCCCTGGCTTCTCCTGCATCCCAAATCACATGCCGGAGAATCCGGCTCGGCTGGCGATCGGCAGCACCACCCACAGCTGTAGACTGGATGGCAGACTTGGAGAATTATTTCTCCACCTGGAGAAGATCAAGTACACCATCTGAGGGTCGGACGAGGGCTTCCACAAAGCGTGGGGGCAATTCATGGGCCTGTTCCAAGACTTATTCCAGGCCAACAGGAAGGGGGGGGGGGGGGGGGTAGGAGAGAGGGAGGAAGACAAGGGAAGGCACACAAGAGAAAGGGGCAGGGGAGGAGGGGAGGGAAGGGAACCCAAGGGAAGCACAAAAGGGGACAAGGGTAGGAGGGGAGGGGCCACGCAGCCCCCTCTGCCAACAATAAAAACACTAAGATAATTAAACCACCAGCGAAGGAGGGGGGGGACCTCATGTAAGAGCCGGTGTAAATAAGACACAAACTTGTTTGTAAATATCTGATACACATGAGCTGTTACTTTGTTAAACTGGAAAATGCCAACAAAAATATTTTTTTAAAAAGTGTTGGAGATATGGCAGTGGAGAAAGGGGAGGGGAAAGTGAATATGAGCCAGAAGATCAGCTTCTATCTTACTGAATAGCAGAGTTAACCTGAAGAGGTGTATAACCTACTCCTGCTCCTATTTCTTATGTTTCAGTCCTCGATTCAGTGATCCTGTGAATTACAGCAATATCCTCTACGTATCAGAATGAAAAAAAGATTAGGCCTTTAAATTTCATGGGGGTTCTACTGGCTCTGCCTATACCTCCAACAAAAACAAACTTCACTTACACACCGTATTTCACTGAATAAAACATCCCAAAACAATTTATCAGAGCGCATCGCTGCAAAAACTGACAACAGAAGAATGAAGAAGATATTAGGACAGGAAATAGAACAATTCTGTTGGTCTCCCATTGGCATTGCGGCAAGAGATCAGTTGATATGCTTGGAATTTCAGGGCCAGAACTACTGTCCTTTTTCTAGGGAAAAGAAGACGAAGTTCTTTTACAAGCAAACCTCAACTACAAAAGGAAAGCACGGTAGCATTCACAGCTCCAGGGTCCCAGGTTCGATTCCGGCTTGCGTCACTGTCTGTGCGGAGTCTGCACGTCCTCCCCGTGTGTGCGTGGGTTTCCTCCGGGTGCTCCGGTTTCCTCCCACAGTCCAAAGATGTGCCGGTTAGGTGGATTGGCCATGATAAATTGCCCTTAGGTGTCCAAAATTGCCCTTAGTTGGGTGGGGTTACTGGGTTATGGGGATAGGGCGGAGTTGTTGACTTTGGGTAGGGTGCTCTTTCCAAGAGCCCGTGCAGACTCAATGGGCTGAATGGCCTCCTTCTGCACTGTAAATTCTATGAAATTCTATGAAACATGGGATTGTAGAGCACTTGCTGTGGGCTTTGAAGGAGAAGGTCACTGGAATATGTGGAGTCTAAAGACTAAAGTGATGGACAGCTCATCAGACCAATGTCTGGGAATTATTTCTGTGCAGTATATGCATTAGACTCCCTGATGGTTGCAGTGGTGCATCAGGTTCCGGAGTGTATGGGGAAAGGAATGTATGAGGCAGGGCAGGTGCCTTTTGATAAACCACTGATGACCTGGCCAACCAAATTATAACATTAATAATTATTACAAAAGACGAGATACTGCTTCAATATTCAGAATACGAGACGGGATTTGCAGACCCTCAGCCGCGCATTTCCCAACGGCACGCCATTTGGTGGCGGTGGGATTCTCTCTTCCCGCTGCTTGTAAATGGGATTTCCCAGTGAAGCCTCCCCACAGTGCTGGGAAACCCACGGGTGGGTGTGTGCGGCCAGTGGGAAAAGATGATCCCAATGGCCAGAGAAATCCATCCATGGTTTCCAAAAATGATGCTGTGTTGTATATCAGGAATGAATTTTAGATCACAGGAAATCCATCTGGTTTGTAATCATTACTGACTTCAAAACCAAATATTGGCACCCTTTCCAACAAACCTCTGCTATGAATGGAGTGTTCCTGACCCTCACAGGAGTCATATGGTCGTACAAAGCATACCAACCAGCCAAAATAGACTGCACTTGGACCCCAAAGATTTATATTGTTTCTGATTTGGCTGCAGCAAAATTATTTACAGGCCCACGACAGTGGGGAAATGGAATCTGTTACCCTTTCCAAAACTGGCACGTACAATCAAAGTATCTCACCTGTGAGACCAGGCTGGTGCCTCAGTCTTTCCCCGAATGGCATGAGAACCCACCACACACATTCAACTCAAATGTCCTCCCACAAACTCCTCAAGCACCAGTGAGGAAGTGTCGGAGTTCACCAGGATAATTGCAGGGGTTACTGGGCCATGTAAAATCGGGCCCTAAAAACGTTTGTATATTTCTTGATGAAAATTTGGTCACTGGCCAGTATACTAGTTTTTATTTGCTGGAAACAGGCCAACTAACATAGCCAAAATATACTTGTTCGGTCTCATGTGTTAATGTCACTTAAAGGGCAAGTTAATTCCCTCGAGATAGATTGCTTATTTGCTGATGGGCCATCAATTGTACGAGAGACGAGTTGCTTTACAAAAGTCAGGCTTTAATAAACTAGAACATAGCCCTGCGGTCGTCTACAATAAAATGGACGACCGCCGGGCGTTTGACTATTTATACCTCAGCAATGGAGGCGTGGTTAACTCAGCCTCTCGACCAATCGGTCAAGAGGCACATGACCGACCAGGGCCAATGGTAAGCCGGTGTTCTGCCCCAATGGCAGACAGGCATGCAAACCATATCACCACATTTGCCAAGTTCATATGTGGCAGAAAGCACTCAATATCGATTATCTGCCTGCAAGATAGAGCTCGAGCTAATTGTTAGTGATTGTTTGTCCCATCAGAGGAACATACAATTAAAGCTCTCAGGTAGGGATAAATGGTTAAAAACATACAGGCAAATTTAACCCTGACAGACCAAAAAACGTACTTGCCAATGCCCCGGTCCACTCTCCATTTTCTATTTTAACTTTAACTGAGCAGTGGTAAGGACATCTACCTCAAGTCAGTAGGTTTCTTTAAATACGTGGATCAAGCTTTCATAGAATCACAGAATCCCTACAGTTCAGAAGGAGGCCATTCGGCCCATTGAGTCTGCACCGACCATTTGAAGGATCACCCTAAACCAATTCCAACCCTATCCCTGTAACCCCACCTAACCTTTGGACACTTAGTGGCAACTTAGCCAATCCACCTAACCTGCACATCTTTGGACTGTGGGAGGAAACCAGAGCACCCAGAGGAAACCCACACACACACGGGGAGAAGTTGCAAACTCCACACAGTCACCCGAGGTCAGAATCAAACCAGGGTCCCTGACCTGTGAGGCAGCAATGCTACCCACTTTGCCACCATGCCGCATGTAATCCTTTTGGGACCTGACTGCAATCAAAGATCTTGGCCTGAGCAGGAGATGCCATAGTGGATTTTGTACCAAGTGAAGTTCACTCACCATCCTGACTTGGCAAAATATATCGCCATTACTTCACTGTTGCTGGGTAAAAATCCTGTAACTCCGTCCCAACAGCTCTGTGGATGTATCTGAACACAGCGGTTCACGAAGGCAGCTCACCACCTACTTCTCAGGGGCAATAAAAGATGGAAAATAAACGCTGACCTAGCCAGCGACACCCTCACCCCATGAAAGAATAATAAGAAAAGAGAACAGGGTGACGGAGGAGCCCAAATCGGTATGCTTTTTTAAAAAAAAGTTTACTTTCCTATTGGGCTAAAAAGAGAAACAGTCACAGTATGTAAGCATCACTCGAGGTTACTTACCTACAGTTATGTTACTCAACTGGTTAATTAAGAGTAGGTGGGGTGCAAATTGGTACACCTCCTGCCCTTTTTTCAGGAATAGAATGGACGGAAAGCTAACCACTTTAGCAAGGAGATGGCTTGCACCTATTCCGGTCAGGTGCTCATTCAACAGCTAAATTTGTGGACCTGTTGTCTTTTTGGTGTCCCAGACAGGTATCGAAAACAAGGGGCGCAATTCTCTCCCCGCCCCCCCCCCCCCACGCCGGGTGGGAGAATCGCCACGCCGCCCCGGCACCCGCATGCGATTCTCCCACCCACCCCAAAACGGTGCACCGAGATTTACGGCAGGCCGCTTGGAGAATCGCCACTCGCCGGGTGAGCGGCGATTCTCCGACCCGGATGGGTCGAGCGGCCTGTCCAATACGACGTGTTCACCGGGGGGGGGGGGGGGGGGGGGGGGGGGGGGGGGCTCAAAAGGGGTCTGGCCCGCGATCGGTGCCTGCCTCTCTGAAGGACGCACTCCTTTCCTCCACTGCCCCGCAAGTTCACTCCTCCATTTCTTGCGAGGCGCCCGCAGGGAGGACGGCAACGGCGCATGCGCGGGTGTCGTCATTTACACGGCGCCGGCCGCGTAATTTCACGTGGTGTGCGTAAATGACCCAGCGCCGCTCCTAGCCCCCCGGGGGTGGGAGAATAGGGGGCGAGGAGCGGCCTCCGACGCCAGAGTGAAACACTCCGGTTTTCACTCCGGCGTCGGCACTTAGTCTCCCGTTTGGAGAATCCCGCCCAAGGTGTTAACAAGGACCGTAAACACATAAATTAGAACCTAATACCTACCTGTTAAAGGATCCCTTTTTAAAATTCACTGGTAAGGAGCCACAGATACCCTCATCCCGAGAATGAATTTTAAAAATCAAAATTTTGGCTAATGCAATCGTTTGTTATTTCACGTGATAATATTTATCTGCAGTACTTCAATGACTTGTCTACACATGCCGACATTTAGTGAAGAACTGGCAAACTGCTGCATTGCCAGAAGTATCACAAATCACACATTACAACTAGACTCAAAATGCATGATCAGGCAAATGTAAAGGATTAATTGGTGCTATTCGAATAAAACTATTCTCGCTGGCCTGTACTTATTCCTCAACCCAACCCTCCGAAACAGATAAATAGTTATTACTTTATTCACTTTGTTGGGCCCTGCTTTGTTCAAATTGGTTGCCATGTTTTCCTAAATAATGACTATGGGCTGAATTTTCCCATTTGTATCACAAGCCTGACACTGGGCTGATTTCCGGCTCACAAACCCGGATGTGTGCCTGGTGGGACCTTGGGCAGGATATATTCGGAAGAGGCCAAATAACAACCAGGCTGCAGGGGCACCTGTTAAAGGATCCCCTTTTTAAAAATAAATTTAGAGTACCCAATTATTTTTTCCAATTAAGGGGTAATTTAGCGTGGACAATCCACCTATCCTGCACATCTTTTGGGTTGTGGGGGTGAAACCCATGCAGACACGGGAAGAATGTGCAAACTCCTCATGAACAGTGACCCAGGGCCGGGATTCGAACCCGGGTCCTCAGCGCCGTAGGCAGCAATGCTAACCACTGTGCCACCATGTTGCCCTTAAAGGATCCCCTTTGAAAAAATTCACTGGCAAGGAGCCGCAGATACCCTCATCCAATTAGGGATGATGGGAACCCGAGAGCGAGGAGGGTTAATCTGAGTACCTAAAGTGAAAGATAACCACAGATCCACTGTGAATGCTGCATGTTGCTGAGGTAAATGGACGAGGAGGGAACAGCACAAGATGGAGGTGCCACACTATTGATGGGACCAGCAGCTAATTCCTCACGCCCGTCACTATCCGGCAGATCCCTTTGCAGGTGACAAGCCAACAATTGCAAGCCTTTGCCAGTGGATGCCTTGAGGATTGTCAATTTTGTTTCTGACATTCACTGCAGTAGGGTTTTTCAAAGTCAGGGTTGCGACTTGCGGGCGGGTGTCAGGAGGGTCGCGAATGATCAGGCAGCCATTCCCACGGTGGTTCTGATTGTGGGAGGAATGCTCGTCTTTTACTTTGAGAATGGCAGTCAAGTTTGAAAGTGTCCGCGGACCCACAGAGAGGGCGAGTCAGCATTGGGTGGGTGGTCATCGGGGTGGTGAGGGAAAAGCAAATGTCCGCAGCTCGGGGCTCACTTCCTGGTTTGTGTGGAGATGTTCAAGTGTTGGCTGGTATCTGGGAGGTTTTGTGCCGTGCCCCCCCCCCCGGGCACAGGGTTTTATTTTTTAGGGGGCTTGGCGGGGAGCTGTATTGGGTAAAGCCTGGGCTGCTGGGCTCGGAAATGACAGTCAGGGTGGTTATTTTCAGGAGTTGTGTCAATGGCTTTTTATTTTATTTTCGTATCTGTGGTCGCAGTTTGAAAATAAGTGCCTCTTTTGACTGAGAAGGACTCCACGCTTGTGATATAAACCAAATTTTGGTGTAAAATGACATTAACCCTGAAAAGTGTAGAGTTTATTTTGGTATTTGCACAGAAGAGCATCGTGTTTAGAGAATACAGGCTTCAATGTTGTATCTTTCCAAACATTAAACTTCTGTGTCCCGACTTGAAATTGCTATCTTAAAGAAATTTGCCACTTTTGCATTTTGATGTGAATTAGAATGAAATTGCATTCTAGAAAAATAATGGATTTTTAAAGCTAGATTGCCATCCCAACTGAAATAATGCTCTCTACTGTTGGTTATGTTGTGGTCTCTGGCTCCTACCTGTCCAAAATAAAATACTTATTGCAAACAAAAAAAAAGGGAATAGCATCCGCTGTCACCTTTTAAATGAAAATCAATTAGGCTTTGTGAAGTTTTCCAGAAAGAAGCGGCAGCAGAGAGCAGGTCACGCATCTTGCACTCACACTTGACGTTAAGCGGCCTCCTGGTATGTGCTTTTTGCGCCAAATCACAGAGCAGTGTTGCTTCCATTTTCAAGCTGCTGGCAAGCAAGGCAAGTGAACTGCGAAGATGAATGGTTTTCCTAAAAGTAAGAGATGGCCAGAGACTCAATAGGCAGTTTACCTATTGGACAGGATCTCACAACTGAATCTGCTCGACAGAGCTCTCAGGAGTATACAGGGCATGACACAGCAGTGCTACTGTTCACTCTGCACCCAGCACTCTGCACTCAGCACTCTGCACCCAGCACTCTGCACCCAGCACTCTGCACCCAGCACTCTGCACCCAGCACTCTGCACCCAGCACTCTGCACCCAGCACTCTGCACCCAGCACTCTGCACCCAGCACTCTGCACCCAGCACTCTGCACCCAGCACTCTGCACCCAGCACTCTGCACCCAGCTCCAGAGCCTCTGGCTAACAGTCTATAAAGAAGAAACTTAACTTGGGAACAAAGCAGTATCAAGATGATTTCTTGAGGTATGGTTTTGTCCTTCATGAGGACCTACATGTGCAAGATTGGATTTTCGTTTTCATAAAGATGAAAACAGCATAAAGGAACTGGCTGACGTCAGCACCTGATATGTGCATTGTCCTCTCCTCCTCTGCACCTGATTCAAGTGAGATCGTGATGACCAAGCAGATTCCCCTTTTGCATTAAAGGTAAGCAAAAGGGGATTTTGTTGCGAAGGTCGGTCGGCATAGGTTCCGAAGATTGGCCGATTGGTAAAAGTGGGTCCCAGGAGAAAAAGTTTGAAAAACACTGGCACACAGCAGTGGCACCCAACCTGTGGTCCGCGACAGTACTGCAGGTGGCCCATGTGTCAGTTGAAGAAAAAAAGGTCCGTGAAGAAAAATGTTCGTGGATGAAAAATAACGAGTGCCTCGTATGTCCTTGTTAAACTATTTTCACAATTATTTTTAGTATTATGTTAATCCCAAAAATTTAATAGTGTGCCGATTTTTTATAATGTCATTATAAGGCGACGTTAGTTACAGGCTAACAGGCAAAGTCAAAATGGGTTTCTACAGCAAAACTAACAGCATAAATAGTGGAAGATCAAATCAAATGTTTTTCTGTGGAAGAGGGACATTATAAAGAAAGGAGAAAACGGAGAGGCACTGCCAAAGTCAAAATGGATCGGCGGCTGAAGAGAAAAAGACAGATGGTCAAAACGACAGTGAGGCATCAACAAATGAAATTTAGCACAACAGAAGTATGCGAAAAGTGCAGAGAAGACACATAGAACTGGGTTTTACTTCCACAGGCACTGAAAACTAACTGTTGCCATTATGTGTCCTGTGTTTTGAAGCTGTTGCATGAAAGTTTAAAGCCTGCTAATCTTCGCCGTCATCCTGACATGGGGAATACGAATCCAAGTCAATCAAATTTTTTGAAAGCAAACTTAAAGAATTTCAGATCAAGCAAGCCTCATGCAATAAGGGAGCAGTTGATATTTCCAACAGCTAAGGAGATGGTGGGATTATGCTGGGAGAGAAGGCCTGCAAGCAAATTAACATAATTTCATTGTTGTATAATTTAGCCCAACACAGAATCGATGAGTTTGGAGAATACAAGCAAGTTGATTTTGTGCACTTCAACTGAATGTATCACTGGACTTTCGAACCTGATCACTTGTGTAAGGTATGAAGACAATTGAGAGATTCGGGAGGACTTCCTCTGTTGTGAATCATTGTCCACATGCTCAACTACAAAGGTTATATTTGACATGTTGAACACTTTCATCATTCAAAATGGGATTGATTGGGCAAAATGTGCAGGAGTTAGCATAGATGGGGCCTGTGCGATGTTAGGCCAGCACACTGGGATTGTTACTTGGGTGAGAGCAGAGGCTCTGCCAGCAACATCCATTCACTCCAGCATTAGCTGCAAAGAAAATGCCGCTGATCTCATGACTGTTTAACCGCTTTCTCCCAAACAATTCATTTTATCAAGGCTTGTCCGCAGAATTCACGAATATTTGCAGCTCTAGATAACAAGATGGCAGTGATCACCATCAATTATTTCTCCACACCAAGCTCCACTGGCTCTCGCGAGGAAAGGTACTCACACATCTTTTCAAATTACGTGATGAAGTGAGATTTTCTTTTACTTCACTCAAAGTTTGAAATCTCACAATGCTTCAGTGATTTTCAGAGGCTTGCCAAACTGGCATATCGGGCAGAAATTTTCGGTCACTTAAATGGGCTCAATCTGAGTCTTCTGGATGTGCAGGAAACAATAGAAGCATGATCAAGAAAATAGAGCTGTGGGCCAAACGACTTGAGCAGACAAATTATGACTCATTTGCGAACCTGTCAGATTTTCTGGCCACAGCAGAAATACAGCTTCCAAACAGTGTGAAGCATAACATCAGAGGGCACCTGCAAAGTTTGAAAGCAGAGCGACAGGAGTACTTTTCTGTTCCCAACACAAAGTGCAGCTGGATTCGCAAGCCTTGTTGATGACATCCTCGCAGCATTGACCTCGAGAGGGCAAGGCAGCCTGATGGAACTGTCTTGTAACAGGGCTTTAAAGCTGCATTACTCTCAGAACTACCTGACTGACCTTTGGCTTAAAGTTGTCTCGGAATACCCAGAACTGTCCCACACAACAGTAAAGTTTCTGAAGCCTTTTCCTGCAGCCTACCTTTTTGGAACTAGATTATCAGGGCTTGCCGCATTAACGGCCAAATGTCGGAATAAACTTAACATTCAACCAAATCTCCAATTGAGACGGTCACCCCTGGAACTTGACATCCAGCGCTTGATGTTGGCGAAAAACCATCAGCTTTCTCAATCAGGGGTGGGTGCTATCTTTGTCCCCTGGTAGGCCTATTTCAGGTAAATGTACTGTGACGAGTACAATGTATTTGTGAGTGCACATCAGAAACTATTAGAAATAGCTGTGTTTTTAATACCCCTCTGGACATATTATGTAAGTTGGACTCCTGTCAGCCATAGGCTACCAAAAAAATATGTTTAAAATGGTTTGTATATGTGGTGGTCGTGAAAACCTTTGATGACAATCAGTGATCCCCATAAAGGAAAAGGTTGGGAACCACTGGTATGCAAATTTCATGGTGCTCCAAATAATGCCCTTATTTGACTTCCCTTCACTGATGGGCTGCTTACTGTCTTATGCATACATCCCACCATGGGAATAGTGGGTGGACAAGGAGGGGACAAATCCAGCTGCATTGTTTCAAAGTTTCCCATTTCTCAATTCCCCACCTCCAATGGCCTGGGAAAAGTCCCCCACTTCATTTCAAAAGTATTCCATCGTGCTGTGAAAATATCTAATTTTGTGATTGATATGTTGCAGGAAAAGAACATTTAGTTTGGGGTTTGAATTGTTAAATACAAGATGAATGCAAACCCCTGATGAGAGGTTGGTAAACAGCCCTAAGGTAATTACCATTCAAAGGATGGTCCACGTTTACTTAAATATGTTGGAGTTGGAGGTGTGAAATAAACAAGACGTAGTTCTCTCTTAGCTTCGTAATGGAGGCGAGGAGCTGGGTAAGATTGCAGTTGTTCCCATTAGAGATACTGTATAGGGAGTGATTCACCCGAACAATTCCCAAGTCCGGTTGCAGCCGCATTTGGCGGGGTGTTTCCCGGCGGACATAGATACCACTATTCAATGGCACATGGCTTTTTTTGAGAGGTCTCGGAGATTTTCTCCCTGTCAAGGCCACACTTCGGAAGATTTCTTGCCCTGGGGCGCTGAGTTCGCTCGCAGGACTGGCTCCTCAGAGATCGGGCGCCATTGTGAACAGCTGCCTCCATCTATACCCAACACCACCCCCCTCCCCTTTCAGGACCCCCTGCTTTCAGGACCCCCCTTCGCTCCCCCAACCTTTCTATGGCCCCCCTCAAACTCCCCCCATCACCCAGCCTTTCATAGGCATGGCTCCCCAGGGTGTTCAGGTGCCAGGAAGTGCCAGGATAATGCCCTGCGCTGTTCCTGACTATCCAGGGTGCTCCAACGGCCTCCAAGACCCTCCCCCCCTCCCCAAGTGGCTATCACAACTAGTCTCCACTTGTGGAAATATACAAGATATGTTCTAAAGATAAATCAAATGAACAGAATCAGAAAGCAGTTCTCAATGAACTTTAAGATACTCATTACTAGGACATGAAATTTAAGTTACATAATTATAATAGCTGCAATTCTTCTAACTATTATGTACAGCTGTAAGCAGCTGCTAAGTTGGCAGCAATCTATATTTCTACTTGACTGCATTCCTCGAGATATCTACATTGAACAATATAAACAAGGATTCCTACTAACTTGGCAGTTTATCTTTTTAAACAACTCAAGATACAGCTACGGCGCCGAGAATGCGTGTTCGATCCCGGCCCTGGGTCACTATCCATGTGGAGTTTGCACAATCTCCATGTATCTGCATGGGTTTCACGGAGCTAAATTGCCCCTTAATTGGAAAAAAATAATTGTATACTCTAAATTTATTTAAAAAAAAAAGAAGATTCAAGATACCACACAAAAACATCTTAAAATAAATTAGACATCCTTCTAGACATGGATTAGAAAATAATTATAAGGGCAGCACGGTGGCGCATTGGGTTAGCACTGCTGCTTCACGGCGCCGAGGTCCCAGGTTCGATCCTGGCTCTGGATACTGTTCGTGTGGAGTTTGCACATTCTCCCCGTGTTTGCATGGGTTTCGCCCCCGCAACGCAAAAATGTGCAAGCTAGGTGGATTGGCCACGCTAAATTGCCCCTTAATTGGAAAAAATGAATTGGGTACTCAAATTTAAAAAAAAGAAAATAATTATAACATACTGATGAAATTAACTATCTGTTCAACTATTTCAAATTGATTACAACGTAGTTTTATGAAAATTCTTCAATTTAGAAAAATATCCTAACCGTCTTAACAGTGCTACTCTCCAATATCAGCCAGAAAGGTCCCAGACCCTGACTGGCAGGATGTGACGAGTGCTGTACAGATCTGTGTTGGGGTCACAACTTTTTACAAATTATATCAATGACTTAGATGAAAGGTGTGAAGGCATAGTAGCTAAATTTGCAGATGACACAAGGTGGGTAGGAAAGTATGTTGTGAAGAGGACATTTGGAGGTTGAAGACAGATATGGATAGGTTTAGTGGGCAAAAATCACAGATGGAATATAACGTGGAAAAATATGACGTTTACTTTATCAGGAAGAAGAACAAAGCAGAGTATTAAATGGAGAACAGCTACAGAATTCCAAGGTGTAGCGGGATCTAGGTGTTCTCATGCATTAGTCACAAAAAGTTAGTATGCAGGTACAGCAAGTAATTAAAATTAATGGAGTGCTATCCTTTATTACAGTAAGAAGTCTTACAACACCAGGTTAAAGACCAACGGGTTTGTTTGCAGTCACTAGCTTTCGGACTCCAAACAAACCTGTTGGACTTTAGCCAGGTGTTGTAAGACTTTGTGCCCACCCCAGTCCAACACCTGCATCTCCACAACATCCTTTATTACGAGAGGAATTGAACATCAAAGAATGTTACTTCTTCAGTTATATAGAGCATTGGTGAGACCACATCTTGCAGTTTTGGTCTCTTTATTTAAGGAAGGATGTAAATGCATTAAAGAAGATTCAGAGGAGGTTTACTAGATTGATAGCTGGATTGAGTGGGTTGTCTAATGGAAAAGGTTAGAAAGACTGGGCTTTTTCCACTGGAGTTTAGAGGAATGAGGGATGACTTGATTGAAGTAAATAAGATCCTTAATGGTCTTCTCAAGGTGGATGTGGAAAGGATGCTTCCTCTTGTGGGCGAGTCCAGTACTAGGGGGCAGTGTTTGAAAATTAGAGGTCGCCCTTTTAAAGGAGAAAAGGAAGAAATCTTTGGTCTGAGGGTTGTGTGACTTTGCAACTCTGCCACAGCGCACCCCCCGCCTCCCCTCCCCAAGCATTGGGGACTTCTTCCCCAACACCCCGACCATCAGGGCTCTCACCTCCCAAACAAACATAATGTGAACCACACCATCAATGGGCTCCACAGAGGATCCATCCCTGGCACTGCCCCCATGGCACAGATAGGTTGGAACTGTCAAGTTGGCACTGCCATTTGGATAACTGGGAAAAAAAAAACATTCTGTGGTTGTACTCAACCAGCCCATGCTTCAGAACATAATATCTAATGTTAGTTGTGATGAACAATCCTGAATGTGCTGAGAATTCCATTGACAACCTATTTAAGATCAACAGTTGGGCTCACAATGTGGTTCACTTACACTTGGATTGAAACTATATATATTTATATGCAGGAATCTGTCCTCAGCAGGCAAAAAGAATATGTCCAGGTGTTGTGCCATTTTTGAATTAAACAGAAGCATGGGAGACTACAGTTCCCGGATACATTCTCTACAACTATCCCTCGACTGATCAGAAATGACCTGCCAACCTATCAGCACCCTTTACTCCTGCAGTGTAAATTGAGTTCCCTTTGAATTCTTGTGTTTATCTTGATGAGTACAAAACAAAAAGATTCGACAACATGTCTCTTTTTTTCAGCGATAGTTAATTCAATGTAAAATTATATGCAAAAAGCAAAATAAAGACAGGAAGAGAAAGATAGAGGTTAATGAAGAACTAAAAGAAACCAAAAGAAATAGCAATAAACCTTTATTACTTTTAAAATATTCCGACAAGAGAAATCAGTATTTTAGATATCAAAAATCGATATTTTGGCAGTAAAATCGGTATGTTCATTTCAAAGAAAAAATGCCCACCAATCTGAAGTACAGCTTTACACCTTTATTACACAAATCTAAAACACAAATGGGGCTGGTTTAGCGCAGTGGGCTAAACAGCTGGCTTGTAATGCAGAACAAGGCAGTAGTTGGATTCAATTCCCGTACCGGCCTCCCCGAATAGACGCCGGAATGTGGTGACTAGGGGCTTTTCACAGTAACTTCATTGAAGCCTACTTGTAAAATAAGTGATTATTATTATATTTTTATTAAAATGCTAATCCAATGCTTTTACATACATGTACAGGCATATCAATGCGACTCCGGGCGAGGATCACGTGACATGCATGCACTGTAGAGTGTGCAGGGTGGAGATAAGAGGGGGCAGGGCGGGGCTTCTGCACAGGGCCTTGTCCTCCAGCAGCTGTCACCAAGGAAACCAATCGAAGCGTTTCGGGAAGAATGTATTCACTGCGGTTTGCCAATCAGCTCCTGTTCTCGCCTCTGTCTCTCTCAACCCCCCCACCCCCCCCCCCCCCCGTACACACACCAAGTCAGCCAGCCCTTTACAGGGCTATTGTTTTCTACCCTCCCAAAAAAAACTCCTCTTGCTTAAATACTCCCCTTCAGTGTGGTGTCAGGCTGGATTTGACCGAGGGCTGCAGTGGATTGCATATTTCAATGCGAGAAATCGTATTGCCGTATTCAGGCAGTTTCCGTATGAAATACTGGAAATCCGTGCTAGTTGGTAGGGCTGCTCCATGTGATATGAAGAAATGGCTGAGGATATAGCAAAGACTCTGGACCATGATAAAATCCCAGCTGTACTATTGAAGACTTATAGAACCACTACAGTGCTGAAGAAGGCCACTCGGCCCATCAAGTCTGCACTGACCCTCTGAAAGAGCACCCTATCCCTGCACCCCATAACCCCACCTGATCTGCACATTCCTGGACACTAAGAGGCAATTTAACATGACCAATCCACCTAACTGCACATCTTTGGACTGTGGTAGGAAATCAGAGCACGTGGAGGAAACCCATGCAGACACAGGGAGAATGTGCAAACTCCATTCAGTCACCTGAGGCTAGGATTGAATTCAGGTCACTGGTGCTGTGAGGCAGCAGTGCTAACCACTGTGCCACCCCAAACCTGCAGCCATGCTGAGTTTTTTTCATTCCTAGGATGTAGGAGTCGCTGAGCATTTATTGCCGTGAGAACCAACCACATTGCTGTGGGCAAGGCAGATCTTCCCTAAAGGACATGAGTGAACTAGATGGGTTTTTACAATAAGCAACAAATGGTTTCATGGTAATCATTAGACTTTTAATTTTAGATTATTTTTCATTGGATTCAAATTTCACCAGCTGCCGTGGTGTGATTCGAACCCAGGTCCCCAGAGCCTCATCCTGAATCTCTGGATTACTAATCCAATGACTATACCACTACGTCACCCCCTTCTGTACTTCAGAACTAGACTCACCCTTAGCCAAGCTTTTCCTGCACATCTTTGGATTGTGGGTGGAAACCAGAGCACCCAGAGGAAGCCCACGGGGAAAAAGTACGAACTCCACACAGACAGTCACCCGAGGCCGGAATTGAACCCGGACCCTCGAACTGTGAGGCAGCAACGCTAACCACTGTGCTACCCTGCCACCCAGACAGCAACTTCTGGATTTCCATGATTACTTGTGCATGTGCTTACAATGTAAGTTACTGTTCGATTTACTCCATAATAACAGCATTGATCTCATTGACATTCTTAACACAAAATCAGGGTCAACATTGTACAAGTTGTTGGTCAGATCCTCGAGTACAGGGAGGGTATATTGTTCGTGAGAGATGATTCTGGAATTTAATTTATGATGAATGTTTAACAAAGTTGGGCTTTTCTTCTTTGGAGGAAAACCAGAGGACTTCAGCAGAGTCTAATTTTCAAGATTATGAATAGAATTAACAATATTGATCTAAACAAGTCATTTGCTTTAGTAAAGTGTTCAAATTCGAAAGAACACAAGATAAAAATCTGGAAGCTGGCTGAGATGGCAAGTCAAACCGTGCAGCATTTTTAGGAAGTCATTTGAAATATAATTTGACTTCAATATTGAATCCTTCACATATCTTAAACTATTCTAATTGACTAGTGACACTTTTGCAATTTGCATCTAGAAGTCGTACACCAGCACTCACAAATGTTAACTGGCTGGATGCTGTAACCCAGTGTCAGGTGGATGTACCTTTAAGAAATGGGTGTTTATCAAATAGCTGCAGTGATGTCAGTGTGTGGGTGGAGCTGGGCTGTCTGTCTGTCTTTTTACTTTTGTTTTTACTCTGTTGCATCACACCTGTAAAGTGGGCCCCTGTGCTCCCCATAACCACAATCTATTAAAGGTGTGGGTAAGGTGAACTCCATGATGTACATTGGTGTTCTCTAAACCCTGGCCAATAATACCACGTAAATGAAGTGAAATCCCAGACCCATCAGAGATGCTCTCTCCATTGCGAAGCACTTTACTATATTAATGCTGTATTTTAGAAACCGTTTAAACACAATTCGTCCTTTAATTTGCTTTTGTGGAGAATTTTACTTACTGATGTGGAACTTCATGTTTTAAAATGTGTTGCCAATTGTCAACCTCACCATCCTCATCTGTAGCTTTTCCTCTGTTGCTCTGCTCAATGGACTGGTCTCACTTAGCTCCACTCTTACCATTAAATCTTTAGCAATAGCTTCTCTTCCAGACCCAACACCACTTTTCTGGAGCCCACATGGATTTATCTTTGCCTCTTTCTTTTCTCTCATCTACCGAAAGGTCCTTGGCAATATCTAAAGACATGAAATAATTTCCTGCATGTATACCAACACCACCCAATTTTATCCTTCCTCCTTCTATCTTGTCAGAATGTTTGTCTGACATTAAACTTAAGATGATCAAGAGGGCTGGAGCTGTGATCTTCCACCATAAACTGTATAAATCACCAATGATTCCACTTCCTCTCAATCACTGTCTCCGTTTTAAGCCAGACTGTTTGCAGTCTCGGTGTCAATTCTGCAACAGGCTAAACAAAACCTCCACATCCTCTTCATCTCAAAATCAACCTACTTCCAAACTGTTATATCACCTGGGCATCAGTCCATCAGATGCCAAAACTTTTATTCACGTCTTGGACACACCCACATTTAACTATTCCAATAATTTCCTCGATGAGTGGAGTGCTCTTTCAGAGTGTCGGTGCAGACTTGATGGGGCATTTGGCCTCCTTCTGCACTGTGGGGGATCTATGAATCCTATATGCCATGTAAACTGCAGCTATTCCAAATCTCTGATGCCTATGTACCACTATACCACTTATAGCCACTGGGGCAGCATGGTAGCATGGTAGTTAGCATAAATGCTTCACAGCTCCAGGGTCCCAGGTTCGGTTCCCGGCTGGGTCACTGTCTGTGCGGAGTCTGCACGTCCTCCCCGTGCGTGGGTTTCCTCCGGGTGCTCCGGTTTCCTCCCACAGTCCAAAGATGTGCGGGTTAGGTGGATTGGCCATGCTAAATTGCCCGTAGTGTCCATAAAAGTAAGGTAGGTGGGGGTTGTTGGGTTACTGGTATAGGGTCGATACGTGGGTTTGAGTAGGGTGATCATTGCTCGGCACAACATCGAGGGCCGAAGGGCCTGTTCTGTGCTGTACTGTTCTATGTTCTATAGTAGCAATGTAAAACAGCTTGCTTAACCTGTTTTTGAGATACTTTGCCTTTTCAGGGCGTTGTAAGGTAGACTGAGCACTTTTAGGGTCTGAAAGTGTCAGCCTTTGGCTTACTTGAGAATCTGATCGCTATAGTGTGGGAACAGTCATGTGACCAGGGTAGTCATTGTTCTGCAGGATAGCTTTGACACACTCTGGCTGGAATTCTCTAGCTATTGGGATTGTCTGTCCCTGCCAGCAGGGCACTCCCGCCCACGGCTTTCCTGGCAGTGTGGAGTGGCTTCAGTGGGAAATCCCATTGACAAGCGGCGGGAGTAGAGAATAGTTACACGCACAAACACAAATTTAAGGTAGTCAGACAAGCTTGTAATGTGATTTATTTACACTTGTTAGTAGCAACATACATTTCTATGCAGGAAACCCTCCTCTCCGAACAAAATGTTCAAGCCTTATACCTGTCTAGAATTACCCAGAAGCATGAGGAGTCTATAGTCTAACTTTGTTTCCTGTACAGCAATCCCTTGCCAATCAGAGTCGACTTGCCAACCTATCATCACCCTGTTTTGCTGTAATATAAACTGCTTTGGGGTTGGATTCTCCGCCATCGGATTGCTATTTTTGCCGGCAGTCAAGGCGTTTCCCGACGATGTGGGGCTGCCCCACAATGGGAAACCTCATTGACCAGCCGGCGAAACAGAGAATCCCGCCGGCGTGCTAAACCGGAAATCTGGCCCGACGAGACAGAGAATCCCGCCGGCGTGCTAACCCAGAAATCTGGCCCGGCGAGACAGAGCATCCTGCCGGCGTGCTAAACCAGAAATCTGGCCCGGCGAGACAGAGCATCCTGCCGGCGTGCTAAACCAGAAATCTGGCACAGCGATACAGAGCATCCCGCCGGCGTGCTGAACCAGAAATCTGGCCCGGCGAGACAGAGCATCCTGCCGGCGTGCTAAACCAGAAATCTGGCCCGGCGAGACAGAGCATCCCGCCGGCGTGCTGAACCAGAAATCTGGCCCGGCGAGACAGAGCATCCTGCCGGCATGCTAACCCAGAAATCTGGCCCGGCGAGACAGAGAATCCCTACGGCGTGCTAAACCGGAAATCTGGCACGGCGAGACAGAGCATCCTGCCGGCGTGCTAAACCAGAAATCTGGCCCGGCGAGACAGAGAATCCCTACGGCGTGCTAAACCGGAAATCTGGCACGGCGAGACAGAGCATCCTGCCGGCGCGCTAAACCAGAAATCTGGCCCGGCGAGACAGAGAATCCAGCCCATGATCTTTTGAAAGCTGGCATTCTTGGATTCGTCCTGATGAGCGCAAGACGCAAAGCTTTCCAGCAATATTCAAACAAATTTCTGTCAAAGAAATGAGGATGGAAATTGCTATTACGAACATGGTTTCTTAAAACTAAAACTGTACAGCATTGAATACAGTTAAAATCTGGTCTAAAATTGATTGATTATTGTTATACTATTTTTATCAATGTTTACTGAACTTTAATAAAACAATTATAAGTCAGAAAAGTGAACATTCTTATTTTGAATGTAAACATCACTGTAAGAAAGCTGTTTTTTTGCTGGGCAAATATAGCACAATGTTCTGCAGTCACCAAATTATTTCCCAAATATGCAAAACAACTTAAGGTGTAAACCCCCCCCCCCCCCCTCCCCCCCCCCCCCCCCCCCCCGGCGCACAACCCGGTGAGAATGTTGTAGGTACGAGGTTGCGATGGTTGACAGGGAGGTCAGTGTTGTATTACTGCCCCTCACCATTTATACTTGCCTGAATTCCACCCCAATCCCCCCCCCCCCCCCCAATCATTCCTGCTAGCTTTGGATAAATATCAGAGTGGGGGCATGTAAATGAGGCCTGGGAGCTAAAATTTCATGGGTATCAAGGTCCACCATTTGACGATCTACTTTGGACCTGATCCAAACCCAGCGTCAAAATTAGCTCAATTGTTTCTGAAAACCATCAGAACAAAATATTTCTGGGACAATACTGCAGATGGAGATAAGAAAACACTTTTCTTGGGATATTTAAATTATATTTGCATGCACATGCAATATTCGACTTGAATAAATACTGTTTGTATTCCTAAAATAACAAATAATAAGAACATTCTGGACAGTAGAAACTTGCTCAGCGTAGGTTAAATCAGATGAGTTTTCCACACCTATCCTCAATTGGAGGTTCACATATTCCTTTTCATTTCAAAGCAGAGATTTATAGATATCTGATTAACAATATT